>NW_018397259.1:9890720-9996716 GCF_002168275.2 Theobroma umbraticum | reverse complement strand
TAAAATTAGAAAAAACTAAATTAAATAAAACATAATCCCAGACGCTCCTACATCATTCTCCATGAGTCAGAAAAACTTGGCTCTGACGAGTAAGCCTTGACATACTTCATGTTTGGATCCATATACTATCATAGTCCATACCAACCATTTAAATAACTCATCTGTGTTTTGAAGGTTGTCTCCCATTCATCTCCAAATCGTATTCTAATTTGATGATATTCTTTCTTCAAATCGATCTTAAAAAACACTCTAGAACTAATGAGTTGATCAAGTATGTCACTCAATCAAGGAATAGAAAAATCATACTTGATTGTAGTTTTGTTAACGGTATGGTTGTCCATAAAGCTTCTCAATAAGTTTCCCAAACTTTTGTTGATCAATTTTGTTTGACCATGCTTAGATAAGGGTGAAGATACTTCATTCTCCTTAAAGACTAATAAGAAACATAAATGGTTTGACTCACAATAAGCTTTGTTTAAGCCAGCCATAGTGATGAGTGCTTTATCTTCCTCTTGTCTCTTTGGTCGATCTTTTGGCTTTGATGGAGTCAGCATAATTTTTACCCCATCTTTGATGAAGGAATAAGTATTATTATATCCATCATGGTGAGCTCAACGATCATATTGCCATGGGCGTCTGAACAACAAGTGGCATGCATCCATTGGGATAGCATCACACCAAACTTTATCTTCATGCTTATTTCTAATAGAGAATTGAATACAATAGCGCTTTATTACCTTAACTTCGTTTCCTTTTCTCAGCTATTGTAACTTGTAAAGATGAAGATGTACTTCAGTTGGAAGTTTCAACTTTTCCATCATATAGTTGGCAATAATATTCTCACAATTTTCACTATCAATAATGATATTACAAACCTTCTCTTGGGATGTGCACCTTGTATAGAATATGTTATGACGAAGCCAACTTTCATCTTCTATCATCATAGCAATGTTAAGGTTAATTATGACGAACAATAAGAGCTTCTCCATGGTTAGGGAAAACTTCTTCTATCTCTTTGTTATTGAATATTTTTGGCTCATCCTTTATTTCATCATCATACTCATTATAAATTGGTTCTAATTTTTCCCAACCCACATAATCTTCTTCATCACTTGGGCTACAGTAGTTGAATTGAGCAGTATCACATCTTGCAAGTTGCTTTTATAATTTTTGAACTTGGTGACGTAATTCTTGAATCTCGATCTCGTAATCATCTCTCTGACGATTTTGATGTCTTGGTGGCATTTTATAATATGGTGATGACGATGTGGTAATGTAGAAGAAAAATAATGATATAACTGTAAAGCAATTAAAAAAAATTACCCGAGCAAGGAATACCGAAACTCGACAACGAACTTGAATTATGCAGCGAACAATGATCTTTCCGCTCTGATACCAAACTAACGTCGGAGCATTATAAAAGACACCAAGGCGTTATGAAAGACACCAATCATGGCGAGGTTAGGAACCCCACTAAGGTGAACCAACAATCTTGGCAATGTTAGAAAACCCCATTAAGGTGAAGAATAGCCAAAATCTCACTTTGGTTAGCTAGACCAAAGATACGAAACCCTCTTACTCTTTAAAAGAGTCTAAAGAAATAAGTACTCCTGCTTAAGAAAATATTATTTATTAACTCTCAAATTCAATATCCCATAACCAAGTTTAAGGGTCTATTTATAGTATTATAAGCCCATATCCTAATAAAACTCTATTTCTAGTTGTCTAATATAATTAGAATAATTAAGAAGAGATTTGAATAAAATAGACATTCTATTCCTAAATAGAACATGACTAACTTAAATTCCTAATAAAAATAACAAAAGAATCCTAATCTAAATAGAATAAAAAAAATCCTAAATAAACTAAAATTAGAAAAAACTAAATTAAATAAAATACAATCCTAGACGCTATTGTGTCAGATCACCCCTAATTTTTTAAGAAGTCAAATTAAGCATTGGGGAGCTCCAAAATCCAATGTTCTGCTAGTTTTTTAAGGCTCCCTTTTGTTGTTCAAAGAAACAAATGATGGTTCAGGGTAATGTACATTATACTAAATGCTAAAACTCTGTAGACAAACAAAGCTAAGGCCTAAAATTTGATTGCAAATTAACTGGTTGTGATTCTTCTTGGCATTAACAAGCCATCCCCTGTTTTTGTGCTTTTATGAAATTTCTTTTATCATAGTTAAGAAACAAGTTAAACACAATGTTACTGGATTCTCAAAAGCTCTTGGATACCCTTGTCACAAAGGAAAATGACGAAAAATAGGTTTCAAATCACCCTTCAATCTTCGTTGGAACAGCTAGGGGAATCTGTTTGACATAATCTTATTGATTAATTAATATCTCAATCCACCCAAGGTAGCTACCAATGAAACATAAACGAATGGTCAAACGTCAAGCAAAATCTCAAATGCAAGCAAAAGAGTAAATGAAGACACAAATCTTTGTCAAGAACAAGCTCTGTCCACATGCCATTAGCAATAGCAAATCATTAGCACAAGTACAAATTATATCACTGAAAAGGCAAAACATGTTTAACATTAATCGATTGGTGTACGTAAAGGAATGAAAACAAAACAAAATCAATACATAAAAATTCTCACATCTTCTTCCCTGCATCTTACTATAAATTCAATTTTCTCATGTCTTCATTCCTTCACACAAAGCCTGTACTGCTACTACCATGGCTCCTAGCTTGAGCTTCATCATAGGCATCGTTGGTTTGCCTCTCTAGTTTTTAACAAAATTTCCCCATTTTGGGCCTTTGGTTTATGGAAATCTTCTTCCTTTAGAAAATGTTTTGATGGTTCTTTGATTAGTCATAAGGATATATGACAATTTCTTTTGGTTGTTTTGCTTACAAGAAATGTGGTTTGAATTCTAGTTTTTGCTTCTCCCATGTAGGTAAACTAACAAAAAAAGCAAGATTTCTTTTTGTTTATGAATGGAATTCTCAACTCAAATTAAGTTTGACAAGCTACGAGTTAACTATTTTCCCCATTTGTTAAGACAACATTTTGGAAAGTGGTGAAGAAGAAATCAACTAAGAATTACCAAGTAGTTCCATACATAACAACACTACTGTGCACAAGCCTGTGGACTTTCTATGGACTTCTCAAACTAGCAGGCTTACTCATCATGACTGTGTATGGAGCTGGTTCTATCTTTCAATTCATTTATGTCACTTTGTTTCTCATTTATTCTCCCCAGGATAAAGTGGTGCTAATTGCATGATCAAAGAAACTTTAATTGTTCCTTACTGATCAGATTCATAACTGTGACTTGTTCGATAGTACTGATCAGATTAAAACGGCGAAGCTGGTGGCCATGTTGGATGTTGGTTTTCTAGGATCAGTAATTGCAATAACACTTCTGCTACTTAATGGAAACTACAGCACATCTTTACTGGAATTCTATGTTCTAGCTTAACCATAGCCATGTTTGCTTCACCCCTGGCAACCATGGTATACTAGCTTCTTGAAAAAATTTTGCACCTCTTTGCTTTTTGCTTAATTCTTAGTCATTTCTTTCCATCTCTTTCCCTCGTTTCACCCATGGTGATTAGCCTTCGTTGTACTGTGATAAAAAATGGTGATGAAGACTAAAAGCATGGAGAACATGCCGTTTCTACTCTCTTTTCTTCCTGTTCCTCAATGCAGGTGTATAGGCAGCTCATTGCTCGTAAATTTCTGTATTGGAGTAAGTTCACATATGCAAATGCATACATACACCAATATACATAAAAGTAATTACTCTTTTTGATTAAGATATTGATTATAATAAAATTTTTAAAAAATTAATATAATATTTACAAAGCAGAACGAATGATTAATAAAACAAATCTTTTTCAGTACCGAACGCGATCAAATTTGTATTAGGATCAGCTCAATTAGTCCTCTACCTAAATGTACAAGAACAAATCGAAGGTACATAAATAAGTTAAAATAAACAAAATCGAAGGGGCCATCATCCAAGTAAGTGCATACAAGAAGGATGTTGATGATGAAGAAAATGAGAAAAGATTGAATAAAGGAAAGCTTAATAGGAACAAAAGCCTGCCAAGACTGACTATTAATCGACTCTACAGTTTAGAGAAGCTGATGAGAACACTTTCTTGGGGTCTTTATGGATTACATTCTAGTTTGCCTAATGTTGAGAATGAAGAGAATGATCTCCCTTGAATTGCATTATTAGAGGTAAAAAGATCAGCATGTTCGTCTCGTTACAAACTAATTCGAGTTTTAATTATATTTTTTAAAATAATACATAGTGCAATCTTAAATTTGGATTCAATTTTTGCTAATTTTATTGTAAAGAAAGAAAAAAAAACAATTTGATTAGTTAAAAAATTCCCAACAGATTAAACGATTCAAGAAAAATGTAAGATGAAATAAAAAAATATGTTTTTCTTAATTAAAGAGTTGAGTTTGAAATTGAACATTTCTTTTCAAATAAAAAAAAAACATTAAGCCTGTTCAACACAATTAAGATTACGACTTCACTAAAATAAATTATATGTAATTGTCAAAATCGTTATGTGTAAAATGTAACTAGATTTATCCTTATCACGAGTGCAACCATCTTAAATAATATTGTTTAAACCTCCCTTATCACTTTAGTCAAAATGAATATATATATATATATATATATATATATATATATATATATAAACAATAACTTTGTGCAAATTAGTTAAAAGGCTGGCAGCCTTTGCTTACCTCATCTACCACACTAATTACTTAACACAATGATTTAGGGCAAATTGGAGGAAAAGGTAAAAGAGAAAGTGAAAGTGTATGGGTGGAATCATCATATTGGGCTATTTTTTATTTTATTTTTTTCTCTTTTAACATGAAAACGAAAAGTTTGAAGCATGCAATTGGGAGCACCCAATTAATCCCCAAGAATGTGCAATGCCCCTTTGCTCAACAAGCATGAAAAAACTACATAATAATTATTTTATGAGGGGTTTGACAAAATTGATATTGACAGCGAGGTATTCCACATTAATTAACTAACTTTATATTTAATTAATCCCACATTAATTATTTAATTTTTCAAAATTATGGGTGGGTTATGCACTAATACATTACTTAACTAATTACTCCATTCCGCTTATCTTGATTTAATTTGTTGGACAAATGGTATTCTAGCATAGTGCTTTTATTATCTGTTACCAAAAGAATGCTTCTCTATGTCTATATATACCTTTTTGTTTCATTTTCCAATATATTTATCGATTATTTTTAATCTATATATTAATAGTGAAATTTTTTTGATTACACAAACGGATTTACCCGATTTATACGATTGTCACGTATGTGATTATTTAGTAATTTAATAATTAATTTCTTTTTAAATATGTAAATTGATAATGTCAACTTTTTAAACCCGTTTTGTGGAATTAAAAAAATTCTCCCACCGTATATTGGAATAGTAAATAGACCTGTTTTTATACTTATATATAGCCGCCTCTTATGTCACTGGTAAAAGATAACTTTTTTAAGTAAAAATTAATTTAAATGAACCTATGTAATTAAAATACTTGAAAATTAAAACCAAAATGGTGTTACACCTTTGTTGGAGAAAGTCAATGCCAAAGAGTTAGAACACTTCTTCTGGAAGACAATAACAATGTGCAACAAAATTAATTAAGTATATATATTATCATAATACTATTATTTATAATACCGTTAAAAATTTGTATAATGCAATCAAATTTATAAAGGTACTATAAAAAATATATCAAAAGTGTTATAAAAAGTATTTTTAAATCAAATTTATTACATTCTATTTTGAGTAGAGGAACCGTTTGTCAAACAACTGATTTCCCAAACACGAAAATAGTTGAATAATTGACTGTTTCAAGAGCTTAATAAAACTTGTGTTGACGAGAAATTTTACATACTTATCACAATTTGAAATCTAAAATCATAATGATATATTCTTAAAGTCATGCTTACGTACGGATCTGAAATATAATAGACATATTATCAAATCATTTAATTAACAGACAAATAGATTTATGTACTTAATTCATTTTAAAATAAAATAGTTAATTGTATTATTTCATTAATCTATTGCCTCCTAATCAATAACAGCGGAAAAAATCTTCAAGGACAGCTAGCCCACATGGATCATGTTTAACTTTTTACAAATCTTTCTTAATTATTTGATTCTTTAAATTTAATTGAATATTACATGCATAATCCCTCAGTTTAGTCATTTCAGCTTTCTATATATTGTTCAGGAATTTCACATTAAACTTTATTAAACAGCAAACCACCTTATCAATCCTCCAGGAAGTAAGAAAGAAAAGAAAGAAAGGAAAGAGAAAGAGAAAAGGACAGAAAGAGAGAGAGAGAGAGAGAGAGAGAGAGAGAGAGATGGGCTCTCTTCCTCATGTTGTTGAAGACTGCTTCGGCCTCCTCAAGCTCTACAGTGATGGCTCCATCTCTCGTAATCCTGAAATCCCATGCGCCGCTCCTCTTCTCAATGATGCTTCAGTCCTTTACAAAGATTTTCTTTTCGACTCAAAAGAAAACCTTCACCTTCGACTATATAAACCCACCAGCTCCACTTCTCACGCGAAGCTTCCAATCCTCTTCTATTTTCATGGTGGAGGCTTTTGTTTCGGTTCCCGCACGTTTCCACATTTTCATAACCTTTCTATTCGCCTGGCAGCCGCGTTTAACATGCTCGTCGTCGCGCCGGATCACCGGCTAGCCCCCGAACACCGGCTGCCAGCAGCCGTTGATGATGCATGCCAAGCCCTAAAGTGGCTGCAGGGCCAAGCCATGCATGGGAATGATGAGAATATGGATACGTTGTTGACTGGTGTTGACTTCGACCGGGTCTTTGTTTTAGGTGACTCATCTGGGGGCAACTTGGCTCACCACTTGGCAGTTAGGTTCAAGGCTGGCTCGATCGAGTTGACACCGGTTAGGGTTCGAGGGTATGTGCTGCTGGCTCCATTTTTTGGTGGGAGTGTGAGAACAAGGAGTGAGGAGGAGCGGCCTTGTGAAGCATTTTGGAATTTGGAGATGTATGAAAGGTAAGATCATCACACACATTTTTTTTTCACCTTTAGAAATATTTCAATTAATTGTAATTTTGAAATACCATAGACAAGTATAATTACGTGTAGAATTAATTAATTAATTAAATGAGACAATTATTTTTTAATCTTGTTTGAAAAATAAATCATATATAATAAAATAAAACATCAGACTTTAATATATATTTTAGACTTGTATTCATTTCCCTAATTTATTCATAATAAACACTAAAACCCCAAGTTAAATTGACTAAGATTTTCATTCAAGAACTCTACACATAATTCAATTGAGCTAAGCAATATTGGCATTTAGTCATTATTTTAATTTATCATCTTTTTTATGTAATTATTGGTTAGACTCTAATAAAAAAATTAATTCATGGTTGTGACACTAATTGCATGGATAAGCTATTCTTTTCCACATGATTGAATGTATTAATTAAGCAATATACCCTACCTACCCACATTCATAATAGGTGGATTCAGCTTCACTGTTTTGAGATTGACCTAAATATAAAATAATTCATGATTTGAAAGGAATACAGAAGATCTATCCTTTTCATTCAAAAAGTAAAGTGTATACTTCTATTCTTCATCAATAAGCTGAAAATGTAGAATCTTCAATGTGTTCCATGGCATGTTTTTGAACTTTTAGCATATGAACATTTGAAAATTTTGTCAATACTTTTCCTCAAGACATGATTTTATATATAGACACTTTCTTATACACGTGAAATTAACTTTATCATATATAATAGTGAAGGGAAAAAGAATTCAAAAATATCACTATTGCAATTATTGAATCCAAAATAAAGAAACGATAAGCTCAATTATAATTTCCGGTTTAAGATCTAAATCTATATCTAATTATCAATTAGGTTTTGATTTACTTGATTAAAAGTGATGGCTTGGCCTTATCTATGCAAAAAGAACAAACCATGGCCATGTAATTTGCATCTCACTCGCATGCTCCTACTCAAACAAAAATCATGTCCTTTATCATTTCAAGCATGTAAATCTAATACCCTATGGTCAAATTTCATTCAATGGTGGAAACAATTATGACTTTAGGAGAATCTTTTGAATTTGAGCAACAAAAAATGTACATGAAAACGGCAAGACATGTGGGGAAAATGGGATGACGAGAGGCATATCATTTGCAGAATGGAATACTAATGAATTGTCAAAGGGCCAACTAATTAAAGAGATATGTACATATATGAAAGGTCACACTCAAATTTTAAGGACCAAAAATGGTGGTTTCCCTGCTTTTTTTCTTATTATGTTGATGGATGTCTAGCTTTATGTTGAAATGTTTGATTTCCACAGGTTTTGGAGGCTTTCGATTCCAGCTGGAAGTACCTTGGATCATCCCTTGGTGAACCCTTTCGGATCTTCTGGTCAAAACCTTGCGGAGGTGCCATTGGATCCAATTTTGGTGGTGGTAGGTGGGGGTGAAATATTGAGGGATAGGGTGGAGGACTATGCTACAAGGTTGAAACACTTGGGGAAGAAGATTGAATTTGTGGAGTTAGAAGGACAGCAACATGGTTTTCTCACTGATCATCCGTTCTCTGTAGTGGCAGAAAAAGTAATACAACGAATAAGAGATTTCATTTTAGAGAACTCAAATTAATGATTTATGTATACATATATATAACAATTATATATACCTTAATGGTATAATGAATTTATATATGTATATATAAGAAGCCTCGAAGAAACATGTATCAAATTTGTATTAATTGGAGGTCTTATTTTATATGTAATTTTTTTTAAAGTAAATCGAATAGAGATATTAAATATCATATAACGATACAAAAATTCGATCAAAAACTGATCATACTGTAAACAATGTCACATACAAAGTAAATAACATTAGTACAAAGAACCGACTTCATCATACATTTTGATGAGTCCATGATCATATACTTTGATTCATTAAACTTGAAACTTGCATATATATATATGGCAATGTATATGTCCTCTGTGGTGTGCATATACTAACTCTAGTCTAAGGCTCTAAGCAGCAAGAATCCAGATAAAATATCGAGATTAAAAAAATTCTTGTCCATGAAGGCAAAAGCCAGTCTGTCTTTGCATTTGTTAGCAAACAGACAACTGGTCAATGTGGATGTATGTCTGCCTACTAACCATGTGCAACATGTTATCTAAAGATAAAAAAGGGTTTTTCTTCAAGAGTTCTTGAACTTTAATTTTAATTAGTTGTATACAAAAAGATCTCGAACCTAGCCAATTGATAATCATGTGTTTAGAGAACAGTTTCTGAAACATGACTCTTTGATCATCAGACTGCTCAAGCCAAGTGTTGATCAGCTGCAATATTCAAATTACCAGGAGGAACTTTATCATACTTCTTTTGCATCCGAAAAATTATGAGCCTTTCCCAGCATGGAAGAAGAAAGCTTAATCTTCATTGTCGGTGTGATAGTTGATTTCTGTGAAGCATTTTGTTAACTCAGAGCTTCTTTTTTGAATGCAATGAGAAGTTTAGGATTGTTCATTTGTATTTCTATATGTTTCAGGCAACATCATGTCAGGCCTAGTCTACCTTTCTCCCACATAAGTAATCAGCTTATGGTTTACTTTTCGGCAGATATTCAGGCCTCAGCCGTGACTGAGAAAAATCGATTTTGAAATGCTGAAACTCTGCAGGAAAACATTTTGGAGAATAGTGAAGCACAGATCAACTGAAGATTTCGAAAGCATTCCTTATGTTTGTACATTTCTGAATGCTTACTTTTGGATTTACGACGGGCTGATTAAGCCTAACAACTTGCTTGTAGTCACCATTAATTGTTTTGGAATTGTTGCTGAGACTATTTATCTGACCCTATTCCTGATTTTTGCTACTCCAGGAATGAGGGTAAGTTATTCTAATTTGTTGTTTAAGGCAATTACTAGTACCATAGCCATGGTTTTGATTACTTTCCAGGCAAGGACAGCGACACTGGTGGCAATTTTGGATGTGGGGTTCCCGACTGCTACGATCTTGCTAACTCACTCCATGTTAAATTGATGGATATCTGCGGATAAATGTTGCAGGGCTCTTGTGCGTAGTTTTCAGTATGATCACTTACGGTTCACCCCTGCCAGCCATGGTAAGAACCTTGATTTTGTTCAGCAGATCTGCAGAATAATTGATACTGCAGGAGTGTGCTGATCAATCCTTTCAATCTTATTGAATGGAAGGTTGACTGCCTTATTATGCTTAGTGGTATGAACCATGAAGTATACATACCTTGTTACGTTGTGCAGAAAACAGTAGTGAGAACTAAGAGTGTGGAGTATATGCCTTTTCTTCTCTCACTGATCCTTTTATTCAATGGAGGAATTTGGACTTTCTATGCGCTGCTTGCAAAGGACTACTTTGTCAGAGTAAGTTAGCTCTTAATTTTTATTGTTTTAAAACAAATTTTTAAATTTATATTGCATCATGTTTTTAATTCTGATAAAAGATTAACTGTTTTGAAATCTCAATATAAATCAATATTTTCTATTCATGTGACATATGACGTTAATCGATACATTTCATCAAATTAAATGAAATGAACCTCTTGGTTTAGGTACCAAATGGGATTGGATTTTTCCTTGGAACAATTCAGCTGCTTCTCTATGCAAGGTATTGGAAACCACAGAAGCTGAAGAAAATGTCAGAAAATTTGGTGGAAGGATGGCAGCATGATCAGCCCCTAAATAATTCCAGCTTGATTTCCAGTCCATTGCCTAAAAGGAGTGCAGATTGAAGGCCTCATTTCTTTGGCAATGGAAGCCATTGTAAAAAGATAAGAGACAATACAAGAGCATCAGGAGGCAACAAATTGGATATGGGAGAGGTGCTCATGTATCTGCTGATGTCCTTTCATGCCATAAGAAATTGGGCCACTTTTCACTTCCTTGAGCATTTCCCAGATTCTTGGAGGCTATCAAGTCCAACAGAGATTGGGTGTGGCCTCTTCTCCTCGGTAGGCTTAAACTTAGGCCTATTTATAAAATAATTAATGCATTGTTTTTTTCTTACATTTGATGAAAAAGTGCATTCAATGAAAATTTATTATCTAAAATTAAATTTTAACTAATTTTAATAAGCATTTATAAATTCCCATGAATTGAATTCTTTTTATTTGTTTTAATAAAAGGGATAGGTCTATTTATTAAAAAGTATCTATACTCACTTGCTAAGGTTAATTAAATTTATATTTTTAAAAATATTTTTTATTTAATTAAAATATTATTCTCGTAAAAAAATTTAAAAATAATACATTAATCGTAAAATTCTTTCACCCTAATAATTACTTGTAGACACATATCATTTTATTTCATTAAAAAATAAAGAAATGATAAAATGAAGGACAAAACCCCATAAAACCTTGTCCACCTCTTTTTTCTTTTTCTTTGTCTTTTTTATCAAAGAGAGAAGACCTATTTGGTCACCTCAATAAAGTAAACTAAATCCACTGAACATGATCCCCCAACCCATTCCCCATCAAGCCTCAACCTATTTCACTCAAATCCAATGTTATAATCAAACAGATAATTATACAAACACTTTATTAACAATGTTGGAACTTGAAACCAGTCAGTCAAATTAAGAACCAGACATTCAACCTCAAAATTTGCACCTCTTTTTTTATTTTTTTTTTACGAGTTATTACAAGTGATTTCCTTGACATAAATGTCATATATTATGTTTAGGTTGATTTTATGTAATGATTTAAAACTAATAAAAATTATATCGATATAAAAAATCATATCGATATATGACATTTAAAGTGATTTTTGGTTCTTTATCCTTTCATGATTTTTATAAAATATGATTTGTTGAAATTATGATTACGGACCATTCAATTATTGCAATAGGAAGAGAAATCAATGCATGACCTATCAATATCTCTTCATTGAATCGTCCACTTCATCGCGAACCCATAATTGTGATATAAACTCGAAAACCAATAAAATATAGGTGATTTTTGGTGTTTTATGTTTATGACTTTAGGGGAATGTGTTTACTATGAAGATACCTATAATAGAACACAAGTTTCAATAAGAGGAAAAACCAATGCATGCCTTCACTGACTAGCCGACTTCACTGACAAGTCATGATCTAGCAATGGAAAAGTCTAAAAACCAACAAAATATCTTCAATAATATAGGCATTCAAAGCATGTTATATAGACAAAATGGCAGGCAAAGAATTTTTGTTTTAGTCATAAGTCTTTTGGATCTCTGTTTTTAAAGTGCACAACATCAGTGTTTTTATTTGTTTGGCCTTACTTGATAATAGAGAATTTACAAATAGTGGCACTGGTTTCAGCCAGAAATAATATTAAAATTATGAAATGACAGGGAATGTCCTCATCCTTAACCTCACTGGTCCCATCCGATATTAAAACTTTATCAGAATTTGGAAATTTAAGAGACCATAATAACTCAAACACTGCTGTTGACCTTCAAAGCAAAAACCTCCATAGCTCTTCAGAGTTTTTCTTCTTTCAACTGGTATATTCTCTCAGCATGGTTACTTTAGTAACCATTTTTGGGTTGCTAGGTAAACACCAATCACTCTTTAACTGTCATCGGATTATTGCATGGAGAGTGGTCATGATGATTTCTTGTATATATGATTTGCAGGGAACATAACCACAGGGCTAGTCTACCTTTCTCCAGCGTCAGTAACCTCTTATGCTTTACATGAACAGTTATCTTTGAAGACCTTGATTCATTAAGTTTAATCGGAACCATGCTTTGTTTGTGAATAATTTCAATGTTTTATTCTAGGAAAACATTTTGGCACATCGTGCAGCGTGGATCGACAGAGGAATTTGATAGTCTTCCTTATGTTGTCAAGCTATTAAATGGATACATGTGGGTTTACTATGGAGTTGTCAAGCCTAACAGTATTCTTGTGGCCACTATCAATGGCTTTGGTGCTGCCCTGGAGCTGATCTATGTGATCATATTCCTAATCTTAGCACCTCCAAGAATGAGAGTAAGATGTATTTTCTAATTGGTCCTTAGCTAGATAGATGATATTGTTAACATAATAATAGCAATTGTAATCATATTCGTAATCTAACCGATTCCTACTGATTTAGCCTATAATCTGTATTACTGTTATTATTATGTTACAGATACTACACTTTTTGTTATTCTCTTATGATAGAAGTAAGCAATTATGTTTAATGCCTTTGGATTCTGAAATTTCAGGTTATAACTGCCATACTTTTTGGTATTCTGGATGTGGTGTTCCCAGTAGCTGTTGTCTTGATCAGTCAGCTGTCCTTCAACAGAGAAATGCAAATCAATATTTCAGGGTTCTTGTCTCTGCTTTTCAGTGTTGCTACCTATGGTTCACCTCTTTCTATCATGGTAAACAGTCTGTTAAACTTTTCTGTACTGCAAATATTCATAAGCAGATGAAGTTTTGAAAAAACCTTTGTTACCGATTAATATTCTCCTCAAAACCTCTTTCATGTAGTGATTCTGATTCAAAGTTAATCTTAAGCAACTCATTCTCATAATTAAATTAATCAATCCCAACACTTTTATCTGATAGATATAGGAGAAGAATGAAGCAAAAGCTGCAAAACTGATGTCAGTATGGTAGTGAGTTGAATTGGGTTACAACAATGCCTGTTTTTGTCTTTGAAAAAGTGCAGAAAACAGTTGTGACAACAAAGAGTGTGGAGTACATGCCTTTCCTCCTCTCCTTCATCCTTTTCATCAATGGATTAACCTGGACTGTCTATGCAGTGCTTACCAGAGACTGGTTTATTGGAGTGAGTGCCCATCCACAAATCTTCCCCTAACTAGAATCATACTATTGATTTAATTATGCCATGTCAGTGATCATGGTCTTGCAAAATAATTGGTACAAGCAATATTGGGAAGATGACCACTTCTCTCAATTCCTATCTGTGACCCTAACAAATGGGCATTTTTTCCTTCCTACAGATACCAAATGGGAGTGGATTTGTTCTTGGAACAGCTCAACTGGTGCTCTATGCAATGTATTGGAAACCAAAGCAATCAAAGAGAACATCTGATAATGTGGAAGATGATTGGCAACATGAGCACCTCATAGCAGATTCCGGTCCATCTCTTAAAAATAATGAGAGCAGAGCAGATGCCTGATTTCATGAAAACTTTGCTTCTAAGGCAAGTGACAAGATGAAGAAGACCCAGAATGCAGCATTTTCAGACTTTCCCCAGTTAAAAAGATACAAGCAGATCAAATGCTTTAGCTAGCTAGCTTGGGAAATTCTTGCTTATGGGCGTCTTTCTTTTGGGTTGGGAAACTCCATTTTCAGGCCTTTGTTGTTTTCCTAGTGATGATTCACATCAAATATACTTCCACCTTGTTGTAATTTTTTATTTGTTGATGCAGATTGCCAAGACATAAGGCAAGCCTTGCCAGACATATATACATCTCTTGGTGAACAACATCTGGGAATAACCCCAGCCAAAAAAAGTGAAGAATTAAGGAACCAATAATAGCAAGGAAAACAAAAAACCATGATCATTTGCTTTAGTTGCAAAAAACTTATTTGTGCTTTATCCAAGAAAACATACATGGCACATCTTCTTGAAAATTTATCAAAGATTTCTTTGATAATTCGGTTTGAATGTTGGAAAATATATCAGATTCCCAAACATTTTTTAATAGGATTTTTTAGCCTTAGTTCATCAAATTTCTATAGTTTGAACTGCTTGCATATCTTACAATTGACTCCCAATCTAGCCTATATACAGCTGTAGGTAAAGATCAGATCATACCCATGTGCCCTGCCCGATTAGTATCTGATCATTACTTAAACTGGTTCTTTTATAATTGTTTAAGTAAATGCACAATACTTGAGCTAATGCAATCTTTAGATTAAAATCTTTGTAAGCCTTAAACTGCTAAGATCCTGAAGAAATGGATCTAAGAAAAAGTCAAAACATTGCAAACTGGTGAAGTTCATCCATTTATACATATAGCATATGTTTTTGGTTACAATTTTGCTTTTCTTTTACTAAACCAGAAATTATATTAACATATCACATGCATTGTAAAAGTTGAATTAACGAAAAACCTAGTCTTATTACGAAGAAAAGTAACAAATAAATAAAGCAATACTGATACAAAGATCAACATACACCATAGAAAGCATCTAAGAAACCTATACTTAAGACCTCACCTGCACTACCAAGATCAACAACAACACAGCAGGTGTTTTGATTAGATGGTAGATTAAGATTAATGGTCAACTTGCTATATATGAGACTGAATTTAGGTCTGTAATTAACCCAAATCCATCAATTTGCTGGAGCTAAACTAGTAAGAAAGGTCTTTCATTGCATCTTTAATTTGCATTTTTGCAGTGAATTAAAGCGTTTGTAATCAAGACAAGAAGTTAATAATAAAATATCAGGCACAGGATTCATGTCTTGCCTTAAATAATTATAGGTTAACATTAGATATTATAAATTAAAGCAATCCATTTCTAAATAATATTAGGATAAATTAATTTACTTTGAGTTTAATTAAATTGCATGGAATTTAACCAAGAAAATGACATTATTATTGGCAGCTTATGTTCCCTGCCTACCTCCTTAGCAACTGTTTACCGTGCATGAGTCAAATCAAAAAACAATTTCACCAAGAAATCAACTTAGCTACGACATGGGGAGTCATTAATTCCAGAATATAGTGCATTTAATTTCTTAATTTTTTTTTTCACATTAACCACCATTGAAGTAAATTTCTATTTTAAATGAATCATATTAAAACAAAACTACACTTTTTTTTAATTATCATCAACAATTACTAAGTACCAAGATATTGATATATTTTCCAGACCTATGACTTTCCAAGTCTAAACAAAATCAATGACTTTAAAGTTGATCCATAAACTGTTTTGTTTATTGCCATTGGAATAGCTTCTTGACCCTCTCTCTTCCATATATATACTTTTTCACAACAAAAGCCTTACCAGAAAAAATAAGTCTACCCTTCAACCATGACAAGACTAAGTTTCATTGTTGGAGTAGTAGGTAAGGCATTTTAGATTGATCAGTGAGTATAGTTTCCAGGGTTATTGCTGCGGATTTCTAGTTTTGTTTTTAATTTGCTTGTGTTTTGTTGATTCAGGCAACATCATCTCAGTGTTACTCTTTCTTTCTCCAGTGTAAGTATATTCTTTCTGGTCAACCTCATAGCATCCTGACAAGCAAAGAAAAGAGATAGAGCAGAGATGTTGATGAAGTAGCTATCTGTAGCAGACTCAGAAAAGGCTTTTGCACTCGGAGTTGATTCCATAATGTTCATAAAATTCATTGATGCTAATGTTTTGCTGAATTGTCCTTGAATTTTTGCAGGGGCACATTTCGGAGAATACTGAGGAATCGATCAACTGAAGAATTCAAGAGCCTTCCCTACATTTGCACCCTCTTGAATTCCGCTTTATGGACTTACTATGGTGTTACAAAGCCCGGAAGTTTTCTGGTAGCCACAGTGAACGGATTTGGAGTTGTGGTTGAGATGATTTATGTGACTCTGTTCCTCATTTTTGCACCTCCAACAATGAGGGTATGACTTAATCTCTCTTGAAACAATGAATTCAAGGTTTGTTTCAGGGTCAAATCCTGACACAACAAATACAAGTAAATAGCTTATTCACTTTGCCATTGCTACTTGTGTTTACAGGCGAAGACTGCGATGCTTTTTGGACTTCTTGATGTGGGATTTCCAGCAGCAACAGTTTTGGCCACTCAATTGATTCTGAAAGGAGATTTAAGGATTGATGTGATAGGATCTTTGTGTGCAGGCCTCAATATTGTCATGTATGGCTCACCTCTAGCAGCAATGGTAAGGGCTTTGCCCTCTCAATCAACAGAACATAGCACTCTAAGCTCATGGTTTAATTCTCCTTCTTTGATTTCTTTATTGCTATACATATAAACCTAATGTTCATTTCTAGCTGTTGCTAATTAATGGTTCCATTAATGCTCATGTGGGAAACCCTTATATGATGGAAGGTTCTTAGCTTAAGAAAAGGATTAGCTGGGAAACATTTGACTATATATATATATATATGATTTATGCTTAATGGTTCCAATAATTCTCATGTGGGAAACCCTTATATGATGGAAGGCTCTTATCTTAAGAAATGGATTAGCTGGGAAACATTTGTATATATATATAATTTATGCTAACTTGAAATGTACAGAAAACAGTGGTGACAACCAAAAGCGTGGAGTATATGCCCTTCCTTCTCTCTTTCTTCGTTTTCTTAAACGGTGTTGTTTGGACTTTCTATGCTGTGCTCGTCGAAGATTACTTTCTGGGAGTAAGTCTTCAACTAAATCATCATCATCATCATCATTGTATTCTATATTATTATCTAATAACATAAATAGATATAAATAATACTATACGACAATCAATCTCGTCTCGTCATAATTATGAATATTATTATACTTTATATTTATTATTTAATAATAAATATGATTAAAGGTAATATTATACGATGATCAAACCCATATCATACATATGAAGTTTTGAAAACATAATTTTTTTTTTGAAAACATAATTTTGAAAACAAAATCATGAAATAATATAGGATATATCATGTTTGTCTTGTTTTAGCCTATAGAAAAAACAAGTTGAGCTACAGCATGCAAGAAACCTGAATGATACTGACATTCACAATTAAAAACTTGAAAGCAGTTAACACACTTTTTTTTTTTTTTGAAAGATTGAGAAATTTTATTAAAATTTCATAATAGAATAGAGACAATGTCAAAAAAATTTTATTTATCAAAAATAATAAAAAAATTCAAAAAATAAAAACATTACAGAATGATTAACAAAAAATCACTTATACAATACATCATCCAACTAATTGTATATTTTCTTGAAAGGTAGAGAAAATTTATTAGAATTTTTGTAAGAGATAGAGTAATTAAGCTCCTCTATTGATGCTTTTTTTTAAAAAAAAAAAAAATTCCTCTATCAATCAAAAGTAACACAAAAACCCAAAAACTAAAACGAAAAATTCTTGAACATCAACGTCCAACAACCCTTATAGATTTGCATGGTGACATGAAAGTTATGTTTAGAGATTTGCATGTTTCACCATGCAAAATACAATAAACTCGCATCATTTGCACTTGTAGAAGAAACAAATATTGGTGTCGAAATTAAGAATGTCTGGTTTTTCTTTCGTAGGTACCGAATGGGATTGGATTTCTCCTTGGAACAGCTCAGCTACTGTTGTACGCAATCTACAGCAGGAGGCAAAGACCATCCAAAGCTTCATCACATCATTTGGAAGATGAATGGCAGCGGGAACAACTTATATCCTCTTCAAGCACCAATTTGGAAGAAAAGAATGAAGCATAGAGAACTATGATTAATATGAGCTTAATGTCAGTTTAAAGTTAAAAATCCGTTTGGTATATCGGGACAGTGCAACGACAGGCTTCCGACCGCGCACTAAAGTCTCGGTTGCCCTTTTTTCTTTCGTCGGAGCAAGCAAGGTTTCAGTGCAGTGAGCAATTAACCCCACACCGAGTATTATTCAGATAAAAAATCAATGACATCATTCTTCTTTTTCCATATTTTTATTATTATTCTAGAAATATTGTCAATAATTGTATTAGAAAAAACATTGATTATATGTAAAAATATTATTAATATGAGTTGAGAAGATTATATGATTAATATGAGTTGAATGTCGTTTAAATTTAGTATCCGTTTGGTATATCGAGACAGTGCAACGAGGGGCTTCCCACCGCACTGAAGTCTTCGTTGCCTTGTCTTTCTTGTCGGAGTAATTGAGGCTTCAGTGTGGTGAGAAGACCTCACATCTCGAGTATTGTTTAGATAAAAATTGAATGAAACCATTCTTATTTTTTTGTATTTTTATTATTTTTATTAAAATATTAATAATAATAATAGCAAAAATATTGATTATAGTGCAAAAATACACACACTTTCCTAATATACCAAACGAAGTATTATTAAAAAAAAAATCAAACAGATGATCATTCTCCTTCTTTATTTTTGGAATTTGTCAATAATATTATCAACAAAAATTTCAGTTATAGTGCATGAATACTGATGGGGAAGCTCCAATAAATATGGGCAGGCCCAGCAGGATTTCTGGGAATGTCTTGCATCAAAGCAAGGCCTGTTGGGTTGAACTTGACCAAAATTTTCAAGCCCAAAAAACTTCCACTTTACAGTTCTTTACTAGATTACGGAGATCTTGGGGCTGAAGGAAACACCTGAACAATTTCCTCATTGTCTACCTGTCTTCAACTACCATTCCTTGTTCCAGGAAAAACACCGCTTCGATTGGAACATATCTATCCACACACAGGGAAGAGCAGCAGACAGGAAACAAGAAAGAGAAAGGGAAGCAGAGAGATGGGTTCTTTCTTAATCCGAAGATTCATATTTACACCACAGTTTCTCTTTTTTTCTCTCCTCATTTCACTATCGTTTGCCTCAGAAACAATCTCCCTTGGAAACGAGAAGCCAACAGCCTATGAGGTTCTCGAAGACTTCAACTTTCCCATTGGTCTTCTTCCAAAAGGTGTGGTTGACTATAATCTTGACTCTTCATCGGGGAAATTCTCGGCTTTCTTGAATGGTAGTTGTAGCTTCTCTCTGGAAGGGTCTTACCAGTTGAAATACAAGAATACCATTAAAGGGTACATATCAAAGGGCAAACTTTCAAGCTTGGAAGGTGTTAGTGTCAAGCTTTGGTTCATGTGGGTTAATATTGTTGAGGTCTCAAGGAGAGGAGATGATCTTGAATTTTCTGTAGGGATTGCTGGTGCAAATTTTCCTATTGATAATTTTGAAGAGTGCCCTCGATGTGGGTGTGGATTGAATTGCAATGATCAGCAAGTGAGAAAGATGAGGAAAAACCCTTTTGTTTCTTCTTATTAAAAGAAGTTTGAATGAGAGAAATGTAGTATTCAATCCATGAATTTCATGGGTTCTTGTTGAATTTGATGCAGATCTATGGAATTGGTTGTGGTTCATTTTGGTATATTGATAATTTGCTTATTAGAATTATTTTTAGGATGCATTGTCTGTTTTTGATGGTTGCTTATTGCTTGAAAGTCGAAACTGTTTAGTCTTTTGATCGGTGTGGGATGGATAGCTATCTAATAGAATCTTGTAACCGTGTCTTAAAATGTTTGTGCTTGAAGTTTGTTTAATTTATCTAACATTTGGGGATTAAATTGTAATCAAATTTTGTATGTTTCTGCTGGTGGAAGTCTTTTCCCCTCCCAGAAATGTTATTTAGAAGAAAAGGAAAGGAAGGCAAAAGATTACTAGAATTTAACTCTTTGAAAGAAAATATTCTCTAGAATTGACCACTCTGCACTGATCTAAATTGTCCAAATTGTGAGGTCAGCACCCAGCAGTGAACCTGTATAGCTCTAGGATGGGAACCACATGTGGATGATTCAACTTTTTTCCTTTTTCTTCTTTTTTTTTTTTAATTTTTGGGATTGCGTGGGATGCATGTAAAGTGCCATTTGCTTCTAATAGAGCTGTTGGACTAAACCAATATGGATTGATGGCTGGAAAAGGGCAAGCTTGATATCCAGTGAAAATACTTACCATGGTTTAAAAAAGGGAATAGTGGAGGCATTGGGCCAGAATCTGAATTATCTGTTTATAGTGTTAGTGAGATAGTGAATGTCTTTTGCTTTAGTTGAGAGCTTGAGATAGCCACAATTTCTGCATGCTCTTCATCTTAAGCCTTCCTCCTTCAGTTTGCTATCAGCATTAGGATGAATACAATGAAAAAGAAAGCAGAAAATGCAGTGTCTTCATCAGTTGTGACCTTTAGGAGTCCAGCAGATGGTCTGCTGCACGTGTGTGTGCATTTGTCTGTTGATTCTCAGCAGAGTTCAGATAATGTGGCTTTTTCCTCATTAGTTATCTATTTTGTTCTACCTTTTCCATGGAATATGATAACTATTGGAAAGAGATTAACATGGGATATAACTTTCTGTAGGAATGAGAATGATAAAATTCGATTGGCCTTGATTATGTGATGTAATTAGTGTTAATTACATAGGGAGAAATACCATTGTGCTGTAGCAAATTTTGCCTTGTTGATTTTAGAGGTGTTTGGTGATCATGTTGAATGTCTATCAATGAAATAGCAATCCATTTAGATTAACATCATGAAATGGAGTTTGGAAATAAAAATTCAGGATTAGCTCTATATTAGCTTATATCTACATTAATCCTGGAGGCTTTTTGTTTGTTTCTTGTCAATTCAGGGTTGAAAGGACCCTTTTGGAAATCTTATTACGTGATTGGTGATTGATTTGGGGATGAGCTACAAAGGATATCATTGTCTTGGTCAGCTTGACAAACCTTTTTTCTTCTTTGGCTTTTGTTGACTTGGTTATAAAGCGGGCTCATGCAATTCCAGATCCACCTTTCCCGTGGAATTACTTCATGCCCTGTTGTATAGGGAAAGCAACTCGATTTCTAAGCCTTTCTAGCAAGGCAACTTGTGTGACATGCGGCCACATTAGTCTCTTGCTCACAATGTCAAGTCGTTTGCATTACAGCCATACAGTGTTATTGGATTATTTCAGGAATTTCCACTGGTTTAACATTGTGTTTAAACCTGAGTTCATCTTATTTGCATGCATGCTGGCTTCTCAGTACCTTGAATTTCGCCTGTTTCTCATTCTTGATTACCATTGCTTATTCCAATAATCTTTTATCTATTACGATCTACTTATTAAATTAGAATCCTTTGCAATTGTCTGGTTACATGCATAAATATAACAATTGATTCCACCATGTAGCCATTCCTCTATGGAAATCAGACTGCCAGCTTTAAAACTTCTGCAAGTAGAAGATGCAGACGTGTAGAATTATACTGCATCAGCCAGCCTGAATCCCTTTATATCAGAAATTAGGGAGAATAGATTTTAATGCAGGCCAATAGCTTCATTAAAATCCTTTCAGGGTTGTTCTCCACTAAACCCCCCTAGCTTTTGCACCGGATTCAATCACCTCAGCCAGCTCACAGTTTATCTTTTCTCTGCAACTACAAGGTGGTTGAGGACCATTTTTTCCAAGAATGAAAGTGACTTCATTTTGCTAAACTGATTACATATAAATTGCCTTCCATATAAACCACAATTCCAGTCTTGATACAAAGCGAAGGCCTTCCAGATAAAATTGACCTCAGTATCAGTTTCTGCAACCTTTCTGACTATGCATCTCGTAACATTCTAGACACACCCGCCGTTTCAATGCTGCTACCTTTCATCAATTCAAACCCAAATGTCTAACTATATCCTGGTTGCCCAGAAGGAGTTAACAGAGTGATAAGCAAACTTCTCTGCAATCTTTTGCTCTTCTGGCTGAGCTTCAAATCCACTGGTGAAGCAGATGGTTGAGCATTTCATCTGCAGAACTACCAAATGACTGCCAATTGGCTCCCAAAGAACATATTTTCAGTAGCTCTATCACACCTAATCCACTTATGAAGATTATGAAGAATTATTATGACAACAGCATGGTTGGAGCCATTTCCATTTCTGTTGAGATGGCATAATGCCATTGGCTACCAACGCCCAAGTGGGTTCCCTGGGTTGGTCAGCTGTAATAAAAGAATCCCAAAAACCCAAAAAAAAATACTAATATGGAAAATGGACCCCCATGAAAAGAATCTCTACACGTATATAAACTAAATAAACGAACTTTTCAAAGAAACGCGGTTTTATACCAATCAGCGCTTGAATCTTAGACGGTATCCAATTTTTGTTAAGTATTTGTTTTTAATCATCTGCTAACTTGCGCTGCTCTGCTCTCCGTGCCTTACCTTTGAAGGTTTCAACTAATGGGTCATGTTGAATCTTTTCTTGGCAGTTGGGCTAGATAAAAAAGCTTCAGAGAGATCAAAACTAATAATTTTACAAGTATAAATATACATACATACATATATAGATATAGATAGATATAGAAACAAAAGATTCACGAAGAAAATGACAACCAACATCGCTGTATTACTCTAAATATTTCTCTCTTCTTTATTTTGTAAAGGTGGGTACTTGTTATGCTTTTTACTCTATTTTATATAAATTTCCACTTTTTTATGGGGTCTTTTTGTTGACCTTATTAATCTCTCTCTCTCTCTCTTCATGTGAAAAGTTTGGCTTTTTTGATTCATTTTTTTCTCATTAGAAACAACACCCTTTTTCTCTCTCTATCTGAATAGTTTTAAGTCTTTTTGATTTATTTCTATCTCTTTCTTTATACCCATTTTTTTCTGGTTTCTTATTTGTTTTCTCTCAATAAAAAAAGAAAAAAAAGTTAAACAGAATTCAGTTGGATTATCTGTATTTTGCAAGGAATTTTTGGTGGTGAATTTGAAGCAGAAAATGATGATGATGACGATGGAAGGAATGATGGATAAGGGAGTATTGGATGATATAATAAGAAGGTTGTTGGACGGTAGAGGAGGCAGCAGGTGCAGCTTTCTGAAGGAGAGATCCGTCAGCTTTGTGTTAATGCTCGTCAAGTCTTCCTTTCACAGCCTAATCTGCTTCAGATTCGTGCTCCCATCAGAATCTGTGGTCAGCTTTCTTCCTCTCTCTCTCTCTCTTTCTTTTCTATTGAATTATGAATCTCAAGCTCGTTGTTTTGTGGTTGTGGTTGCGGTTGTTGGTAATTAATGATTTGATGGTTTTCCTTGGTAAGATTTAGATGGCATCAATTTTTGGAGCCAAATTTGGAACTGATTTTGGTATCTCATGTAAATTGTATTATTTGTGGGAAATTGCAGAACAATTCCTATGTGTGGGGGAGATAAATTTGAGATAATTTGTATGCCTGGTTCATTTAATGAATTGGATATGGCTTGTTATAACCAGGTGATATACATGGACAATACCAAGATCTTCTGAGGCTCTTTGAATATGGTGGCTACCCTCCTTCTGCAAACTACCTGTTCCTGGGGGATTATGTAGATCGAGGCAAGCAAAGTTTGGAGACAATATGTTTGCTTTTGGCCTATAAAATCAGATATCCTGACAGAATTTACCTCTTAAGGGGAAACCATGAAGATGCAAAGATCAACCGGATTTACGGGTTTTATGATGAGTGTAAAAGGAGATTTAACGTTAGGCTTTGGAAAATATTCACAGACTGCTTCAATAGCTTGCCGGTGGCTGCACTCATTGATGACAAGATACTTTGCATGCATGGAGGGTTGTCCCCGGAGTTGGAAAATTTGGATCAAATAAAGGAAATTCAAAGGCCAACAGAAGTTCCTGATAATGGTCTTCTCTGCGATCTACTTTGGTCTGATCCTGACCCCAAGGTTGAGGGCTGGGCAGATAGTGATCGAGGAGTTTCATGTACTTTTGGAGCTGATATAGTTGCTGAATTTTTAGATAAGAATGACCTTGATCTCATTTGCCGAGGTCATCAGGTAAGCCAGTTTAGTTTGAGCTAAGATGAACAATGATTATGAATGTATGGTTGTAGTTTTGCATATGCAATACAGCGTTTATTACCTTCTTCCCCTTTAGGATACTAACCAGTTTAGTTTAGACCTTGCCTGAAGAATGTCCAAAAACACCCATCTAGTTGGCAGTAAGCATCTCTTGTCTCTGTTTGCATAGAAATGCAATCAACATAAAAGTGCTTAAGAATGGTATTGCCTTAACATATCTTGATTTTCTTGTTCTAATTCTATGGATTTGCAGGCTTGTTGTGTAATTTGAGATTACTTCAAAACAGTTATTGGAAAAGGCTAGATGATAGCATGCATTTTGATGACCATTAACGACCCACAACCAGCAATTGAGTGTGGACTAGCCTTTACAGTATCACCAAGAATTATACTAATTGCTTCATCCAATTTGTCTGGATTGAGATTTTCCAAGTTCTAATTCGCAGGTTGTGGAGGATGGCTATGAGTTTTTTGCAAAACGAAGATTGGTAACAATATTTTCAGCTCCAAACTATGGCGGGGAGTTTGACAATGCTGGTGCTCTGTTGAGTGTTGATGAATCTCTTGTGTGCTCCTTTGAGATATTGAAACCAGCTGATAATAAAGCATCACCAAGCAGTTCTAACAAGTTGCCCCTGAAGAAGGTATGTACAGCCAGGCAATTGTATCATATATCTGGTTTTGCAGAAAACATTTCAAATATTTGCCTGGAATATGATCCCCTCCTCGGTTGTGTCTTTGTTATCAACAGCCCTCAAAGATTGGGAAGATTTGATCTGCCAGTGAAGAAGGGCTTTCCGGGAATCCGTCATTCTGATCAAAAGCTTTGATCATCTCATACACGGATGGGCGTTTTACAAGGAACCCTCCATGAGATTGATGCTTGCTGGTTATTTGATTGCAAGGAAATTATCAGAAAGTCTGTAAATCAACCAACCATTTTTCTCTTCTGTGCAGTAACCTTTTTTTTTTTTTTTGCATTGGACACATTTTTGTCTCGTTTGTGCTCTGGCTACTCACTATCAGTGTGCTATCTGTGAGTGGGGTTGGATCTGCCTTAATTTGCGTTGGATATATTTGTACATCAGCCTCCATTTCTGATTAGCCTAGGAAGATTGGATGATACATAATTTTCTGTTTCAGAAGTGAACTTCCTAAATGAATGAATTGCTAATTCAAAATGAGCACTGTGCATGTTGTTAGGGTTACAGAATCTTATATCGAATAAGAGAGAGATCCTGAATTTCCTGAATTTATAAATGTGAATGTTACACACTTCAATAAGTTGGTTTAAAACCAACTCGAATTCAATTCTAATGTCATGTCAAAAATAACAAGAGCATTATGGATTCCAATGAAAGAGAATGTTACGAAATCTTTCATTAGTCAAATAAAAAAGGAAAAGTTTTGAACTTATAAACCTACATGTTGCTCAATTTAATAAATTAATCTTTTACATATCACTTCCACTGCAAATGTTAGAGCAAGCATTAGCAAATTAAAAAATGGCTCTTAATGAAAGAATATCTCCATTCCGGAGGGGGAATAGAAGGAAGATTTACGGTAATCAGCCTGCAGAAAAATCTTCCATGATGGAAATATACATCCCTGTCGCCAATAACAACATGAGATGGACGTGCAAGGGTGTAGCTCCACCTAGCAGCCTCCTCTCCTACCACAAACGTGACCCATGGAAGCAGATGTTTTCTTTTCTCATTTATTTTATCAACAGGACAGCTGGACAGGACAGGTGGAGAAGCAGAAGAGAGCAAAAGACAGTATCATACGTGGCAGGGGACATTTACTAACCACCATCCAGGAAAACCTGCTTAAACGTTGATAGAGACTGAGCTTGAAAGTTGGTTGGCTTTCATTCTTGTCCACAGCTTGCGTCCTCTTATTGTCTCCCCAAGCAGTTCCTTGTATCACACAATCATTAATATTTAAGCATCATAACGGACATTCAAAAGAGGATTAACAATATCATCCAAGTAAATAACAAAAGAGGATTCCAAACTCAGAAAAAACATTTGAAGTAACTTTTCAGACCAGAAAAGACTACAACGAACTTTTATCTTCGCTACAATTTCACAATGGAAGTGCAGAACTAGGATATTCAAATGCGTAACAAACAGGAATCTGCTTGTTCTCTGACATCCTCTTTCAAGGAGTAAGCAGAAAATAGCTTTCTTCATCTTCTATAAATTTCTTACTAACTCATAATTATGTCAGCCATTATCAAAATGATTTGTTCTTGTACAACTGGAGGATTCACTTAATTTCTCATTCAACCAAAACAAGCATCTTGAAATCTTGATCAGTCTAGCCCTTGGTGGAGAAGTCGTGAACTCCATAGATACCAGAGTTAACATCCTGCACAAATTACAAAAAGGAGTATGTTAAAAACAAGAACTCAATGGTGGAAAATGAAAACATCAAAGAATATAAATCCCAAATTCTTACAAATTCCAATAGTTAATTGCAAGATTGAAAGAGATGTTCATCTTCGACTTCCTTTCCTATTTCCCTGATTAGAAGGGGACGTCTGGTTCATCTTGCCATCTAGTCTCCTTGCAGTCCGTTGAATAGCTGCATGCTTTTGGCGTTGACTATAGCTCTTTCTTTTGCTGCACAGTCGGAAATTAAGTATTGCTTAAGTTCAAAACAGTAACAAAATAATAATGACAAAACTAAACCAAAGAACTAGACAATGCCTCATCACATTTCACATGGTATAAACACCTTAATTACACTGGCTTGGTGGAGTCCACTTAGCAGTGCAATACTTTTACAAATGTAGTCATCCTTCCATGAGGAGAGGATACAGTCCGAGAAGTAAAAAATGTCTAATCTGCTGAGTAATGAACCTAATCTTCTTTTGATGAGGAGAGGATGTACTAAATGAAACTAAATAAAATTTTAGAAACTAAATCACATGTCATGCAGAAAACTTAATGTTTCGCAAGGACGTTACTGAACCTTATAAACAGTAGGCCTGCTGTAAGAACCATGCCTCCCACTGCCCAAGAAACTCTTTCACTAGATGGCATATCATGCAGCCACTGCTGGAAATCTTCTAAGAGCCCAAAGTTCCCAGTTTTGTGGGGCTTCTCAGATTGTGAAGCTCCCCATGAATCAGCAATTGAATCAAGACTGGCTTTGCCACCATAACAAGATGTTTCTTCAACACCACCATTCACTACATCAGACTGTTTAACAGCAAAACCTGCAGCACGACATAGTTCTGTGCCATTGGATGTCCATTCCGAAGCTCTACCACAAACAAAGTCATTGACTCCACATGGTGCTAGAACCTGACAAAAATTTACTATGCTTGAATTGAACCTATGGAAACACCTCACCTAGAAGATACTAAAACAGCAGGACACAGAGCAAAATAAAATAAAGCTCCAAGGCTCAAATGCATTGATTCATTGGCACAACTGAGAAGATCATACACCTCATTAGATGATGGGAAGCACCATCATGATAACCATCGTAGCCACCAATAAGAACAATTTAAAATGAAAGCTGGAAAAAGAAAAGATCATCCAACATAACCTAAGAGCTGACGGCTCTGTAGAGGATCTCTAAAACTGGATCAACATGCAACAATCTCAACCCCCACCCCCTCCCAGCCAACCTAACCCAACCCAACCCATTATATGCATGACCTTCGCCTGAAACTTACAATCTAGAAGAAATTAGACACACTTGTGTACCTGTGTCTTCGCATCCATCGAGAAGTAAGCATTAGAGCAAGCCTGAAATACTCTGTCACAGAAGGAGGTACATATAAGTGGGGGTCCAGGCCGAACACCAACACGTGGATCACAGATGGAACATTCCAACAATTCCCACAATTGCAAGCATTTTGGGCTCGCTTCTCCTGTTAAAGCCAGCTTCCTAGTAGAAAGCAAAGCAGGATGTGTCTGGGCAGCATCACAGCAAGTCATTTTCCGAAACACCCTACAAAGTGTCAAATCCTGGTGTCCCTTGCCGACCCTTTTTGGAGGCTTCCCTTCAGAGGAGAAGGGTGGAAAACGACCACCTTGAGATACGCACACACCATCAGTATGTCCTGCATAGATACAAAAATGAATGAACTTAAATGCTGCAGATTTGATAGCAAAATTTACAACTAGAATTGTGATTGTTCTATTTAGACATGGGGACCTTATCTCACCTAGGATCTCAGCAAATTGAGAGGACAGAGCAATATCTACATAAATAGTAATCTAACACGTGTGTAAAGCAGCTAACTTCGAAGCTTAACATCACCAAAATATCTAGCTACCACAAAAAGCAAATATTCTCCATCTTCAACAAAATCTCACTCAATTTAAAGCAAAAATAACAAACAAATGAATCAACAAAGAACTTCTTAACATCGTAGTTCAATTGATTGAGGCCAAAGCAATCTCCTTCAATCAGAAAACCAGCAATTCAAATCGTAAAGCTTTGCAACATAGATAACCAATGCCTAATCTCCAACTTGAAATAAAACCCACACCAATATCAACAAAAGAGAGAAACCCAAGTCAAAATTTGCAGCCAAAGCGCCCTAAGAAAACAAGAAAAGGAAAAGATTTCGTTTTTCTTTTTACCAGACGAAAAGGGGAGTAGCAGGTTGAAAAGCAGAAGAAATATTAGAAATCCGAGTTCCATATCCTTCATTGCTCTTACTTCTTCCCTGATTTTTGAGCTCTGAATCATTGAGAAGACCCAGAATCCAAGCGGGGAACCTTGTTAGTACATTGCAGTGCTCCAAGAGTTAAAAACAACAAGAACAATCGAACAGATCAACAGAGACCTGAAACAACGTCAATCCACACGTGTGCGTCAACCAGTCTCTGAGTCGTCTTGGGTTTTCGGGTATTCGTTTACCCAAGTATGCACATTCGACCCGAGAAATCATCGTGGGCTTGTGTCCCACATGCAGAACATACAAGCCCGTTTAAATGGGTTTAGAACATACGTGGGCCTTAGGGAATTAAAAATGCTATCTTTGTCCTGTAAAATACTCTAGTATCGAGTTTATGTCTATATATATTATCTACCTTAATTCTATAAAAACGAATCAGATAATATAAGATGCACATTTATATATCATCATCGTCATCCCTAAGCAATATCAACTTCTTTAATTCTTACTATTACTTAATTTATATATCATCACCCTCAATTCAAAACTTTTTATTTTAATTTCTATAAAAAAATAAATGAAAACAATCATTTAAGAACAAAATGTTATCTTAAGAAATATGAAATCACAAGTGGTTCAAGTTCAACCAAAGAAAATTCTACCAGATGCAAAGATTGTCTTTAATTCTTTAAAACCAAGAGAATGTCCGTAATTTTCAATCATTGTCATGATCTTATCCGAACTTGTGAAAAATTTTTAATTAGCATTAAAATCTTATTAAAAAATAATTATTTTATTATTAAAATTTTATCAAAACTCAATTATAAAATATTTTAATTTTACTTACTAAATCAGATAATGTAAATTCTCGATAACGTAAATACTCGATTATCGTGCAAAGATTTTGGCTATAAGCCCACAAATACGGAGAAACACTTGCATCGATCCTGACCTCCCTGATCACTAAAAACCCAAGTGATCAACAAAGGACAGATTTCCTACACATTTTGTTGCTAACCCCACGACAGCCACCACCCACGGCTTACCCTGTTCTACCTTTTGCAAACAGAAAGATCCTCATCCGATCCAACATCAAAAGCCCACCACCATCCTGGCTCCATAGAAACAGAAATCGAGAAAGCACACACAGCTTGGACGATCAATAACAGGGGAAAACGACACTGAAATCTTATTCCAACAAGGTTTTTCCAGAGAAACAAACAAACTGCGGAGGGGAAAACGAGACAAGCTCAATATATACAAAAGGTAGCAAACTACATTACCATCTCTACATAGTTACAGCCTTTTTTTCCAACCCCGTGACCCATTTGACAATAGTTTACACATCCAACGAACTGCTCAAAAACAGTACCAAACCTAGCTTGACATAACATTAACTTTAAAGCTGCAAACATGGATAGAAGCATTGCTTTGTCGCCGAATAAGACGGGGAGATGGCTCATATCTCACAAGTCGTAAGGAGGATGAGGGCTCCTTGGTCCAACCTCGCTGGCCTTCTCGTATGCATCCGATGTGGACTTTCTCCGAAATCGGAACGATTCTCTGCCTCCTAAACAACATCATCCACGTTAACAACTTACTAAACTTTAAGCCAACTAATCATATTCAAACTTATACAAAATAATACTAAACTAAATTCAATTACGGAATGGTAATTAAGATCATTTATATAACTTATGTTCAATCCTAACCAGTGTAATTTTCAACCTTAAATGCATGAAAAACCAAATTCGGACAATTCACTAAATTTAGGCCATATGCATCCAAGACTTTAGCAATTGTACAACAATGACATTTACATCAACTAAAATGTGCCAAGTTTGATGACATATTTGTTACACAAAATAAGATCTTGCGTGATAGCTCTGATTTACATCAATATATATATATATATAGTTAAATTCTACGAAACAAAAACCTAAATGGATGACATATTCGCTATGCAAAATAAAACCTTACGTGATAACTATGGTTTACATTTTCTTATACATACATATATATATATATATATATATGCAAAGGCGTGGGGATACTCGTGACGATATATCCCACAAACAGAGGACCCCAAAACATTAATAGAATTAGACCGCCATAAAAGACACCATAAATTATTGATGAATTTAACAAAGCAAAACAACCTAGATGGACCAAACTAGGGCAGATGTTTATATTTCTCTAAGCTTGTTGTATTCATGCATGATTGTACGTCAACGAGGACAAAATTGTCAACCTCCTAACTCTCGGACAAAAACACCCTTGCATCCACCTAACATTGCATTATCATTATCCATGTAGGAAACATACAAAAACGTTAAATGACATAAATACCCTCCAAAAGTCCACTTATCAGAAAAAATATATGTTGACGGAACTACCCTTCAATAGTCCACTTATGGAGATGTTTCTAGACACAATACTCCACCTTTCCGGGAGACGATATTTTGGGATTTAAGGAATTAAAGCAGGGACAAATTCGGCATTCAGAGGAAAAAACAAGTAAGGAAATAGGATATATTATTACCGGAAAAAGGAGATACCGGAGGAGTCGACCCGGCGGGCGAAACAGGAGGCGATCCATTCTGATAACCCGGCGGTTTTACTATCATAATAGTACGTGTCACTCTCGTCGCTTCCTCCGACGTTTCATCACCGTACGATCTCACACTCCCACCATCAGTTTCTGATCATTAGATCACCAAACCAAAACTTTTAAAAATAATCACGAGAAATTGTAAATAAAATCGTAAACGTCTGATCAAAATAATAAAATTTCATTTCATAACAATTCTCGCTTTATTAGTAGCTGCTCGCCAGTTCTATTTACAACTTTCAATTACTTTTGGTGACTATTTCGATTACTTTTAGTGAGACATTTGTCGTTTATATATGGCTAAAGGGCACCACGCCGCCACCGACGACAGATAGCAAGAGGTTGGGGAAGAGAGGGGAGGGCCTAAGGCGTACCCTTGGCGGAGTTAGGCCGGAAAGTGAAAGTGGAGTGCTTTCGGAGCTTGCCGAGGCCGTTATCGGGTCGGGGACCCGCAACGGTGTCGTCCCACAACTGGTCAAGTAGCCCCATATGGTCGGAAGCTAAGCAGGAGATCGGCGTATTTTAGCAGATCCGGCGTATCTGATGATCCTTCTTATTTAAAGAAACTCGATAGCCAGGATAGAGAACATTGCGAGAGGAGTGACGGAGATATTTAACGACCAAAATGAGGCGGGGACGGGGTTAAAGGTCGAATAAGTTATCACAAATCCGGACCGTCGACTTGGATCTAAGAAAAAAGTAGTTACGTGGCAAACGGATCGAGGAGCACGTGGTTGAGGATAAGATCGGTGTGACAGGTGGGACCAAAAAACTCGGAGATCTTAGGAGTCAGGGCCTGTCACGTGACCGGGTCATCTTTTAGCAATGGCCGAAAGAACGAAAATACCCCTTACTTTATCCAGCTAGATCGTAAACAGTCAGGGTTTTTGGAGGAAATTACGAGGGTGACCTAACTGGATTCTCAGCCGCCTTTGTGATATATTGTTGTATTTATCACGAGATAGTAGTAGAATCTTGAGACAATAATTAATCCGCTCTTGTTATATTAATCATGAATAATTAACATAGTGATTAGTCACACTAAACTGCTTCTATTGGACTGCTTTAAAAGAGAGCAATGGCCCAAATCATTTGATTAAGAAACTTTGATGGGGAAATTATGGTGACTTTTAACTTAATCACATTATTAAAATGAGGTTGCCGAGTTGGTTTTCTTTTGATTACTTCCTCTTGTCTTCCTCCCAACGATTTAAAGTCAAAATCCTTTTCCTATCCACCAAAACCTTAACCTTTACTCAACTTTCAACTTTACTTTTATTTACTTTTAAATTAGATCCGACGATTTAGACATAACCCATTAATACGTTACGAAATTAAGTAAATTTGAATTTAAAATTATCATATTATGTGTCTTAAATTGATTAAATTTGCTTAATTCGCATATAACACGATAAACTTATTTAAATAATTGTCATATCATGTCTATTCTTAGAATATAATTTATTTAACTTGTTTATGATACTTTTTTAAATAGGTAAATCATGCTAATTACGTTTAGATGAGTTAATCACAGAATAATCGTATCATGTCGTACATTTTAACTCAACTTGTTTAATAATTGTTAATCATATTATATCGTGTAACATGTTTAATAAATGTATTCACGCATCTATTTAGAAACTTAATGTATTCAATTAATTATATTATACTCGTATTTATTTATATAATTGTTAACATCTATTTAACCTTTTTATGATACCCCTTTAAATAGGCAAATTGTATTAGCCAAATTAGTTTGATGAATTACAATTGAGTTATGTTATACAAAATTTAATTCAACTTATTTAATCAATTGTTAATTGTATCATATCGTATAACAAACGTATTCACATGCCTATTTAGAATCTTGATTCTTTTAGGGTGTCATATCTATATTTACTCATATAACTATTAATATCGTACTTAAAATCTTGATCCCTTTAAGATGTCGTATCTATTTTCACTCATATAACTATTAATATCATACTTAGATAAAATACGATTAAAACGCGACAATACAAATTATCAAGTTTACTTTAAATTCAAGTGGTTTAGATTAAGGTAAGATTAGTGTTAAAGACTTTTGCTCTGTTTATTGAAAGTCAATCATTCATTTACCTACATGACTTAAAATAGTATATCAACAAATTATTGAGATTTGAACAATTACTAAACAGGTATGGATTTTTTTTTATTTTTTTATTTTGGTTCAATGAACAGACCCAATAAGTCAACCCAACAAGACAAAACGTAACTATATGTCTACTTCACGATTTAAAGTTCTAAACCTGTTTCCACTTTGCTTTAGATTATTTGAATTACATTATATTTATGACTATGAAAAAATAAAGACTCAAAAATAAAGGATAAAGAAAGAATAAAAAGGTTAGGACTTGACCAAGTCTTATTCATGTTGTGGCTGAGGAAACAATTGGACTAAAAACTTTGGAAATTCAGAAGAACTGGGCCTCCAATTATAATTGGGTTTTGCAAAAGAAATCAGTTCACCAATGGGAATTATGAATGGTAGTAAGATAATAACATAAAAAGATTGCAACTAAAAGAGAACACCATTCATAGAACAGAACCAACAATGCATTTCATTTTTGGGTCTAGCCAAGTTATCATTCAGGAACATAGATGAATCAGTAAAGAAGCATGGGATGAGCAAGCTAAATGCATTTTTCGATTTTTTTTTAATCTAGTTTAAAGCAATTTGACACCTGCTTCCCTGAGAGAATCAATGACAGCCTTCACCTTACCATGATACTTCTGTTCTCGCTTCAAGAAAACAGAAACAGCAGGTATCTCTTTGAGCAGTAACCGTTCCCCAAGTAGCTTCCCGATCTTGGCAGCAGCTGCCACATCCCGAGTAGATTCCATGCTTGCCCTGAGGGCCTTCTCCTGTGAGCTTGCTGAAGAAGCTACGGTTGCAGTTGGAGAATGGATTACTTGGGCACTAACATACTTGTTTGTGAAATGCATCTTCAGGACATACGGCTTTAGAAATTTCGTAATTCTTGGCGGCCTAACAGGTGGAGGGATAACCATCTCTGTCCACAAAGAAAAGATTAGATCAACTCAAACAACAACGTCTTGATCATTTTAAGGAGAAAATGCCACAGAAAATGTGATTATAAATTATCAAAATAGTAAAGAAAAGTATCTCAAATTACAGAGAAAAGAAAAGCTCAGTAGTCATATGTATGAAATCTGATTTTAGAAAGAGTAACATTATACCAAATATTTTACTAAATTGAAAAGCAAATCCTTTGAGTTTTGAGAAATGAATTGCAAAACCCTCAGCATCCTCAGCAGGGACTTCTGACGAAGACTTTTTCTTAGATTTGAGAACGATTCTAAAATTTCTATGCCAATCCAAGAAGTTTCGCTCAGTGATCTCAGCAAGGAATTCCGGCAAAGCTTTCTTAAAGTCATACAACTTTTCCTTGGATTTGAGAACAATTCTCAAATTTCTATGTTAATCGAAGAAGTTTGGCCCAGTGAACTCAGCAGGAACTTCTGTCAAAGCTTTCTTAAAGGCACACGACTTTGTCTTTGCTTCCAGAACGATTCTCAAATTTCTATTCCAATCCAAGAAGTTTGGCCCAGTGAACTTCTTAGCATCAAATATGCTACAAAGTGATACATCCTTGCCCATGTTTCCAGCAATCAAAATATATATACATATATAAAGATTATTTAAACGATTTAGTGACTTAGTACAAATAAGAAACAAACTTCTGAAGAACATAGTATTACATTAGAACTTCATAGTCATTCATATTCAATTTAACACCTTATTGATAGAATTGACTCCAACTATTCCTACACCCAGCAAAACCAAATCAGTCCTGTTTCAAGCAAAAGATTAAGAACCCAACTACCTTAAACAAACGGTACGACTTGGAGGACAAGATTTTTACAACGAAGGGCTTAGAAAGATTCCTTAAACTTATACTACAACTTAATTGGTTTCTCTCACAAGCATTTCATCGAACATGTTCTCTATCAACTTCAATGCCTTGTTTTTTATGAAATCGAACGATAATCGGAACATGACCCAGAAACTTAAAACCAAAATTACGTATATCCAAAAACATAGTTTCGGGGTTTATATAAAGCTGACCTGGATTTGGCGGTGGTGCAGTCTCTGGGGTTGAGTTCGGGAGCAGAGGAACAATGATTGTCGGTCTCCCTGTTCTGGTCAAAACGCAAGCCGTTTTGAACTCATCGTGGGCAAAAGTGAGTTTTACTGACAGACATATGTGGGCTTGGTGAGGCCCATGGCATACTTTAACAAGGGACATGTCCGAATATTTATATTTTTTAGTTTTTAAAAATAAAAAAATATTTTTTTAATTTAAAAAAGGAAAAATCGAATTCTACTTTTGGATCGGGAATTTTGTACAAATTAAAGGACCAAAAATACTCGAATATAAATTAAAATTTTAATATACATATTTTATAATTGGGGGAGGGTTAAAACATATATATATATATATATGTATTATATACTCATTCATTAATATTTATCAGTTTAACTGTCTAAGTTTGGTCTAACCTTATATTAGATTTGTTTAATTATATATACATACATATTGGGACTCTATCCCCTTTGCTCACCCTTCCTTTTGCTTCACGATGGCTAAGTAGCATAGCAATTAAGCTTTCTGAAATGTGTGGTTGATGAAGACTGAAGAGGAAGTACATCCCCCAGGAAAACCTTTTGCAATGGCATCCTTGAAGTTAATGTCCAGATCCCAAAGTGAACCTGAGTGGTATTAATCAAGGAAAACCGATGGGGATATTTTTCTGCAGGCAAGACCTGTATGGGTTCTATCTGATGCTGCAAACTATGTAAGAAAGAATAAATACAAGCAACTTTTCCGTTGTACCAAGCAACTTGCATGAGCATTCATGCAAAGGGAAAACACAGGAACTAATTAAACGTTTGTCTCCCCCTCTTCTCTCATTTTCTAATGGTCCTTTTCACTTCCTTCAGCATCAGATCAAGTTTCGAGTGAAGAGAAAAGAAATATGATGGAACCATGCTTTATAAGCTTTTTAATTTCAGAACTTGTCTCTGTATCTTCCATGGTTATCCTTCCAGGTGGACCAAAGCCAGACTTCAAGCATGCATATATATATATAGCAAGTGACAAAATCATTGTCTAAATAGTGGGGTTTTCACCAAGCCTAGAAATTTGTGCATTGCGTGTGCATATTCCTCTCTCTCTCTCTCTCTCTCACTGTGTCAATCTTTTGCACCATTGCTTGCATTTTAAGGTTCTGATCAATCTGCATTTACTGTCTCCCTCCTTATCTGGTTTCAATTTCCAACACCTAAATGCCCTATCAAATTAAGCTTCCTCCCCTTAATTAAACCCCATTTCGTTTTTTTGGAGAATAAGTTAAGAAAGAAAAAAGAACCTTGGGGTGTGGTAAATTAAGCAGGAAACCCCCAGTTTTTAAGGCAAAGTGGAAGGCACTGCCACTTTGCTTACAAAACCAATCTCTTTTTTGACTGCCATTTATATAAACTCTTACGCCATCTTTGCTTCCTTTCTGTGACAAATGGGACAGTTTCCAAGCGTGTGTTTCTTTTGCTTCAGCTTCAATATTCTCCGTACACTCACCCAGGTAATAGAGATACAGGGTCACAGAGAGAGAGAGAGAGAGAGAGAGAGAGAGAGAGAGAGATGAGAGGCACAAGTCAACAATGGAAAGTACATTTTCTATGCATCACGTTGCATTGGTCAAGCACAGGGAGTCATTACTTCTTCAAATAAGCACTTGCCTTTTGTTTTTCTCTGTGAAGGATTCATCTCTTTTCTTCTTCTTGCTAGTGTACAAACTTGGATCAAATACTGCAAACCCAAAATAGAAGAAAAAAAAAGAAGAAAAATTTACTACTCCTACCCTCTTTCATTGGTGTATACATATTCATCGATGATGAATGGTTAAAAAGGAACCAAGGTTTCTAGCACCTTTGGTGTCCCATTTCTCACCATTTTTCTCTTCTGTCTGAGACAAAACCTCGTCTGCTTGCCTGTAGCAGTTTGGCCACTGTGAAGCTAATTAACATTTCTGGTTCTCAGGCTACTGTCTGGATGTAAGAAAGCGTACTCCTTATCTCATAAACAGCCCATGCTTATATAATTGCAACAGTTTGGCATGTGACAGAGCTGGTCTTCCATGCAAATTCATGATGGAAAAATGCTTATTGCCATAGTGCAAACTGGAAAGAAAACCTAACAAGAACTATAACATCTGACATATATATACATACACACACACTCACATACATACTATATCATAAATTGAAAGTGATGAATCATCTTGGCCAGTGTTTTCATGAACCTTTGATTTCTAGAGATAGGCTAACAAATGCCAAAACAACAAGAATTCATTATGGGAAGTGAAATATAGCAAAACTGGAGCTTATCATTTACCTTCTGATATCAGGTGAGGTGCATTGCAACCACCAATGAGAGAGATGAGAGAAAAAGGTGAGGAACTCATGGTGGAGAAGGGGAGCACGTGCAAAGTTCACTGGGGAACATGTTAAACTCGAGATAGCTAAACCAGGCCTTGCACGTGCCCTGCTTCTCCAGCAAGAGCTACTCACCCACCATGACAATAACCATAGAAGAAAATTTTACCTGAGTGAGTTGGGACAGCAAGGAACTCTCATGCATTTATATACTACAAGTTTTGCAGGGGAGAGAGAGAGAGAGAAGAGGTGAAAAAGATTTATTGAGATTGAGTCTAGAAGTGGACATTCTTTAAAGACAACCTCTCCAATTAAAGTTTTCAGGTATCTGTTGCTTTGTAGCAAAGGCCATGCCCCCCCCCCCCCCCCACCACCATCCTTAATGAATTTCAAGATGCAAAAACAACCCCCTTCAAATTAATTAACATTGCAGCATCACTCTCCCTGGTCAGAAACAAGACCAGCACTCGCCCTATCAGTGAGAATCAAAGCTGTGGGTTCCCACCATCCTCCTTGCACGTGACATGCAACTGCAACGTGATGAAAGCGGGATTTTTTTTGCCCTTTAGAAAAATGGTCCAGAATTGATGGTATCACCCTTAACAGATATGACCTTAAATTTGACACAGCCTCCAGTGAATCTTATTCTCACCGGTTTTGATTAGCGGGTTTGAGATATTACCCCCTATTACGTAATGAATTGGGTCAGTCTTGTGGGGGATGCTTCCTGCCGCCAAAATCGAGCAAAACCCAATTCTTTTTTTCATCCAAATTTGGCTCATCATGTCATCACAAATCTGTATTGAAACTTTAAAATTCTTGTTTCCCTTAGCAGTACCTTAACTTGTTAGCCTTAAACTCGAGCTCAAATCTTTACTTAAAAAACAAAATCAAAGTCGTTGTCCTTATCTAACTCCTGTCAACTCGAGTCTAATTCCTGCTTTTTGGCGTTGCGGTGGAGACAATGGAAGAGCGACTGTCCTTTGTTTTTCTTTACTGCCATCCTGTTTGGCATTAAATCATTTCAGATACTTGACGTGTTTCAAATTAAAGTAACCCTTTTTTCCAACTATTATTAGGGCTGTTATTATATTTGTCGTCATGGATTTGAACTTTGGGTAGTGAAGTTTCTCCCAAAGCTGGTTTTTGCCTTGTCACTCAAGTAAAAATATGTGGGTGCATCTGATGCAGGGGCTAATCTTAGATTCTCAAAAATATTTTCAAATATATCGAACGCTGGGGAACTTGACATTTGACCAAAAGGATTGATGGCTATGAATGAAAGATTGAATGGTGGTAAAAAAGGGGGGAAGAGACCTTGGCTTTTGGCATGGCAAAGACTGGATGGTGGTGAGCATGATGCAGCAAGCAGGCACAGGGCAGAGAGACCAGTGAAAGAAATTGCACGTTGGGGTTGCGTGTTGGACCCGAGTTTTTGATTAAATGGTAGACAGAGAAAAAAGGGTATTTTGTTTTCATTTTTTTTCTCTCAAAGAAGTGAGTGTTGGGTTTTGAAGACAACAGGGAGACTCCCTAGGTAGATATGATTCCCTATCTTTGGTAGGAATTTGCTTCCTTGCTTCACCCCATCCCATGGTTTAGATCCCTCTATTGTCTTAAAAATGTTCTACCAAGAGAAAAAGTAAACAACAGAAAAACATATTAATGCTGCAATGACAGCCATGTTCGTTGAATATCCCTATAAAAGTTTTCCCTAGGTAAAGTTTTAAGCTTATGACATAAGTGAACGAGAGGAAAATCAAATCCTGACCGGGAACAAATTATGTGGGATCAGAACTCCTTGACTCTGCATTAATTGGTTGGGAAGAATGGGACTAGGAAAGCGGAACTAAGTCGTGAATGTTCAAGCCTTTTGCATCAAAATAAACTCCATTCCAACTTTAGCCTTTCCACAGGATTGGCAAAGAGCCAGTACTCCAACTTAGCTCGAACCCTTTTCTCATGGTCTAGCCCAGACCCAGACTGTAGAGTTTAGGCTCCAGATGATGAACATCTGTGACGCTTTCGAAAACAGGCGAAGGACGGCAACTTAGAGGCGTGGCGAGCATCACCATGGAATCAGCTAATAAAAAAGCTGAGAGAATTAGCAAATGGTCATAAGTTGAATGCCTCCAATCCTCCTTACTGATACCATTCTAAGATTAATGACAAAATCACAACATAAAATGGGCTCAATTGGATATACCACATTCCATGATGCACTCTTTAATATTCCAATACTTAAAAAGTGGCATTGCAAAATCTCATATTCAAAAATAAGTTTGTAAGCCCAATTGTTCAACATATTTAGCCTCAAAACAATCAAAAACTGAAAATGAAAAAAATATGACCAAGCAACTAGTGTTACAACTGGTCGATCCCAGCTATGAGTCTTCTTCCTCTCCCTCGTTCTCAGCAATGTTGAAGTACCTTTGTTCATAAACAGCCCGATCTTTGCTGGATGCAATCACTCGGAGCCAATCCCGTACATTATGTTTCTTTAAGAATATTTTGGTCAAGTACTTCAGATACCTGAACAAAATTGCAGAAAGAAACCGAGGGAATGAACATGTAGCAAATAAGTATACATGAGATCATATATGTTCAAGCACAATGCCAAGCGTCTAAATGGTAGCGAAAACTATGAACAATACAACATAGTAAACTGCCATTTCAAGACTCTACAAGCAAATGATGCTAATCAGGGAACTAATGGATGACGCTGAAATGCAACATTCAAAATTACATCAAAGCCCAACTCTGACTAAAAGATTCAGCTAATTCCCTACACCTAAAACTAAAATATATTTCATCTGAAAAGTGTAAAGGTGTTTTGCTAACTCTGCAGTATTTTAGCCACATAAACGGAATTTTGGCTTAATCAGAGAATGGAAGTTTCTTTATGTGAGTAAGAATACTAATGGAGGCCACACTCGAACCATAAACCAGTTAGATGAGAAACCACAACTACAGATGCCAACACTAACGTTTATTACTCGGAGCAAACATTGCTATCAGAAGAGAAGCAAAACAAAACCAATCTCAATTTGAACAAATATAAGTACAATAGGTTAGTCAAATATCTTCCTCAAAAGTTTCAAGTGCCCATTGTTTTAAGCTTATAATAACAGCAAAGGACCCTCATTCCTTAAACAGTTTCACATATGAGTTAGAAACATATAATCCCATCTTAATGCAAAATAAAACATCCTCTTTTTTTTTTTTAACCTCTTGGAGAAGGCGCCATCAGCAGTGACAACGATTTTGCTCTTCTGGCGAGTGAGAGTTACAGTTACACCGAGCGCACCAGCCTTGCCTCCGACCTTGATCGTCTCCTACAGAAACTTCCCCAGGGAGGCAATGTCCATGATTTTATCCTCCACCGGCTTCGAGCAATCGACAGTGAAGGTAACTCCCTTCTTCTTCCCCTTGGGTCCCGCCGCACTACCTCTACTCATTTTCAATTTATCCCACGGCATTCACCCAATGAAGTAAAGAATAAAATCAACAAAATTTACTGTAAGTCCTGTCACCACAAAAGGTGAGAGTAAGTTTTCACACTTTTCCCTCATTTTCTTGCTGACCAATCACATACAATGATAGATGTGTCCCCCTTCCAATCAGGTTGTATGAAAATTTAACCATTTAAGTAGCCTATCTTTGAGTTATACACTGTTTGGTAGCTGAAATAATGCAGCAGCTTGAATTACGTCAAAATTTGGAAAGCTAGAGGAATTGCTTCATTGATTAAAATAATTAAAAAAGGTAAAATTCTTTGATTAACCAATGGATTTTCCTTTGTGTTTTCAATAGGAAAATTTTCTATCCAAATTTCCTTCATTTACGATCAAACAACAGATGCAGCTAACCTCATCTTGCTAAGGAAGGGCAAGAGAGTTACCGGCGAAGAAAAGGCGGCGACTTGAGAAGAAGAAAAGATAGGGTTTTAAGGGGGTGAGAGATTTCTCATTCCAGAATTTGGGACCTTAATTTCGGTCTACAGTCTTGGTGCTAGTGATGATCTGATGCGGCAGTGGTGCACTGTTTGCTGTGAAAAAAGTAAAGTGATCAACGGCCAAGGTTTTATTAAGGCAATTATTGACGTCAAGCACTTATTTTTTCAATTCCTTTTTCAAAATTTAATATAAATTTGAGGTTCAAACTCAAAATTTGTTCAATATTAGTACTAATTTTGATGGGTTTGAAAGCCAAATTTCCTTGTTAGAAATTCTAATGCTTGAAAATTCCTTTGCTCTTGCTTGTAGTAAGGTGAATGCCATTGCCTTGGTTGTTGCTGGGGTTGATAATAAAAGAAAAGGATAATTGACCTATAAATAGGGAACCTTAACCATTGTGTTCCACAGTGGCAATATGAACCCAAACCCAAAAAATCCGAAGCATTGGGGCACATAGCCACAAAGCAATTCAGGACAAGCTATTAGATCCTCAGCCTAAGGCTGCAGAACCTCTCTTAAAGTCATTCAACTATGTTCATTTTTCCCAGAACTAACACAAGTGACACAATCAGAATCAAACCAACCATCCATTTACGGCAAACACAAAATGATCAGTGATGAAAAAAATACTCTCTTTTCTGTAAATTCAGGTACAAGCTTTTATCTCAATCCACTTACAAGCCCCCACAGGTATGTGATATGTAAATAACCCAAAACAGTTGAAAAGAATGCGATGAGAAGGGGCAAAAATAATGCCTCTTCAAACAAAAACTTTTATTAACCCGGAGTAGGTTATAGACCTAAGAAACATTTATCTGAGTCATATAGAGAGTCATCTACTCCTTGTGAGAGTAGCTATCAACTGGAATGAACTTTGCATATTGATCAGCTTTGGGTTTGTTTCTGTGATCATAGTATTCAACCACTGCAGCACCAACTAATGCAGCCAATGTAAGGGCTTGTGCATGCAACCTGAATTGAAGGCAAAAGACGATAAGTTAACAATGAGGCATGATAAAGCAAATTGTAAACACCGATAGCTATTACAAGCTCACTGAGACAAAATGCAAGGCAATTTGAAGAAATACATAGATAAAATTTTACAATGCATACAAATGCAGGCCACTAAATACAGCTGCCCACAATACTTAAGTACCACAATAATGCAAAGGAAGAGTAAAGCACAATTTTACGAGGTGTCAAACTTGCGCAAGTATAGCAAAGGAAGAGAAAAGCACAGTTTTCTGAGGTGTCAACCTTGCACATGTACATAGATGGAGATATTACCTTTGTTACCCCTTCATATCCCCTCCTCCCTTTCCACCATGTCCTTTATTAGGGCTAAGACTAAGAGGTGAGGACAGGAAATGTGCAATCAAATTGATAGTATCATGTAAAGTTGGAGCAAAATCACACGACAATGTGTTGTCACCATCACCTAAAAAAGGCCACTTGAAATATAACCACCACACATCATTCTAATGATTCAAATTCTTTTATGGTTTAGAAAGACAGTTTCTGATTCTTCCCACTGTCCAATTAATCAGATAATAGAAATCTTCTGAAAAGGATTCAGACATAACATTTTACATAACTCTAACTCCATTGACTGAAAGGAAGACCTCAGAAAGTTCCCAAAACTGCGCTAAATACCAAAACCATATCCCCTAACAATCAACAAGCCCCAAACAAAGCATAATTTGCATCACCAAACAGGGTGGTGGAGAAATTTGCCTCATCTAATCGAAACCAACTGCATGCAACAGAAATGAATCAAACCATTTACGGCCCAAAACCGAAAGTAACATAAGAATGCTTAGAAGCCCTATAAAACTATCAAACACGCCAAACAAGAGCTACACCCCAATAGAAAAATTAAAATTTCATAAAATTTTTCCTTTTTTCAAGCTCTCGGTAACCAAGCAAGGGAGAAAATTTCATTACTTTCTAATACCCTTCTCCAAGAGTCCATCAAAAGATTCATTACAAGAACATGAAATCATGAAAGAATCAAAATTTCAATAACCCAAATAAAGCAACAAAAGGAAAATTAAATGGCAAAAGATAAAAGATTTACCTAGCGTGAATAATCTTAACGCTGGTTTTCATGCCAGGTTGAGACCAATTGTACGCAATGGAACCCGTAATACCGCTAAGCCACAAACACCCTTCATTGTTCCAAAAAGAAACAATTAAGATCCATCCTAACAAATGAAACCCACAATTTTTCCCAAAAAAGAAGAAGCAAAAATTGGAAAAGAAAATAATTACCAACAGTTCTGAGCTTGTGATCGACAACCCATTCCCTTATGGATTCAAACTTGCTCTTAGATTCCGCCATATTTGAAAGAAAAAAAGCCTCAAGGAGAGAAAGAGAGAGAGAGAGACAGAGACAGAGATGAAAAGAGAGAACGGTCTTCTTTTGATTATTTGGTATTGCGGTGAGAAAGTATTTTCCTTTTATACAAAAAAGAGAGAGAAGACAACGCCAATTTGGTGACTGGCGAAAAAACTGTGGGCGGAAGCCTGTCGTGCGGTGTTGGAAAACATTGACTTGTCTTGGGCATTTTGGCACATGGGATTTTATGTTAAATTATTACCTAATTTTTTCTTTTAAAATAAAAATTTATTGAATAATTCAAATTAAAATATCAATAGAAATATATTAAATTTCAAATAATTTAGACCAAATTTTTTTAAAAATTTTCGATATTAATCAGTTAAAAATGATAATTTAGCTGATTATTTCGATTAATTTTTTATATTCAAAAGATATCTTATAATATATTATTACAAATATAAATACTCTATTTTTTGCTGAGTAATTTTTTTATTTTTTAAAAAAATTATTAAATAATTAAAGTTTACTAATTAATTCAATATTTTGAGAATTAATCGATTCAAAATAAAATAATCTATCGAAATAAATTGAATTTCAATTAATTTAGATTGATTTTTCGATTTTGATATTAATCAGATAAGAGGGACAATCTATTCGATTATTAAAAAATTACAATCGATCGAACAAAAAAACACTATTAATCATATATTTTATAAGTATATTATAAATATAATTACTCTGTTTTGTTCTCTTCTCTTGGTTCAGCAGCCACAGCCACAGCCACCAGTGAGCAGTCCACCGCCGGGTGAGCCACCGCCACCTCTCTCCCATAAAATCCGAATTAGCCCAACGGGCCATCAGGCCCATGTAGGGGTCCTTTTCAGGCTATCTTCCTGGGAAATTAAGCCTGGGCCAATAAACCCCGCCATGGGCCAGGACCCGGCCCTTCTGGGTAAAAATAGAAAAAATTCGGGGCAAAATCGTCAAGAAACCGCATCTCAAATCCAACGGTTGAGAATCTGTAAGGCAGAAAAATCGAACCCGAACACGTGAACAAGAGCCCAATTACGATGACATTGAAATCCTTGTCTTCTCTCTCTCTCTCTCTCTCGTTTCTTTTATAACTCCATCACTCGTTCAAAGCCACGAGGCCAATACGTAACCTTCGAGAATCATCTGAAACTCTGATCCAATCCCTCTTTGAAACGAAACTTTCAAACCTCTCCATCCCCTCCCAAAGGTAACTCTTTTTTTTTCTTTCTTTTTTGTTTTTTTTTTCAATTTTATGGCGTTTAACTACTGAATTTGAGAAAAAATAGTTTTTTTTTTCGATTTGGGGTTTGTTTATTAAGGCATGTGCCGTTTTATATTATCATAAAAATTTGTTTTTTTAATTTTTTTTGGGTATTTGTTTAATGATTGAACGATGCTTGATTTAATAAAAAAATCTATTTTTTTAAGATTAAAAAAAGGGTTTTTACAATAAATTTAGCTGACATATATTGTTTCATATGATTTTTAATTTTCAAGTTGTATTTTTTTTCAGGGAAAATGAGCCGTTCAAGCCGCACCCTCTATGTGGGCAATTTGCCTGGGGATACTCGTATGAGAGAAGTCGAAGATTTGTTTTACAAGGTTTTAATTTTTTTATTTTTTTCTTTTTTTAAGTTTATGTTATATTTCTATTCTGCAGTATATAATAAATAAGTATATGGAAAAGTTGCTGTAAAATTATCTTCAAAGTGTTTTTATTGCTTTATTTGTGAATAGTGGAGATATGGTATGATTCTTAGGGTGATAAAGAAGAAAAGGATTTCTTTCTATTATTTAATTTTAGCTAAAAGTTTCAGTTTTGGTTCCAAATCACTGTTCAATGCACGGGTTATTATTTTATTTATTTATTTATTTAGTTTGGGTTGGTTGCTTAGTTTTCTGTGTTTGTATATTGCAGTATGGTACCATTGTTGACATTGACTTGAAGATCCCACCAAGGCCCCCTGGTTATGCTTTTGTTGAGGTGAGTTTTAATATTTTGCTATTATAAGGCAAATGAACGAGGAAATCGATTTTCTGGTTTCAATATTTTAACTATGGCAAATTGCAGTTTGAGGATCCTCGTGATGCTGAAGATGCAATTCGTGCTCGAGATGGGTATAACTTTGATGGGTATCGTTTACGGGTTAGTAGTTAATCTTGCCTTGTTAATATGTTTGGGTGATAGTCTCTTTTCAGTTTAGTACTTTTTGTCTGTCTGACCATGTGTATTCTATTTTGCTCTTTTAGGTTGAACTTGCACACGGTGGGCGAAGGCCTTCATCATCAGATCGCCATAGCAGTTACAGTGGCAGCAGTAGCCGCGGACCTTCCAGGCGCTCTGACTATCGTGGTAAGTATGGCCCTCGACACCATCTTTGTAGTTTAGTAACTGCTCGGTGTGTTAAGTTAACCGTAATACCCTTTTACTTGCAGTTTTGGTGACTGGATTACCTTCTTCTGCTTCTTGGCAAGACCTAAAGGTAAGTTCATAGGCTAGTGTTTCTTCTTTAGTTTTTACTTTTTTAATTCTTTTTATATGTTCAGTTGTCCTTGATTATTGCCTCTCCATGTGTATTAGGAGTTGATAGAACTAAACCTTGGCTTAAAAGAATAAGTATTGATTTATTCTTAATAGTATAAGTAGTGTTCTTAAGATAATGGAAACTGTTTGGCATATTTTTACACTTGAGAACCATATTCCATTGTAGTGTTCAGTAACTGTAAATATTACATTTAACCATGCAATTATCAACTATATCTTTCAAATGATGAAATTGCTTAAATTGTACAAAGGAATAACATGGTCTATGCATAAAGGTTTTTAGACTCCATGAAAGAAGTATGTTGATCATTTGACCTGGTTTGTGCTTGTTTTATGGTTTTTTGCTTCTTGACCAGGATCACATGCGCAAAGCTGGGGATGTCTGTTTCTCTCAAGTGTTTCGTGATCGTGGGGGTAAGTAGAATCTTTATAGTAGAATCTCTATCGAGTTGTTTAATGCATTAATGCCTCATTCTATAACTATCAGTTGAAAGAGCTTAGATTCCTCTAAGTTCACTTCACACTGAATTGGTCATGTTGAGAATGCTGGGTCTGTGCAACCTGAGAGGAACATCTGTGATTATAATATGACAATGAGTTGGAAGCTGTTGGGACATTGGACTCCCCTGTGGGTTTACAAGCTAGATTTTATGTATTTAAATAAGAATGATGCATTGCAAGTTTGCACGTGCACATGTTTTGCTTTTGGATTTACATTTAAGTAATAATATCTTGGAAAGAAATTTTTTTTGACAGTTATATTAATATTGTTGCAATTTCTTTGCAGGCATGACAGGGATTGTAGATTATACAAGCTATGATGATATGAAATATGCCGTAAGCTACTGTTCTTCAAACTTGCATACTTTTAAACTTTAACTTGTTATGTGGAGTTAGAGTTTGTGCAGTTTTGTAGCCTCTTAACAATAAATGGCAATCTTTACTGATTTCTATTTGGACTCTGCAGATAAGGAAGCTTGATGACTCTGAGTTTCGAAATGCATTTGGCCGGGCTTATATACGGGTATGTTATGGTGCACATATAATTCCGGATCCATGCTTGTGTAACGCTACTTGATTATGTATCTAATTGTTTTGTTCAGGTCAAGGCGTATGATTCGAGATATGATTCTAGGCGCAGCTACTCTAGAAGTCCTAGTCATAGCCCATATAGTCGAAGTCCTAGTCGCAGCCTCAGCTATAGTAGCAGGAGCAGGAGCAGGAGCAGGAGTAGGAGCAGGAGGTGAGTTTCAATTGTTTGGTGAAAATAACAATTAGAATACTTAAGTCTTATTCCATTTGCCTGTTACATTATTTGACGTATTCTACAGCAAGCCTCCAAGGGCCAAACATTCGCGTCGATCTCCATCTGTATCCAGGTCTCTTTCTCCGCATTCCTGCTCAGTGTCACCTGCCCGCTCCTATTCAAGGTATGAGATAAGTTTTAGTTTATTATTACTTCCTTTGGATGTTGTCACTGTTATTTTTCCAATGTTTTTTATGTCAATTGCCAAGTGCAATTATTTCATAAGTCCCCTTTTTAATCCTTATGAGTGGATTTTTAGTGGCATTCTTGCTTTCAAAATTCTTATTTTTGCCCAGTAGTTAGGTCTGATCAGCTCAATATTGAAGTCTTACTCTTCTGCTAAAAATGAAAAAAACTTTTGCCTTGGGAATTAATGCTATTTGGCTGTTTACTTCTTTTCTTTGAGCCTTTGTTTACTTTAATTGAAATACTTGATTGATACTGGATTCCTTTTTCACAGAATCTTTTGGTACATTTTTCATGCTCTTTGTGCTTAGTCTTAATCTTTTTACAATTTAGTTGTACTTAGATTGGATATCAGCTTTGGGCTTGGCAGAGAAAGCCTTGTGAACATTAGTTATTGTGTGGACACTGAAATACTTAAATATACCATTCCATGACTATTTACAAAGAGCTAAGTTGTTGTCAAGCTCTAGCTGAATCTGAGCCTTCCTTATGACTAGCATGGCTCTGCTCATCTAAATCCCCATTGTCAGGTTTCATGCTATGGTGTTTGAAACTCCTAGAGTGTGTCCTATAGTGAACGCTTCAGCTTCCTATTTTTATCCATTACTTGGTTCGTTTGTGGTTGTCAGCAGTTTAAGACTGGTCCATTTGTTAACGTTTTCTTTTGTTTCTCATTTACTCTTCTCTTAGAATTCAAAATTATATCTATTTTAGTTGAATCGAATAATTGGATGAAGGGGTGTTGTATTTTGATCGCCGTCATTTTCACTAAAAAGTTATGCCTTGCAATTTTTGACTCCATTTAAAACAGAGGGTTTTGAGGCTGTCTTTGTCATGTTGAATGTGAGATATTGTACTTATTCATTTCCCAGTCTGTTTGTTATATTCGTGTCCCATTCTGTTTGTTATATGAACCCTTAAACTATTTTATAAGCTTAGACTTAAAAACATATTTCCAAACTGGACGGGGTAATTGAGAAAAAGGCTTGCTTGGTTCGCCAATTATCATACCTTTTTCATAAGGGTTGCCTTGTTTCCTTGCTAGATCTGGCTCTTTGCGGCGATCTGGGGATTGGATGTTAGGAACTTGATGGGATGTGGTGCTCAAATGCCTGCAACTCTTTTTGTTGTTGAGGTAATTCTATCGTTGTCGATGAGCACCTCTGGAAACCATTAAAGGTCTAACAATTCTGATATTGTGATGTGTGGAGCGCAAAGAGAGCTAGACTGGATCAGTATGTAATGGATGGGTTGCAATTTTAAAGCTGGACCACTTTGAATTAAGTACTTTTACTTTTGATACTGAATTCTCCACAATCAGAGAATAGGACATACTTGGGACTCCTCCAACATCGACTATTTTGTGCTCTGGAATCTCTTTGCATTTGATGATGGAGAGTTGGAGGATATTCTTCATCGTTTAAGTATTTATGTCTTTCAGTGCTCTACTGGGTTTTTTTTCTCTTTCCATTTTGGTTCCATTTAGCAGTCATGACCTTCTGTAGAAAAGATCATAACTAAATGGTGAGATCATGAGTAGTGCGTTAATTCTCCTTCTGCCGGTTGCTGCTTAAGATGGGTGGTATATTCCATTTTTATGATTATGCTTACCCTGAGGTGAAAGTGGGTTAAGGCCTTGGGACCAAAAGGTTGTAGAGGATTGTTCTGGATATTGAATTCATTGTTTCTGGAACTTTTTGCAGATCTCGCTCCAGATCCAGATCACCAACTGCATCTGTAAGTTATAGCTCAGGTTTAGTTATTTTGATTTGGGAGGGAGGTAGGATTGAGTGTTCTGCTGCCTTGGACTTTTTTAATGCTGTTCTTGATGATATGCAGCCTTGCAGTAAGCACGTGAGCAGAAGCCCACTGAAACGCAGCAGGAGCTGCAGTATATCTCGATCACGTTCATCATCAGTATGTGACTTACATCTCAGTTTCCAAAGATTACGAATCATCGATAGCTTCTTCCACTGTCAATTCATCTTCTGGCTTCGTTCTAATAAATTCTTTATGGTTGACAGGTGCAATCTGATTGATGTGGATCGAACTCCAAGGATCACAAGATTTGTCCCTTCAGTATATTGTACTCTTTTCTTAGCACGAATATAAGGATAATTTGCCCAAGAACTAGTTTATATTTGGATTTTGACTAATCAAGCGATAGTAATTTAAACCTTTTCTCAACTCTATGGCTTGTAGACTTAATAACTGAGTTCGTGAACTAATATACGTTTAAGTCATTATTTGTTTAAACCATCTTAGAGTATCGTCTTTTGTTGCTAGCCCCGCATTCTCAACATTGAACTGGTTTGACCATTCATTCTGAAGAGAAATCTCTAAACAGATGAAATGACAAGAAGAACGAATACCTTAAGAGAGTTTTTCCTGACCGAATCGAGGGTGAAGTTTCCATCTTTAGAAGCCCTGAGCATTAGCAGGGGATTAACTTTCCAAATCTTTGCATGGGCATTAGTTCATCCATCTACCCAAATGAGGCACGATTGGCAAGTTTATGCTTGTTTAAGCGTTTTCGGGTATCTATGTTATTCAAGAGGGCACTATTTCTTCACCTTTCTGAGTCAAAATTTTGCCAAACATTTGGTTTAGACTCAAATGGCAACATGCTTCATTCTTCTCTTTTTATCCCAATACTCCTAGGTAAGCCAAGCTGCAGGATTCAATTACTGCCAGAATATATGCAACCTACAATCATATAAATGTGGCAGCATAGACAAAATATGAGATTCATAATATTTTAATTCACGTTTGTATAACATGAATTCGCGTTTTGAAAAAAAAAAATTTATAAAGTCGAGATCAATCATATTTTTTGCTGATGTAAAACCCATAACACTTGATCCCTGACTATAGGCTTATTCTCTTACCATGGGCTTATGATTCCATGTCTTGGCTGATTGTTTCCAGGCATGTTTGGACGATTTTTCATTCATGCATATGACCTAAGCCACATTAGGTTCTATCAACACAAAGCAATAGCTAAAATCAATCGCACTTATTCTATCCAACATAAAGTTTCTTTTTTGGGAAAAAAAAATTATTTTATATCCTCGAAGGCCAGAAGGAACCAGAGGAAGGCAAGTCCAGCACACCGCCATGTGGCAACCAAAAAGATTGTTTTCGGGCCACTTTCACAGTATTTTCACTCTGCCCGGATTGACAGACTCAAGTTTCATATTATCGTCTCTCAAGCATACATTACTTTTGGTTTCATTCATAGTAGAGGTAGTTTGCTTCACCCAAACGGGGTTAAAAGAGGGAAAAGACTATGAACGATTTTGGGATGAAGTCCTCTCAGATCCGTGCCTTTGGCGGAAGCTGCTGGATCTTATGCCAGGATCTGAACCACCGGCTGCCTGGTGGAATGCACCCCAGCCTGAATCTCTGTCAACCTGGTTTTGTGAAAATGAAGGCAAATGATCTCTTTCCCAAGCATGGAACCGAGTTGACAAAGGATTTTCTGCCTCTTGAAAGTTACGGCCTGAAGTACCAGATGGAACAAGATAGAAGCCACCCACCTGGTCAGACGATGAGGCCACTGGCCCAACTTGAGCAAGACTTCTATGGCTGCTCGACCTTCGGGAGCCAGGAATAATGGGCGTCCTTATGGCTGGCGAAGTGCTAGGCTGTTGTTGTTGATAGTATGCCTGGAGAGCTTGAACTCTATCACGGGCCCGAGCATTGCTACCAGGGTAAGGCGGGATCAATGAGGAAGCAACTGAACTCCCTGCTCTTGCACCAGAACTGTAGAAATACAGCAATTGAAATAAAAATAATCAGCTGAGGAGAAAAAAGATGAAACAGAATGGATTCTGTATGATTTTGTTTGTATACTTGAACAATGTGACTGTCTAACAAAATGTTTTATGTTTCTGAATGATATTTTAAGTCTAAAAAATTGAACATAAGCATTTATGCAACAGATCATTTCTGTTTTCCAGAAAATGGTTGCAGAACAGAACCGTAAAATGTTCTACAGATTTTGTAGTCTATAAAGGAACAGTAAAAACTCTATCCAATCACAAATCTCAATCATGTTGACGCATACCTGTGGCCAACAAGAAATGGATGCATAAAAGATCCCGATCTTGGCATATCGGTACTACTCCTGCTTGACCTTTGACTGACAGGTGGAATTGAAGGTTGATCAGAACTACCAATTCGACTGCTAGATGTGGAGAATGGAGGGGAATGATGCTCCCAACTGTGATAATGGAGATCCACGGCAGGAAAAGCATAAGAGGTAGGAATCTCACTAGGCACTGATGGACCATTCCAGTGACTGTTGAAATTAGAACTATCTGACACACTTCCACTGGAATTTGAGGATGAGGGATGAATTGTTGGCCCAAAGTAAGCTACATACGGACAAGGATGAGTAGCAGATGATACTGCTGAATGTTCAGCAAAGATGGCATGTTGTCCCAGTAACTCATGATCTGCAATCCAACATAGCTCACATCAGCATATTAGGCCAGCCAACGTCCACCTTTAGAACCCATAACAGACAAGCATCACTTAAGAAAACAAGGAAAAATCTTACATGTGGTTGATGAAAACTCTCCTTCCCTGAAAAAGAAGGAAAAACAAAACATGTAAAGGAAAGAATATTATTGAAACTTGAACATGGCAAGAGGAACTAAGCAAACAAAACTATAATGATACATGTACAGAAATGAAAGAGCAGGTTTACCTATGGGAGAGTTAATGATGACATACTAAAAAAGCTTTTCCAACTTAGAAACAACTTCCAATGAAGTAAACAATATGCTGTAGTTATGGTAAAATGCTATGCTCCATTAATTTAAGCTCAGGAAAAAATTTCAACCCAATGATGAGTTTGATGCCCAATACCTCTTAAAACATTGGCAATTCCTCTTATCTATCTCATACAGAACTAGTTTTCAACTGACACAGAACCATCAATAAAGAGTTTTGGCGTTGGGTCACATGACATAGGTTGCAGAAATTAAACCATCTAAACTACTTCTATCACATTCAAGCTGGAGTTACATATTATTTTTTATATAGAGGTTATACAGGTTACAAGCAGATCCACTACTTGCTTGAATTCCAAGGCCATTTTGCCACCACAAACCATAAGCAAAGGATAAAGCTTTGCCATTTTCTAAAATCAATTTCTAACTAAGAAGATACCACCCTCCCATCAAACTCTCTCTCTCTCTGCCAGTTGTTTACTGAAAGATTCATCCCAGAAAACATGAAAAATATAAGGAGACAAACATTTGATGTGAACACGTGACAACTGATCACGTTTCAGCATAGAAAATTGAAGCAGAAAACTACTCAGATTTAACCTCTAATGTGTGATTCATGCTTACTCAAATGATGAAGGAAGTCGAGCTAAGCTTCCAAATGGACACCAGTGAACTCCAAATGACTGCAAAAACCATAATAAGTACGCAGCAAGTAGATTTCAATTCGACTCATCTGTCAGTTCAAAGTGTATGCATATATAGAGCCAAAGAATGCAAGCAACATGGAGACATGATTGTATAGGTTAATGCAAGCGGTGTCTAGGGTGCAGTGCAATTAAAACTATAATCTGCAAATTTTCATTTGGGAAGAAATTATTGAACTCTAAGAAATGAAGATTGGCTTGGATTTAGTAAAGGAAATTTTCTTCATCAAATAGGAGCTTCAAAAATCAAATTTCACTCTAAACCAATAAAGTGCATAGTGGTTTAAAGTAAAATAGGGTGGAGGGCAAGGGATGAGAAGGTTGAACATATCAAGATGCAAAAAGAAAAGAAATGTAAACACAAACAAGGCAACTTAGAAAAGAAATGTAAATACACCATTTGGCATGCCATGAATGTTGAAACTGCATAAAAAAGGATTTGCATAGAAATGTTGCTCGATTACCATTTCAGAGTAACTTAGATCATAAAGGTCCTCATCATGTGTCCAATCATCGACACTAAATTCTGGATAGGAACGGCAACCATTGGCATAAAGCCATTGACCTTTTTCAATTTTCCTACAATTAGGGCATTGCATCGCACCCTTTATATTGAATGCTGAACCAATGCAATCTGAAGACAATCATTACAAAACATATAATAATCTATTAGAACCTTTAAAACAGATTTGGAACGATAATTTCCTATAGCTGTTGCCAATCACACCAACAAAAATAACATACAACCTACTTGCAAACCCTTCATATTCAACTAATCTACATACTAGTAGGCCTCTCCTAAGCTGCAGCTCATCAAACTATGTCGATATAACTATTATGGGCAAATTTAGAAGCACATTGGAAATTTTGTTCTAATTCGATTCCGACTACGAATTGTCCCCAAAAACTAATTGCAATGCAAAATTCACTTTGATCATCTTATAGGACGTCGTTATTCACCTCAAGGACAAAAAAAAGGCAATTTATTGAAACATCAAATCTCTATTAGATTGAGTCTGATTAACCTAGTTATTCATCTTTATCAAGCTAAATTTTCATTTTCAGCTTATAATATAGCATAAGCAATAAAAAAATATTCAAGCTTAATGATTTTCTCATTTACATCATCAATTAAACCAAAACTAGACACACTCAATAAATCAAATAAGAAAACTTGAGCCCAGATCTTAACATCCCAATTTTATTAAAAAAAAATCAAACAATTCCTTGAAAGAAATCAGTTCCAAATCTTGCCAATTTTGACTTACCCAAATGAAATTGATGACCACATTGAAGCTTAGCCCACGATCGATCCCCATTATCAGCAACTGTTTCGAGGCAAATCGAGCATGAAACAGAACAGAAAGACTTCTCTCCATTACCGCAATCACCACCATCGCCACCTCCATCACCGTCATCCACCACAACATCATCCCCACCATTACTCCCTAATCCCATAATTAAAACAAATTATAAATTAAAAGTCAAAATTAATCCACCCCCAAAATCTCAAAACCCTAAATTCCCCAAAATAAAACAACACAAACACCGTCTAAATCACCCTCGTCCTCTTCCTCCTCCTCCTCCTCCTCCCTTAATTTACCAACACGACCTCCGATTTCAATCGGATAAAATTACAAACACAAACCCCAACCACTCGTCGTCTTAAATTCCTCTTCTGATTGACCAAAGAAGCACAGAGAAATTAGGAAAAAAAATTTTTTTTCCTTTTTGGAAGGTTGATGGAAAATACGGAAGTGAAAAAATCTGTTGCTCTCCCTTATCTTTCTGCGCTTTCCTTTTTTTCTTTATAATTTTTTTTTTTTGGGGGGTTATTGCCTTTCTCTTTCGCTTTCTTTTTCTCTGTCTTCGAAGAAATCTTAATTTCGGACCGTTCGATCTCGACTAGGCCATAGGATTACTGTTAAGTTGACGAAATAACCGCTGTCCAAAATGGGAGCCATCCGACGGCTCAGATTCTTTCTTAACGTTCATTCTACGGATTGGATTGCTTTTTGGTTGACATCGATTGTTCCTCGAACAATATTTAATTATTTTATTTTTATAATATTATCTCTCATCTGTGAGCCTTTTTTTTGGATTAAGCAAAACGGTGGGTGAAAATTGGGTGGCCATAATTTGGAATCGAATCGGGTCAAAGTTGGTAACGGGTCGATAAAAAGCTGTTTGGCATGTGAGAAAATGTTCTTTTCAAAACCAGTGCACATTACATTTGTAAAACAAAAAAAATTGTTAAAAATAAGAAAATGTTGGTTCGTCTTTTGATTTTATTAATAATATTTATTTAGTTAGTGACTCGTGTGAAGAATTAAAGTTTAAGAAAAATAAAAGAAAAAAGTAAAATTAGATTAAAATATAAAAATATTTTTAAATATTTATCAATTTTTAATATTTACGACAATTAAGATAAAATTTTTAATTTTGATATATTTTATATTAAAATATAATTTCTTTAATTTGTAATAAAAAATAAAAATATTATGTACCCCAAAAATGAAAACATCATTTAAGAACAACTCAAAACCGAAAGATGATTAAAGAAAATAGAACTGGACGAGAGGAGTGTTAATAATATAAAATTGTTTTTTTTTTTTCCCTTTGAGCTTCTTCTAGATTTATATTTCTTCGTGAAGAATTCTCTAATCTTTGATTAATGGATTTGCTTGCATTTAATATTCTCAACAAATCTCAATTAACAAATGGAATAAAATGTCATTGTCACTTTATCATCCTTCGGACAAATTTGAAGGAAGAAGAAAAAAAGAGTTTATTGCTCTAATTTTTATTTTTATTTTTATTTAAAGGAACCACCAACCGCATTAAATATAATTGAAATGACAAGGTAACCTACAAATTATTAAAGGCATGCATGATGACCATTTTGCATTAATTTTTCATTACTACCCTTTTCCGTCTCTAAATGTTCATCTCTTTTTTATTTTTATGAAAATTAAAATAAAAAGAGAACAAAAGGAGATTATTAGGATAAAAAGAGTATTATTTCGGAAGAAAATTGTAATGGAATAAAGGGCTTGATTCGATCTTATGAGCTAGGACACCTCACTTTTTCCCCAACTGAAGAATCCTATTTCAACGATTCTTTGATTAGGCCGATCAACTAGGTTGAAACCAAACTGTAAAGTAAAAGAGTTACACAGTAAAAGCTGGCTATGGGTTTGGATTTTTGTCCTTTTTTTGGCAGCTACGAATCCACAATTTTGTGTTGTACGTAACCCAACCGGCCATATGAGGGAATATTCACATTACATAAACAAATGCATTAATTTTTTGAGTCGAGGTTGGTACCCAAAAGGGAGCCAGCCATGCTTCGCTTGCACGGCTTCTAAGGGATATGTCGGCGGCTGCCAATATCCAGTTTTTTGGACGGCAGCAACATTGGAACAGTTAAATTTCAGAGAATAAATAGAGCAAGTTGCACGGATGGTCACTGAACTTTCACATAACTCCTGTTTTCATCACTAAACTTAAAGTTTGTCTCAAATAAGTCGATAAAGTTTGTCGATTATATCAAATTCAGTCATCCCAACAGATTCGACCCAACCAAGTAATGGTTTCAGATGAAAAAGACTTAAAACCAAGTCATTTTTGTCTGTCACTTGGATGAAATCTGTTAGGGTGCCTGGATTTGGTATAGTTTGCAAACTTCAACAATGACATAGTCAAGACAAATTAAAGTTCAGTGATTAAAACCGGCACTATTGTGAAAGTTTGGCAACCAATCATGTAATTTACTCAGTTAAGACGATGAAAGTTTGAAGCAAATGTGAAATGGAAAAGTTACAAAATCTTTCCTTTTCTTTTGACTTTAACGTGCAGGTTAGTTAAAGAGCAAAGGGCAAGAGAGTTATACTACAATTACACAAGTTACCTTACAAGAAATTGATAAAGAAGACCCTCAAGAAAGCCAGAACAGAGATGAAAGTCCCTCCGACAAGGCATATTTGAAGAACTTTTCTCATTTTCCTTGGACTCAATGACGTGAAGTGGGACAACGTCACCTCCAAAATTGATTCACCATCAAGAAAATATACCTAATAAACAATATAATGATTAGTCATTAAAATTTAGAACTATATTAGCCTCTAATGTTGATCATGAAGTCATATATGCATGTTTATCTGCAAATATATCATTTACCCAGGACATAATCTACTTAGACAATAAAATATTTTCTTTCCCTAATATGAATCATTCTAGCATTCACCTTCATTTATAGATCTTATCTCTTGGTTAGAGTGATGTCCTGAAATGCAATGAAGGTGGAAAAGCAAATGCTTATACAGAAGGGAAATTTTCCATGAAGTGAAAATCAGAAAATGTCATACTTACTGGCAAGCTGTTGAGAAGAGCTAGTGTTAGAGAGACATGGAACGTGCATATTAAGCTCTTTTCCAGCTTATTTGGAAGATATTCGCCAAGAAAAATTCTCCACCGGGGTCGATATACGGTTAACTGAACTGAATGCGCCATAGATATCACATCACCAACGAAAACAAAAGTTCCTCCACAGTTCTGTTCTACAGCATAAGAAGTATTGGAATCTAGAAGGGAACTTCTAAGTTGCAAGCATTCTGTTGAATAAGGCCTTGAATATGTAATCTCAACCCACATCAAACCTGGCAACTGAACTGGACTTAAGCAAGACTCATCCTACAGACACCAAATTAAAAAAGTTAGCATTCAATGATATATTACTTGCATCATCTTGAAGCAAGTAAGAGACAAAGGAAAAATGCTAAAGTTTTATGCTTTTAAAGATAAGATATCTACCTGGGAACATATGCAACTGCTTCCATTCGTCATTACTGTTCCCAATCCATCACCGCATTTTTCAAGCTTGACAATATCCTTTGCATTCAAACAGAGCTCATTTTCTCTTCTTCCCTGCTGACCATCGTCATTACCCACATCTTCCAACTTACTTGGATCAAAGCAGTGAATTCTCACAAATGCCACAAGATCATTAGAACAAATAGATTGGCTGTCCACCAATTGAACCTTCTTGCTGTCTTCCAACAACGCGTTAGGCACACAGTATCCCTTTCTGTTATCTACTGTACCAAAACCTTTAAAATAATGCAAATCACTTGAATTTTGACGTATCTTTTTATCTAGTACAGAAGTCATCTCCACCCAATCTTGTACATCATGGATTCGCACACCATCCAATGACACTATTGCATCCCCAGGAGACAAGAACTCAGATAACGGTGATGCTGGAGCTACATCCAAAACCTATCCAAGACAAGGGAAGGTATAACAAGTCAAGTCTAACCAATCATGCTTTTGAATAGAAAGAGACAATGAGAAAAATGAAATGAAGTACCAAGGGGCTCTCAGCATGTATGTAAAATGGAAACAGGATCACAGGCTTCAGGAACAACAACAATCCACAAACTGCACAGAACTACAAAGGAGATAAATTAAATTAAGTCACAGTTCCACATTCTGGTTAGGTTATGAAACTGTAATTTGGACCACAATGACAAATACACAATGCTTTTTATGGATTACAAACTCCAGCTTCTCACCATGGTTTCACAAACCACAGTTTGCAACCCAACTACCAATACTGCACTGAGCCTAAACGAATCAAAGAATTCACCTAAACATGAAAAACTGATCATGAATTTAAGAGCTTACCACTGCATTATGCCAGATACCGGCACAATATACACGAAGAGCGGTTAACCGTGGCAATGCCTGAAGCAAATCATGATCAAAAGCAACCAGAGCACCAGGAAACAGAACGGCAATAAAAACGGCGATGTACTCCAACTGTATTCCCTCACTGCTTTTTCACCTATGGTAACATACATGAGAAAAAACCTAACATTGAAACTCAAAATTTTCAACTTGCAACATTAATTCCTTCTACTGCAATCAGATATAAATAAAAATTGACCTGGCAAGGGCGACGGCGTGGCCAAATTCATGGACGGCAACAGAGACCAACGTTGAGACGAACAAATATCCGGCATCCGACAGTGAGATTCTTAAAGAAGGGGAAAAGCCGAACAAAAGGGAGCTGAAAAGATTGCTTAGCTGGGCGTTGGACCTAAGGAACAGTTGCCAAATGAGAATCAAAGTGACTCCGACGAGGGCGGTCAGGCCGAAACCGGTCCCGATGGAGAACCAGAGTTTGAGGATCGCCGCGTGGTTTCGCCCGAACCGGAAGAGAGGCTCGTTGAAGGCGGAGATTTTTAGGTCGCAGTACCAGCAGGAAACGGCGTTTGAAGCGGTGGCGACGCGATGGCTTGGAGAAGGAAGAGATGCGCGGAGAGGGAGTCGGGCCGCTCCGAGCCTTCTCGCTCGGTTCACTCTCATAGCTCAGTTTTCCGGCTGTAAATTTCCTTCGCATGAGTAGGGTTTTTTGTTCAGACCCGATTCGGTTAATCGGACCTTCAGGTCGGTAAAAGCGCAGGTATTGCTAGTTGTGTTCGGAATTCAGATAACAGATTTTCTTTTTCCTTTTTTTTTTACCATTTTCAATTTAAATTAAAATATACAATTAAATAAATATATTTAAATTTTTTTACCATTAATTGTTTATGTTTATTCTCTCTTGTTCCATTGCCATAAGAACTTTTCTTTTATTCCAAAAATTTTAACTTTCTAAGCATCTTTTTTTGTTTTTAAATAGATAATTATCCATTCAATTGTTAATCAACAAATATATATTTTACAAATATTACTCATTTCGTCCTTACATTACTTTCACCGAAATTAAAATAAAAGTTATAATTTTAATTAAAATTTTAAAAAAATAATATAAACATTTACTTAAATAAAGGAAAAAATGTATGTTTAAAAAAGGAAAAAAAATTAGCTCGAGACATCTAAAAAAATATAAATGAAGAAAAGAGACGGGAAAAGTAATATTTGTATGAATTGGAAAACACAAATTGACCCTTGATTTATTTATTTATTTATTTATTTTACCAATTAATACTTGATAATTTGATGGTAATTTTTCCATATAGAAATGATTGGGGGATGTCAAAGATGAGATGTATGTGGCCTACTAGGGATCAAATTTGGTGTTCAAACCAAGCCAAAAGTTGTACCTTTATTCTAATCCCACTATAACCCTTTTGTCAAAATGGAATATGTCTCCATTCAATGGATATTCTCCCCCTGCTCTTATTTTAAAGCATAATCATAATCACCATTAATCCTAAACAATTTACGAAAAAAGTAATGTTAAATCGCAAAATACAGAAGCTAAGAACTTTAAAATTGATGTTTCGGTTTCGATAATGCCTCATTTTGTTGTAATTTTCGTTTCAAAATATTTGTCTATACTTTTAATTTTATAAAATTAAGACAATTTTATTTATTTTTTATTTTAATAAAACATAATACAAAAATATGAAAAATATTTCAAAAGATAAGATAAATAAAAAAAATGAGACAGAAGAAGTGCGATGTATCATCATTTATTCCAAATATTTAAGACCATTTTATTTTTGTCCTCCATTTTTGTGAATGGTAGACAATATACCATGCATCTAATGCTTATTCTTTACTTAATTTTACTAATCTTTATTTTAAACAAAACATTGCTCTTCTTTGGCCAGCCCAAAGTTTAGTTTAGTGGCTATTAACTTGTTTTAGGCATTGATAATTTGAGTAAAAAAAGTTTCACTTTTTAGCAAATCTAATTGCATTCCCTTTCAAATGAATATTCTGACAAAAAAGAAAAAGAAAAACATGACTCACTAGCAAATTCGATAATTAGTGTTGCGATATCATAATTTGTGTCATGTTTAGATAAAATATTAATAATTATAAAAATAATTATGTATATTATTCAATTTAATAAAATAAATCAAAATTTTAAAATAAGTATATAAATATAATTATTACACGTATTACATAACACAACACGATTATGACATAATAAATTTTATTTGAACACAATTAACTTGTTAAATTGATATCATAAGTGTATTAATACAATAATATAATTAATTAAATGAATTAAATATGTCATGCATAAACTGGTTTAATATATCTTAAACATATCAATATTTAAAGACATGAAATACAAATATATTGAACTCAATTTTAATTAATTTGGCATTGGTTTTATGGTATTTTAACCAAAATATAATGTATAAAAAGTATTTGACGAAAAATTAATAAAAAAAGACTTTTAAAGATCTGTCCAGGCAAACCTACTAAACTTAGGAGATACAAGAAAATAATCAAAATGCTATGAACTTAGATATGGTGGGACCCATTTGAACAGCGAACATACCGGAGTAGCAGTTAAAAGTGAACTGTAACTACCAGACTAACCGGAAACAGTTCCCCCTGACACACATGCGGTTAAAAAAACAGAACAAAGATTTGATGTTTTTGAGTTTCAGTTTGACTCACGTTTACCGTCACGGTTAAACCTCAAAGTAGGATATTTTTAGATATAAAAACTAAGTATTTTATAATTAAATATTAAATTCGAATAAAATTTAGATAATCGAATTGTTATTTGAATTTTATTATAAAAATAATAAAATTTAATATTAAAATTTAATTATATCAAATATAGTTTTACTTTTTTAAATTTTTATTACTAATTTTAATTTATAGTTTAATTTTTAATAAAAATAATATACATAAAATTAATTTTATTATAAGTTTGAATCTTTTATAAATATTAGATAGTAATTTTTAATTGAATTCAACATGAATAATTAGAATTTTGATCAATTATGTTTTCCTTACTTCGCTAAAATTTTTTTAAAAAAGGAAAATCAATGGCTAATTTGGTAAATTAATAACCCCCCCTTGATTTTCACCATCCCGCTATAAATACTCGCTGCCCTTCACTTGCCAATGCTCTCTCTCACTCTCCCTCTTCGATAAATTCCCGAAATCGAAATTTAAGGCCAAAAAAAGGAAGAGAATTAATTAATTCCCAGCAAATATGTTGGTTTATCAGGATCTTCTCACAGGTATAATCTTTCTTCTGCTTCTTATTGTCTTATTTCGTTTGGTTGCTGCTGTGCTTGTTGGTTCCAAGATCTGTATGTTTCCTTCTGTTGCTTAGAATTTTATTTATATATCTTGAAATTTTGGGTTTTTTTTTTGGTTTGATTGATGGTTTGGTTATAGAGAATTGAACAGTGGGAGCTGAATTTTTTTTGATTGTTGATTACTCTGTTTTTATTTATTGTATGATTTTTTTGGGATAATTCTTTGTCAGGGTGGTTACTTTTTTCTTTTCCCCTTAGTTCAGAAGAACATATATGGGATTAGGACTATGAGTTCATAGGATTTGTTAATTTGCAGAAAGCTTAGCACTTGTTCAATGAAGTTGTCTTGGTGTTGTTTTGAGTTGGAATATAAGCTATTTGCAGATTTGTAACTGTGAATTTGGTTCTTGTTGATGAATTTTCAGCTGATGAGCTCCTCTCAGACTCATTCGCACACAAGGAAATCGAGAATGGGATGTTATGGGAAGTTGAAGGGAAGGTGGGAATCTTTTCTTCCTTCTTTATTTCCTTGTGTTTGTATAGCTTCTTTTAATGGATTTTAAGGACACCATAGAATTTTATGCGATCTGGTTAAACTAACACGATTTGGCTTAATTTGCAGTGGGTTATCCAAGGAGCTGTCAGTGTAGACATTGGGGCTAACCCTTCTGCAGAAGGTGGAGATGAAGATGAAAGTGTTGATGATCAGGCTGTCAAGGTCGTCGACATTGTCGACACCTTCAGACTTCAGGTAAATGAACTGCACCTGCCTTTCATGGTTTATAGCTTGACTTTTTTTGATACTCCCATCTGAAAACTGTGGTTGTTGTGATTTGCAGGAGCAACCTGCTTTTGACAAGAAGCAGTTTGTCACCTTCATGAAGAGGTACATCAAGAACTTGACACCCAAATTAGAGCCAGAGAAGCAAGAGTTGTTCAAGAAGAACATCGAGGGTGCAACTAAGTACTTGCTTTCAAAGCTTAAGGATTTCCAATTGTATGCAACTCTTGTCTATCTTCTTGGATTATCTGTCATTAACTTGATTTGATCAAATTATTGGTACTTAAACCATTTGAGTTATCATGTTGCAGTTTCGTGGGCGAGAGCATGCATGATGATGGTAGCCTGGTGTTTGCATACTACAAGGAAGGTGCTACCGATCCAACCTTCCTGTACTTTGCCCATGGCTTGAAGGAAGTCAAGTGTTAATGGAGTTCTTCACCCCATAGCAGACCGGCTTCCCCATAAGCCGCAATTGTGTAATTCTAGATATAAGAAGTTCTAAACTATTTAGTATTTGTCTTTGTTCATATATATGCTTTTTAAGGGTCTTGAACTCGGTTTTACTATTATCATTTTAAATGTCTTTTTTTTTTTTTTGTGTCGGGGGAGGATATATTTATAACTTGATTGAGGAAATAAAAACATAGTGTGTTTCCCAACATTTTCTGGTTCATTATTGTTGCATGGGTGTGTTCTTTGATGGCAAGTGGGATATGCTGTGATTGTTGGCCAAGTTCATATCCTTCTGTTTTTGGGGAATTTTCAACTTGGGGCAACTGGACAAGATGCCGACTACTCTTTATTCCATTTGACCAAAGGTGCGGACTCAGCTCTTTCCTGTAGGTAAAACCCTGTGATACAGCACTTCCTGTACTGAAAAGAGCTTCTTTCTAACTTTTGAATGTGTCGTGTGATGGTGATGGAATTATCCAACCCTTTTGTTTTTGGTTTCTTCAACCTTATCGCAAGCCAATTTGTCTTTGAAGTTAGAGCTGTCAAAACCTGAGTGATTAGCTTTGTATTAGTTCAGATTTGCAAATATGTATCTCCTTTTACTCTTTGTTACTAATGAAAAAGGAGTAGCAATTAAATTATAAGCTCAAAATGTAAATTTCCAACAAGGTAAAACTCATAATTTCCATTCCTCCAACAAGTCGGAACACTCGTCAAGATGACCTCAAGGTTTAATACAAATGTTATGGATCTCGCTTTAATAAGAGTTGATATAGATTTTAATCTTATAAATAAAAGTTTTCCTTCCCTTAACATGCATGTTTTTCAAATTGAAATTATGAAATCCACATGAATGATACTAAAGTCTGAGTTAGACAGAGAATCTACATGAAAGATACCAAACTCAACTTACATATGGAAAAGAACCTAAATAAGATTAATGAAAGACTATTGCATAATTAGATAAAATAAAATATCACAAAATCTCACATCGATGAAATAAACCTTGACCTTATAAATAAAGATATTTCCTTTATCAACCATATCAACCATATCTCTTGAGTTGGAAATCAGAATCATCATATAGAAAAAACCTTTTCAGATTTTAATAATGAGAGTACGGTCACATTAAATATTTTATCTAATGCACTTAAGACATTCCTTTCACTACACATCCTCCATGCATGGGCATCAGAATTCAGTAACCAGAGACATTGGCATAAAAAAGATTTCGGGATGTCCCAAGTCAGCCTTTTTTCTTAATCTGTTGCTAAACAACCTGAGTATAGCAGGGTTCAAATAAAATGAACTGCAGAAGAAAGAAAAGCCTAGCCCAAAACAGCTGGGCAGTCAAGTACGTGTATAAACAAATTCTCAGCATGAAGAAGCCACCTCCTGGACTTGGCTTGAAAGGCACCTTCTCTCAGACTGTAAACTGCTCAGCCACCCCCTTGACATTGGCTCAAAAGGTCCCTTCTTCACAGTGAAATGCTCCGTCCCACTTATGCATAGTAATTTAAGCTTGCCTTCTTCTTAGCTTGAACCTGAATGATACCTTCATTGAAATCTTCATGGTTCACCTGTAAATCAAGGACCCAAAGCCATTTTAGTACTTGCTCCCACAGCTAAAATGCTCACAAATAAATCCAATACAAATAATTATACGTACACATATACATATATGAATATACATGCACGTTCAATATGAAATACCTAAATGCTGATTCTGTACATGTAACCTTAAGATATACTTTGTTGACAAAACAAAAAGGTAGATAAACTCCTAGGAGATTAGAAAGTGCACCTCAGTTGCATCACGGCGAAGAGCAAGCATGCCTGCCTCCACACAAACAGCTTTTAGTTGTGCTCCATTGAAATCATCAGTAGATCGAGCAAGTTCTTCAAAATTGACATCTGGGTGAACGTTCATTTTCCTTGAGTGGATCTAGAAAAACAATGAAAGAATTCAATAAAATCTGCACGTCATAACCATGAAGCAGCAATATTGAAAGTCATACCTGAAGGATTCGAGCTCTAGCTTCTTCACTGGGATGTGGGAACTCAATTTTACGATCCAATCGACCAGAACGCATCAGAGCAGGGTCAAGGATATCAGCTCGGTTAGTTGCCGCTATCACCTACGATACATGCATTACATTAGAATAGATCGCTTATATTTTTTCAAACAGCTAGCACAAAAATTATGTTCCATTCTTTCAAACCTTAATACGTTCATCACTGCTAAAGCCATCAAGCTGGTTAAGCAATTCCAACATTGTTCGTTGCACCTCCCTATCTCCACTCACTTCACTGCAGGTGGTAACAGACAGAGCAATAATTAGTGATTCTGTCTACAAATAAATGCCAGTGTTATCAGTGTCAAAACAAATTTGCTTCCCAAGAGATTAAGATATAGCATTACCTATCAAAACGCTTTGTGCCAATTGCATCAATTTCATCTATAAAAATGATGCATGGTGATTTTTCCTTTGCAAGCTGAAAGGCATCACGAACAAGTTTTGCTCCGTCTCCAATGAACATCTACATGCATTACAATTTTAAATAATTATTAAAGGCTCTACGTAAGCAGATAAAAATGCACAACTAATATCGTACGGTAATGAAAACAACTTCATTGCTCTCATCTTTCCTGTCATGCTATGATAATCAAGAAGTAAGGAGCACCGGTAAAATGATTCCAACATGAATTGAAAGGAATAGACAGGATCCCAACAGGTAGAGAAGTAAGCTGGGATAATGGACTTCATACCTGAACCAGTTGTGGGCCTGCTAGCTTCAGAAATGTGGCATTTGTCTGTGCTGCGCAAGCACGAGCCATCAAAGTCTTTCCAGTACCAGGAGGCCCATATAAGAGCACTCCCTTAGGTGGACGAATGCCTAGCTTTTGAAACCTCTCTTTATGAGTCATGGGCAACACAATGGCCTCAACTAGTTCTTGGATCTGTTACAGGAACAACCATCAGAAAAAGGTGTTAAATGCTAGCTTAACAGTGACAAGTGATCTTGGAAAGGGTGGCAAAATTGGAAAACTTGCCTGCTTCTCCAAGCCACCAATATCATTGTAGTCCTCAGTTGGTTTCTCATCAACCTCCATAGCCTTTACTCGAGAATCGTACTCTGAAGGCAGGGTATCCAATATCAAGTAACTGTCTTTATTGACTCCAACCAAATCACCAGGTTTCAACTTATCGGGGTCAACAAGCCCAACCACAGGTAGAAAGATAGTCTGCAGTGATTACAAAACAAGTCAAGATCAAAACTAAGCATTGTTGTCACTTTTTTCAATTCTCAAAAAATGTTGATTCGATAATTAGTTTCGCTACAGAATAACATAACAGACTATTGACTTGCCCTAGTAGTAGCACATAAGAAATAATGCTGCCCTCACCTGACGAGTAGAGGTTTTCAGCACAACACATTTACCCTTCCTCTGTGAGTCAAGATCAATATTGGCACCATCCTCCTCTGCCTCATCCTCAGGATTCATCTCCAATATCTGAAAGAAAATAGTAATTATTAAGGTTTAAATCATCCAAGCAGATGACTGTTCATGATATAACTACATCTACAATGGTTCATCATTCAGTCAGTTCCCCTTTTCATTGCGCTGTGAGTTCGTTAACACACAGTATCACTATATACCAGTACAGAATAAGTTGAAGATTACTGGACATAACATAGAAATTCAAAAGGTATTTGGCCAAAAAAGAGCCACACAACATTTACCTCAACAATGTTGCCGACCAAGTAAGGCAACTGCTTGTTAAGCTTAATCTTCTCCTGATTCTCCTTAATCTTCTCCTTGTATGAATCCAACTCGAGATTTGTCCTCTGCATCTCCTCCTTTAATCCACAAACCAATTAAACCAAAAATCAGGAAACTTCACACATACTATAGCTGCATTCCTTTAAAAAAGAAAAGAAAATTACTTAGCTTTAAGCATTAAGATTTCCCAATTAAACCAAAACCAGAAAATTCAAAACCCACCAACAACAAAAAGAACTTCCACTTATATGTAAAAATTACTTAGCTTTAATCGATATCCAGAACAAAATTCCAAACAACAACATCGTTAATATTTGGAAGACGAAATGCCATTGAAATGGGCAGGATTTAATAGTGAGATTGGATTAAAGAAAAACCCTAAAAAGGACAATGCAAACTAATAATCGAACCATAGAGACAATAGAAAAGAAGAGATCGAGAGGGACCTTGAGGATTCGAATCTCGTTATCGAGAAGACGGGAAGCTCTGACGATGTCCTCAGTGGTCATCGACGCCAGCTGGTCCTCTTCAAAGTTCGAATCTTCTACCATGGCGGTCGCCATCGGTGACGGTTCTTGAATCAACGGCGAATTTGATCCAAAGATCGATCACAGAAACAAAGAAGCAGTCGAATTAGAACGAAAATGAAAGGTAAAAGACAGAGAAAAATTGAAAGATTTATGGGTTTCTATTACTTTATAGTTCTCAAACTTGTTTTCGAAGAAATGGAGAGACTCTGAGAGGGATTTGGGAGTGCTTCTCGGGCTATCTCGGACCCATTTTGAGCCAAGTAGGACCCCCTTTTTTGGGCCGGTTTCTTTCTCATGGGCCATATTTTGGGCTTCCTCATTAACCTTTGGGCCATATCTTAAGCCTAAGTATTTCAAATTTTGAGCTTTTTATTTTTCTCAATTAAGTCAAATTTGGATCTTTCTATTTTTACGTTAATCCGATATTATCAAATATTTATAAAAAGCCGTTGAAAAAATACTTAAAAAGATTATTAAATAGTACTTAAAGGATACAAAAAATTATAATCATGCATTTCTAGATCACTGATTTTGCAGTCTAAAGTTCTTGAAAAATATTATAAAATTATATGATATTTCAATAACCCGAGTATTTAATATTTCAGTAATCTTGACTTACTGAATATGCAAATAAGCTATTGATAAAGTACATTCAAGATTAGTAAATAACAATAAAGGAATTGATATTTCGGTAAGTCAATGTTGCTAAATATTTATAAAAGTTATTGATAAAAAACGAGCGATGCTACTAAAAAATGACAAAAGTTATAAAAAAATGATCGTGTATTTTGACATCATTGACAATTTACTGAAAAAATTAGAAAATTATATAAGTTTTTTTTTAAAAAAAATACGAATCGAAACAACAAAAGATTGAGTGCTAGTGTATCGTGACAATAAAGTCACTCTACCACTTACAATAACAATCGAATATTTAAGTCGTCCATGGTGGGAATCATGTTTCAAGGAGGCCCAAATTATATAATATTTCAATAACTAAGTATCTAATATTTCAGTATTGCAAGTTACTGAGTATCCATATGGCCTTGGGGGAAATCTCAAAGCTTCCAATAAATTCCTGATCGATGCAAAATGCCTGCAATGATAGCCCAGAAGAGGATCTCTGCAAATATAACATAGAGCAGAATGCCTACTCTTCTTGAATGCCAAACCCCAATGAATATGTGCTTTTGAATCCAATATACCTGCCATTGCCATAGATTAGTTCAAACTGATTCAAATTCATGGAGTAAATCATTCACATGGAAACTAAACCCACCAGTGTATTATGTGGATCCTCGTAGTACCATCCATTGATGAAACCTGCAAAGATCCCTTCAGCTGCCATAACATAAACCAGCATGGCATTCATGCCAATCCATTTTAATGGCAGAAACACCAGCTTCAGATCCCAAATATCAACCTGGCCAAGCCAAAATTTTTGCTTCAGGTTAGCATAAGGAATCAGGATAGCTGGAAAACGTCAACTGTTTTCGACTGCTGAGAGTTCCTTGTCGAAACCACATACCAGGATATAGATGGCTGAGAAAACAAGTGCTGCTGCTCCAGATGTTACACAAACATAGCTGAAAGTGTATAGCTGTTTATTCAAAGGAATCGCTGTGAAATGTAGAACAATTCCAAGAATAAGGAGAGCAAATCCCACTATGATCCACTGCCTCAGTCTTTCAGAATGACCCTGGAATCGATTTTTTCATTTTTTATCAAAGACAAGAAGCAATGGTATCTTGATATTATAACCGAGAACCTGAATCCTAACCTTCAAATGTACAAGCACATGCCCAAAATGGACTCCAATGATTGTGGAAAGAATAGCAGATATAGAACTGCAATTAGCATACGCAATGTGTGAGATCAATAGTTGTGAAGATAGATAACTCCTACACGGAATTAGTGTTACAGAGTCAACAGACCTTAGAATCCCTTCAGGTTCGAAGGGTGCATGGCACCATGATGGAGCGGCATCTTTAAATGGTCCCTCGTAAGGGGAATTCACTGTGCAAGCCTGCAGCACTTTAGGAAAAGATTTCAGACCTGTAACTGTTATTCACTGTAAACTAGGTGATTTCAATTTTCAAAGAGGATGACAGCCAGAATCGCGCCTATGAAAACACACCTTGGATCTTCTCCATGCTGGTCGTTGGTACATGTGATTGATCCCTAATATTTCTCTGTCAATATATCCCACAGCATTGCAAGGAGGATCCAGTTTTCCTCTCACATTGCAGGCTACCTAAAATGAAATACAGAAAATCTTATCAAACAACAGATAGAACTTTCCCTCAGAGTGGCATACTATTGGATAGACTGCAGGATTTCGTTGTGTGGAACTTTATGGTTTTGTAGGATGATATTAAGGGCAACCAAGGGCTTACGGTGAAAACCTTCCCATAATCAGCACTGTCCTTATTTTGGACAGTGAACTGCCAGTCAGGAACATATATTCCGTAAAGTAAAGCCAAGTACATAATAAGTATGCATGCACCCACCAGCCTGTAGATTTGGAAACAGAGAACTAGTTAGTAGTATAGATTATGATTATGGAGATAAATACCATGCCAAGAAAAATCGGAGATGAACTTACCAATGCCAACAGGATAACCTGAACACAGAGAAATGACCAGCTGAAACATCTTTGGGTTGTGCATCTTTCAGAAAAATCTCTGCAAGTGCCACTACCAGATATGCAAAAGCTATTCTCTACAAAAGGTAAAGGGAATTTACTTCCTAAAGCCATTTCTAAGGACTAGATTCTGCAATTAACATCAGGAACATATACCTGTAGAATGCCACAGAATCTTATCATTTTCATATCAACGCCATTTGTTAGCACGTCAGGAGCATGTGAATACCCTCCTTCATGACAGATATAAGGATCCAAAGTTAGCATCAAAAGCTTTTCCCTCCTCTTTTAGAATTTGCAGAGATGGATTAAGACAAAAGAATTTCTCAATTTGGAATCTATAACTGCTTCAATAACATTTGCTAGGTTGGTAAGTCAATTAGTTGCTTATGAATTATACACCATAATCTTCTATAACGTTTTGTTAGGATAAATATCCTCAGCTAAATGTGATAATTAGCACACCATGAATGCCTAAACCCTGAGCAGATAGGAACTGATCACCCTCCAAAGTCTCAACCTTTTTCCCTTGACAGCTACTAGTATATGACAAACGAAGGAAACCAACCTTGTAATAAGAGACCCCAAAAGAGGAGCTTCAAAGTCCTGAAACCCACCTTCTGGATAGCTTTGCGTTTACCTGGTATTCTCTACAAGAAATTTATCCGTGATTACCCATAGTCTCGGAGAGGAAGAAAAAGACAGTAAGGTACTCACTGTAGTAAATCCAAACTGCTAGTTCATTAGCTTTGAAGAAGAAGAAGAAGATCACACCAACCTTAAGAGCAAGAGGAATGGCCATGCCAACAATGAAAAGAAAGAAGGGCATAACGAAATCGGCAAGGTTGCAGCCGTGCCATGGTGCATGACCAATCACAGGCCACTCTCCTCCAGCATCATCTACTAGAATCATCAGCTACAAAAAGTAAAGAAATTCATTAAAAAAGAAAAAACCCCAACTGTTCAGCTCACAGAAAGGCTTAACAGAAAATGAAGAGTACCGCCACAGTAAGGCCTCTGAAAATGTCAAGTGAGGCAACACGCTGAGTTTTATGGGGCTTCTGAGCTGAGTCGTCGGCCATGGGGATGGTCACAGTATGATGTTGAGCAGGTTCTGCTTTGATTTCAGCCATTCTGAAAGCATCCAGTTACTGTCGGGCTGAAAAGGTGGTTGCTGTAAGAAAAGCTAACAAAGAAGAAAAGAAGAACAATTATTTGGATAATGATGATAATTGATTAAAATAGTACAATTTCTTTCTTTCTTTTTAATTTTTTGAGATTTTCTCTCTGGGGTAGTGTGCTGCGGACAGTAACCTTAGATTAATGGAGTAACAAGTTCAACGTCGTTATCTGTGTGCATGTGTTTCTGAAGACAAAGGTTCCAACAGAAAGTCAAAAAATATCTGCATATGAGATATGTTTGTGTTTGATAAGCTATTTAAATACGTTACTAAAAAATTTAATACTTTTTTTTTAAAATAAATTGAGAAAAATATTTTTCGAAAAGAGGTTTGAGGAGAGGAAAGTCAACGATAAGATTCGGAAAATGGAGAGCCATTTATTCTATCTTAAAAAAAAACACTGGATGGGATATTCACAATCTGCAGCTCTTTATTCTTTTCCAAGGAAGAACTTTGCTATTTGTGTTGGACATAAACTTAATGTCAAGGCCCATAAGAGAGCCATGAATCTTACATTGAATGTGTATTAAGACGAGATTAGGCATTTAAGTGTTAAAACTATATAGCCATATATAGTCATACATTGCCAGACACTAGAAACTGTTAATGAGATTTAGAAGTTTAGGGAAAGCCGAAGATGCACCATCACCACTGAAGACATCAAAGAACGAAAACTACTAATTGACTTTCTGTTTCAAAAAGTTTTACATCAAGAGAATAAGACACTGAATCTGCTCCTCATTAGCAATCTTCCTTCCATGCAACCGTCCTAATAGCAGCGTAGCAAGACTGATATCCCATTTGATCTTGTTTGTAAATGAAACATAATGCTTCAAGTTTGCCAAACTGTTTCCAATTCAATTACTGAACTGTTGAACATAATATCAAACGACCTTGTTCACCCACCTGTTTCACAAAAGTGCACTGCTTATGTTTTATACACAAAGATGTGATGGTCCCTTGGATGGACAATGATAGATATGTATGCAATTTTGGTAGCAACTATAGCATATGATTAACAATGTCGTAAACTCATTCATCCAAATGGGATTTTAACCAATGACCTAACCTTCCATCCTGCTCATGCCAGGAAGATAGATTGTTTGAGTGAAGAAAGATTGCAGGGACAAGAATCATATGATTAACAATGTCATAAACTCATGCATCCAAATGGGATTTTGACCAATGACCTAAACCTCCATCCTGCTCATGCAAGGCAGATATAATGTTCGAGTGAATAAAGATTGCAGAGACATGAATGGATATGATTAACAATGTCATAAACTCACGAGTCCAAATAGATTTTGACCAATGACCTAACCTCGATCCACCATCCAGCTCATGCTATTAAGGTATATCATTCAACTGAAGAAAGATTGCAGAGACAAGAATGCCATTGTCCTAGACCAATAGCAACAATTACGAAGATTGAAGGGCATTAAACCTTAAGACTGTTAAAAAATGGTGATTAAGGTATCAGTCATTCCTTGATGAACATGACAGCCCGCACTGAATTTGACATGGCAACGAAAACAATATAAGAATGCATAAAATGGAGCTAGAGAGAAACCAAAAAAAATAGAGAGTTTTACCTTTGTTTCCGCCGGGTTTACCAGCTGAATTTCACCTACCCCTGCCTTTAGCCCTCCCCTCATCTCCACCAGGCTCGGTGCTTTTAGCTTTTCCACCAAAAGCACCTTCTTCTCTAACTCTGCCCCTTAGGCAGCCCACCCCAGGCGGCTTTCTATCTGAGCAAGTTTAACTAGAGATACCAACAGAAGGATTGGCGAGAGAAGGACATGCATATGGCTTAATGCACGGCCCTCGGCCTCTTCTTGAACTTTGCCAATCACCTGAAAGGGAAAACCAGCAATCATAACTGCAACAGAGTAGGAGTTGTGCTTTTATAAAGATAAGCTCGCTTAGTGCAGATTAAAAAAATTGCATTCTTGTTGGTTCAAAAGACAACTAGTTCAAAAATCCTATGCCATCATTTCATCACTGAGAACCAGATACGAGAAGAGAAGCAGAAACGCAGAGAATATGAACTACTTAAAAAATTCATTATAAGCACACTGTTGGGCAGCTCCCTGGAGAGCAAGGGGATCCATTCATACAACAAGAGCCGCGGAAATATAACTTTGCTTGATAAATCAAACAATTCCCACTTGCTGAATAAGGGCAAACTCTGGGTCAGCAAGGCAACCAATCTCAAGTGTATCATCAGAGGATGCGCTTCGACGAAAGGCATCCAACCAAAGCTATATCACCGGTTACTAAGAGAAAAGCTTTGAAAGAGGATGCCTCACGGAGCACATCAAAAATAGTCTGATTTGGCTAAAGAAGCATCATTCCAGAGGCAGCAAATGGACCCGAAGAAATAATAAAGGAAAATCAATTTGAAAAAAAAAAAAAAAACAAGAAGAAGAAGCATGGTTAGTAATGCATCATCGGGGGGCCTCAAAGATACTCGATTGTATTCCCACGAACGTAACTCTGATTTACCATTATCGCGACTGCGGAGAGAGAGAGAGAGAGAGAGAGAGGGATCGGATCTGAGATTGCGGCTATTGGAGGGGACCAACGAATTCCACTTTGGTCGTGTATCAGGTTGAGATCGGATTAATTAAGTATTAATCTGTGAGACGTTTTTCTAAGATAAATCGTGAGACTCAATGAATCAATATTAACATCTTTAATCTGTGAAACGTCCTCGATTCACACCACTATGATTCTTGGACTACTTTTTTAAAAAAAGTAAGGGGAGAAGCACAGGCAATCCGTTGTCGTCCAGTGGCTAGGATGTCTGGCTTTCACCCAGGAGACCCGGGTTCGATACCCGGCAACGGAATTCCAAACTTTTTTTTGCTCAAATTAGAATAATGAAGGCAGATTAATTAATACTTAAATAGTAGAAAAGCATAATCTAACAATTTAAATATTGTTCCTATTTTCCCATGGGGGTTCAAATATGATCTATGAGACTGGAATCTGGAACATACAATTGCTCAGGCATACGTACTAAAATTTTCCACAAGCACCACAAGAAAAATGTCGGGGAACTATTCAAAGCAATGCTATACACGGCTTGTAAACAATGATGCGGGATAAACACACCAAAATTTGAGACTCTTGCAGGAGAACACAACTTGCATACCAAATAACAGATAACTGTAAAATCAAGGTGGTTGGAGGCGAAACAACAGTTGTAAACTCTCAGAACCTGTACTACAGATACAATCTGGTGACCGGGGAACCCAGCTTAACTCAATTTTATGCATCAAGGGATGTGCTTTATGAGTTTGGTATGGTATAGTCACTTTCCAATTCCCAGTTCTTTTGATATCTCTCTTGTCAGGCTGAATTGTGAAGTGTTATGCCATGGGAATAAGGTTCGAGTAACAGGAAGTTTCCTGCGAAGATCCTGCATGGCACATAAAAATTTTAAGAGCATTAGTTTCATTTTAACCGGTTCCTGAAGTTGACGAGTATTCTAGATGGACATCAGGAGATCTAATATTCTCTCTGTAGATGGGCATTCTAGCTAGGGTTTATCTATTGCTCCAGCATGACTCCTACCAGCAATATGATTTTCCACAGAAACACAAGAAATGGTGTTAGGTTCCATCATCCACGTACTGGCATGATTGAGAAACAAGCAGTATCCTTCAAATAAAACCCAAGTAGAGCTGGGTGTAACGGCTGAAAACAAATCTAAAAATGGTATCCTAACCTAATTCAAAAGGTTTCCCCAGCAACTTTTGGCTAAAAAGGCTTTTCAAATCAAAACATACCTTGAAAGTGGTATCTGGCAAATTCAAATAGGATGCCTGCATTATGTCTCGACAGTCAGTAAAGAACTCTAGAAAACTCAAGCAATTGAAATAAACCAGACATATTGAAAGCAACCTCCAGAGATGCCAGGTATTCTGTCTCATGGTGGCGAATTATGGTGGCTATAGAAACTGCACTATCATCAGGGGACTGAAACAACCACAGAAAGTATTAATCATATGAAACCAATTACAGAAAGAGGACATGGCAGAAAGAGGTCAGAAGGAATTTGTGTTGATGCAAGTTCAGGAGCCACTGGGCAGGATAAACTAGGCCAACAAAAATTACCTACTGCCACTGTTAATAACTCTAAAACTCCTATTTTACAGCTTATGGTAATATCCAAACTATATATCTCACATGCCTTCACATTAGAATATTTGCTCAATACAGTTATCAGCCTGAAATGCTATGTCAAAATAGTTAAACTATTAAAAATAGTTTAAAGGCAAAAGAAAAGAATTTCAACTTCTACTGCAAGAAAGAAAGAACCAAGGCAGAAGACAAGAGAGGGGGGGAAGGGAAGCAATGTTAAAAGAGCTTGTCAATTTTGTAATAACCTGAAATAATGTAGAATCTTTACATTCATGTCTTGCATCTAATTGCACATTTCCCTCTTCAAAATAGTGTGCACCAACCTGAGATGAAAAAGAACTGACTCATTCAGATCTGAGATGCAGGAAGAAAAGAGTCTCAAATATGCCATGCACTAAGGCATGAGAAATACTGAAATACCTGCAATTTGCCTTTTAATTCCAGTATTTGAATATCGTCTTTGAACTCAATGTTCCATATTGACCGCCAACTTCCATTGCTGTACAGACAAAAGGCATTATTAGAAGATAAACAGTCATGTGTTTCTACGTGATCCTCTGTCAGACTACTAACAGATAATCAAATAGCTAGTCAGCTGTACAATCAAGCAATCACAGTAGAACAGTTACTAGTACATTCTAGTCTAACAAATTTAACACACCAGAAATTCTGTGGGCTAAGTCTAGCAGCAGAAATCACTACAACAAGCTCAAAATCAGATCCAGGTCCCTCCGCATCTTTTCCATTAGTACAGTAAACTGAACAAAAACCTTTTGGATAAGCTTCACCAACATACTTTGACATTTCTGCGTCCAAAGCACATCTGCAACAAAAACAATGAAATTAAGTACAAATTATAATTAAAGCATCAGATATGCACCTAATTCCAGTGATAAACTACCATTGGTTTTTGCTTAGAACTTGATGATAGAAAGGAGGGATGATACAAAGAGCAACTATGATTTCTTCTCTGTTCATGATGAGTGCTAGTTTCAGCAATAACCATCAAATGGCATTAAGCAACTTTATAGTTCCTGGGACAGTCCTTGGTATCGATCCAGGAGAGGAGTCGAAGCCGGGAGAGAATCATAGGACAGCCACAATTAAACACAATAGCTACAGCGCAAACAATAGGCAGTGAAGTTTTGAGCAGAGACATTCATCCCATCACTAACATGCAGGTAAAGGCCCAATAGAAACAAAAAGCTACGCGTTTGGAATGGGTCACTATGCACAACAGGCACAGGTTCAAATTCAAGTCATTTCCATGTCAGCAAACATGGCATAAATTAGATCTAAGGAGGTTCTAATGGATCCTGCTATGTAGGAAAGGCACTTGAAATGTAAAGACCTCATATTATTCTGTCAACTCTATTAAATCTTACAGAGAGATGCTCCTAATAGTTCATTAGAAATCAATTAAAAATAATATCAGTCCATTAGAGCTGTAATGCCTACCGGTATTCCTCAATATACGGGGATGGAAGCTCCTCATCAGTGGCAGGTCTCACCTCTGTACAAACCTGAACCAATTTAGGACATCATGATATAAACATTCAAATTAAATAACAGATTAACATTCTAAGCGTCATATCATCAGGAAGAAAACTACTGAATATTAAAAATTTCAACTTCAGGAAAAGATTTTACAGCAAAGGTTCTTCGAAATTTTTATGGTATTAAGAATTTTCAATCGCAAGATGCATTAATAAGGCTAGAAGGTACCTGTTTAACATGGTCAACTATGGCAACTTGAGCAGTCTTGGGGTCTAGATAGTCATTATCCTGAAGCTCCCCATATGATGTAACAAGGACCTAAACTCCAATGGGACAGCATTGCAACGATCAGATTTGTTTTAGAACCAAATTCAATGAAATCAGCATTGAACAAAGAGACCAGAAATTGTAATTATCATCATATTTGATTAAAAGAGAACAAGCCAATATGAGAAACGGAGGTAATTGGATGACTTGGGGACCATAACCATGGAAAAAGAGCTCAATATCCTATTTATAAGATGTTAGAAATGAAGCATCTTAATACGCAACGATCGATACTCATTGCCTCTAATGTAAACAATCAAGGCACTCTAAAATGACATATAAACCTCCAGCATTCAAGCCCCACTTACAACACTTAACCAACTAAGACATGTTTGTATTTATTATGCATAATCCAACATAAACTACAAATATGAAGGCAATTCCCGATAATAAATACATACCTTAAAAACATATAATGCATGAACTAAAAGAAAGCTATTTCTAGCAATCCCGAAACATATCAAATGCACTCACATTTCTGTAAACCTAACCAATCACATTACTAGACATATAACTTTAAGTTACGAATAATTAACACTAAAGCAAATTATATTAAGGGTTTCTAAGACTAACATCTCCGAATCTACCAGGCATTTCGAGGCAAATCATGTGAGATTTGTTGTAAACCGGAAATGCCTCCGATGCCGCCTCATTGTACACGTCATCATCATTCAAAACCGACTTTAAATCTGCAAAAAAATATATTATATATAAAAATTATATAAGAAAAATCGACACTCGAACCGATCAATCCAAATCAAATGCGAATCCAAAAACGATATAGAGAATAGAACTAATTCATCAAACTGATCGATCGAAAACTAAAACGACAACGACAATGGCAAATGCGAGGCTAAAACGACACTAGAGAGAGATATAGAGATAGAGACCTTTAGCGACGTATTGGATTTCGCCAGCGGGGGCGTTGAGGAGGAACCATTTGGCGATCTCTTTCCTTTGCTCCTCACTCAGCTCTGTTTCTTCTTCTGCCATACCTATCTTTCTAGCTCTCTGCACAGCAAATTTTAAAGGAGAAAACCTAAACCGTTTGGATTTGTTTGGCACGAGAAACAGAAGAAAAGCAGAGGAAAATGAAAGAGAGAGAGAGAGAAATGAAGAAGAAGATAATGATCTGTAAAGGCTTCCTGGTTTGTGAAACAAGAGCGTGAAGGAAAAAGAGAAAAAACAAATATCGAAATCATTTCCGCCTGTGGGCTTTTGATTTTCTTTCAGCCCCTTTCAACGACGTCGTAGCCTTGATATAAAAGAACGATGTCGATTGCAAAGCCTTTCAAAATTTTTCACTCGTGCCTTAGAAAAGTTTAGGCAAGTAACGATAAAATAAGACAATTTATATACGTAAGTTGTTATTCTTTTTATAGTATGCAAATAAGTTTTTATTTTTTAATTTATATTTACATAAATTTATAATTTTAACAAAAAATTAACAATCATCAAATTTAATATTATTAAATATTTTTTATTTACGTAATATGTAATGACTACGGATGTTAAATGAGTCACATTGTCACTTATATAAACTCATAATTTTAATAAAAAATTAACAATCATTAAACTTAATATCAATAAATATATTCCATCTATGTGACATATGATATAATAATTACTGTGATCACATAATTACTTATATTAAATAAGTCATGTAATTGTTTCACCTGTCACATGACAAAATCAGTACCAGTTGACATTGGTCAGACGGCTGTTAATTTTTCAGTAAAATGAAAGACTTGTGTAACTACATATCTTAAAATAAATAAGGGTTAAACTGATTGGCACAGATTAAAGGAGATAGAGTCTACACGTTTTATTGTGAAAGGGCTAATGGTGAGTGTTGAACATCAAAACTTTGATTTACAGATTCTACAGGGTACAATTTAGCAGGTATTCCACCGTTGAACTAACAAATTAGCTTCCAAAAACTGTTTCCAAGCCCTCTGCGGGCGTATGTCCCTAATGGTAGCAGAATTTTCCTTTGCTCTGGGGTTCATGAACAAGCCTCTAGCTGCAAAACCCATCAGTTCGGTTGGATCCATGTAACTGCGAATCCTTGATGCAATCCCACCTTCAAAAGAAAACCCCATTCTAAAATATCGATGATCATCGGGAGAGGACTCTTCTGGAGAGGTAACAGCATTTGGCTTCAGCTGGCCTTCGGTTTCTTGTCCCGGTGATTCATCCACCATACATCCATTGCTTCCTAAGCCAAATGGATCCCAATCTATCTGATGCAGGATATCAGCTGTCCTTTCTGCACCATTGATGTGATGATTTTCCAACTGGATAGATTGCTCGAGCACTAATTTGTCAACTTGTACTTTTAAGTTCTGCAGGTGATGCCCGATTCTAGAGGCCACAGCATCGTACAATTTTCCTCTTGATGCATCCACGGGTTCCTCCACATCAAGCAGGTCATCAAAATGTATAGGGTCTCCAATTAGAACTGTCACCTACAAAATTTTATGCGTTAAGAGAAATCATCAGTTAGAGTAGGCAAAAAAAAAGGGGAAAGGAAATGAAGAAATCAACATATCACTTCATGAGAGCAAATGTGATCATAAACATAAAACTATGATATAACCAGCCATTAGCAAGGATTTGCTTGTCAAGCCCAATATGGGAAAAGAGGTTTAGGGAAGTGAAGAAGGGAAGAGTGGAGAAGGGTTGAGATGTTAAAATAGGGGAGAGAGAAAAAAAAAACAATGTTACTTAAAATGGAATGATGAGGGAGGCATTTGCAGCCTATAGCTGAACATGTTTAAAACATTGCAAAGTCACGCATTACAGACAGTACAATTACTCACAGGAGGCCGTTAAACTTACAACCTTATTGCCAGAATTGAGTGGAATGGAAACTTTAAGAATGTCTATCTAGCAAAAGAAAGAATAGCAAGACCACATACCGTCTTGCCAATCCTTGGGAAGTTGGCTCCTATAGGCATAACATCTTGCATTCCAATATGCACAAATGGCAGGACAATTGGGGTATTGTCTGCATCTAGAACCAACCTGTATCACCATTAGGTTGTTAAATGTATTTTGTAACTGACACGGAAGAAGGAAAGGACAGAAAAAGCAAAGGAAGAAAAGAAAAAGCAACAGACATAATTGGACAAATCAATTTCTTAATACAGATTTTATCAGAGAAGAGATGAGACCAGTTTATTTCCAGCTAGAAGGAGACTTAACTCTCATCTCTTAAAGGTAAGTTATCAACAAACTCTTACCTCGCAACACCTCTCTTGGAAGACCTCACAGTTTTTCCACCATCTCGAGAACGACTGCCTTCTGGGAAGATGTGAACCCATCCACCACTATTCAACTTTGAAATAGCTATGTCCATGCCCTACAACAAATTGAACCAAAAGGATGAAATGGACATAACTGCCATACATGAAACAAAGAAATGAAGAAAGGGATAGACATGCAGATGAACCTAAACTATACTGTATCACAAACCTACCAATACAGCAAATATCTCAGGCCTAGACCATATTACAGAACTCCAGGATGCAGCATAAGAAGTTCAAGGAAAGAACAAAGAAACCTAGTCCCATAAAAACAGTAAACAATATGCATGTAAACCAAATATAATCGTACTAGCATGTTTACACATTGACAAAACAAATCAGTATGAGTCTACAATCAGACCATTCTAGGACATCGGCCATCATTTCCATTTCACAGAAGGTCAAATGCCAATAACATCTCCCTCCTTTTGTTTCCCGTTTCTTCAGTTAAATGCCCCTCATCTCAACAATTCATACTGTAAATTTCCCAATGCAAGGATTCTAAATTCATCTGCACAATGCAGTCTAGTTATCAACTCGATCATTCAATATTTAACATTCACTGTTCCATGCTTACGAAGAATATTTCAAAAACTTAAAAAGGGGTACCTTCTGATATATCCCATCACCACGAGACACTGGCAACACTTTTACAGAGCGAAAGAATGCAGAAGTCACAGGATTAGTGAAACATCGATCGGATGCACACAGTGTCCATCTCAAGTTCTGAGCATCCAGAAGAACTCTCGGAGGAAGCAGCGACGCAATGACAAACGGATCATCAACAGAAGCAACATGATTGCTTACCTGCAATGAATTTCAAAAAACAATAAAACCGTTCCCTCATCAGCATAAGCTACACATAATAACAGGATCACAAATAAGAGAAACACATTGAGGACAAGCTAAAACTGATCAATAGCAAAAAACCATAGCTCATACCGTTATAAGGGGTTTGTTCTTGGGTCTATTAAGCAATGCGTCGTGTAATTTTTCAAGGCCATAAACCTGACAGAAAAGAGAAAGACATTAATTCTTACAAACCGCGATATACACACAAAGAATTCTCAATCATACAAAAATCCTACATACTTGAACGCGATTGAGACCATTCATGAAAACATGGCAAACATTTCCAATCAAAGGAACAGCCACAGCTTGAAGCGTTCGAAAAATAACTGAGTCCTCCTCCACATTAAAGTCCTTACTCACTGCAGTTACCAGCAACGTAAATGAATTTTAATTCCTAAAATACCCAAAAAAAAAGTTTTAATCAAGAGAAGACATCAGATTCAGAGCGGGAAAAACAAAAAAACAGCGACCTCGTTTGCGGTAGAAAGCGGAGGAAGAATGGAGAGAATCGCGACGGAAGTCATGGAAACGACGGAGCCAGCGTTGGACCGTGGAGGAGAAGTAACAGTCAGCGAACATCGAATGACGGTGGCGGCGATGGCGATCAACCGCTACCCTGAACCGCTGCCTGAGCTGGAGCTGTAAAACGCGAGCCTTGTTCTTCCATAGATCTCCCCTGTCTATCCACTGCACGCCCATTACTTTTGCTTCTTCTTTCTTTTTTCAGCGAATCTCTGATAGAATAAAGAGAGAATTCCTCTATTTCTTTTTTTTTTTGTTGATCTGATTAAAATAGCATGGAAGTGCGAGTCTGAAGAGCGGAGACAGAGAAGTGCAAAAGAGAACCTGACGAGGCGGCGGGGATTATAACTGACCATTTACCATATCGGGTCGGGTTGTCGGAGGATTAGGCTATTTTTAAAAATATTTTAATATCTTGTTTGAATAGTTTTTTGATTTATTTAAAATATAAATTGAATTTTGATTTTCATTATTATATTTTCTAAAAAAAATTATCCTTAAAAACTCTTATTAAGCTCTTATGAAAAATAATAACTTTTAGAATTAAGCTTAAGTTGTTTGATAAATTTTTTTATAAGTTTTTTTTTATAAGTGATAATTTTGGTTAAAATTATCGTAAATAGTATTTTTTTAAAAAAAATTATATTGTAATTATTTTTAATAGATGAGGATATTTTTAAAATAAAAATAAATATTTTTTATATTTTTAAAAAAGAGAAGAAAAAACTCCTCATAGGAGCTTTTCCTAAAGTTTTTTTTTTAATTTTATTATTTAAAAAATTATTTTTTTTAAGAGTTTTTCAAAATTTATGTTTTGGTGTGACTTTTGCTTTTAAGATATATATAAGTTGAAAAAAAACTAAGACAAACAAGCACTTATTAGTAAAGATATTTTTTCAAATTTTAATTCATAAGATTATTATTTTGTGATGATTTTTTTATCCTTGTAGCAATTCTTTTTGATAATAATGAAATTTGCTTTAGTTACATGTATAAAAAATAGTACAATAGAATGAATACACTAATTAATGAAAAATAAAATATCTTATTATCACTAATAATAATAACATAAGCTAAGCAATTCAGTGGAATCAAATATACTTTGATCATCGTTGAGCCAAACTTAAGCAACTCAAGTAGTAGGCTCAATTACATTATTACTAATAATAATGGTATAATTATAATGAATAACAACATAATTATTATTGTTTCAGTAATTTTCTCTTATTGTATTAAATTTTAATAATTATGATGTGATTGGTGGGATGGAATTATAAACAAAAAAACAAATATTTTATCTTTAAAATTAATTTTGTAATGTTTTAATTTTATATATATAATAACTTGACTTGAGAAAAAATTACAATTACAATTTACAAATAGCTTAGGATCAGTAGTTTAATATTAAAAATAATTTTTGATTTTCTTTTTTTATAATAATAAATCCAAGTCAAGTTCATATTTATTATCATAATCATCATAAAAAAATGTATCGGGTCGGGTTGCCTGATCAAAGTTGCCTTTTATTATTTGACTGTCGAGTTTTGGATAAGATCCTTTGGTGGGTTAAACCGGGGCCACTGTTGACACGTCAGAAGTGAATACGACCCATTGTAATGTGACACGTGTAACCTTAAAACTTCGGGGAACATTGAGGCTTTAGCTATCAGAGAGAGCTTTGTTTTAAAAATCTCATCTGGGCTGGGCCACTTTGGGCTTAAACTTCACAGAAGTTTGCAGGCCCTGAAAAACGAAGGCTGGCCTTTTTAGTATTACAAAAAAGTCCTTCAACTATGTAAATTTATACAATTAACCCCTTAATTTTTTTTAAATATCCAATTAAGTTTTTATTTTCTGATTTGTACCCACACAACACTCAACTCTATCAGAAAATTAACAATATTTGGACTCAAATATCAATTGTTGTTTTCTATCTACGTAACATGGTGTGACAATTGATGTGAAACCAATCACTTGATCACGTTATATGTCATAGGGATAAAAAATACAATCGGACTTAATGTCCGAAGATTGCTAATTTTACATAAAGATTAAGAGCTCGTGTGAATACAAATTAAGGAAAAAGGCTTGCTTGAGTAGAATAAAGAAATAGAGACTTAATTATGCATTATTAAGATCAAGGCATGTCAGGAGGAATCTCTAACATGGATTAAAACTTGTAAGACAAGCATAAATGTGAGATGGCTGACACTCCATCAAAACAGAACTTGGGCAAGTATGTTGCATTCATGGTTTCTAAAGTTTCTTTCTACAAATCAAAATCAATTAGACATTTGACGTTTTAACTAAAAAGTGAGGCTTTTTGGACATTAAACAGTCAGAAACACTGGCTTGGCATTTTGAGCATCCAAGCTTCCAAAAGTCCAATCCTCCACCCTGGTTTTCTGCACCAATTATTGAAACAATGGTCGGATTTCATGCTCATCTTTGGCTCAACCTCCATTCTGAGGATCATGTAAAAGAATTGATAATCTGCTACTGACAAAACCACCTAGACAGGATGAAGCATTGAGTATGTTTCCAATGATGAAGATTGGAAGGCACTTGAGTGGATTAGGATCGTTCAAGTGATAAAAGGAGAGCATTTACCCAAAGAAGAATCAGCAAATGAAAATCTGATAATCAGGCTGTGGATCTCCAATGTTCAGATAGTTTACATCAACGACAACACTGCCCAGATCATCTGGCCAAAACCAAGAAATTTTGTGCCAATTGCTAAGTCATTCCATTAAGTAATGCAAAAAATGCATACATATGCTTAACTATACAAATAACACTAGTATAAAGACAAATGGTTAACCAAACCTTCGTATATTGTCCTCACATAATTCACATACTCAGGTATGAGATCCTTATATATGATTCCTCCGGGACGCGCATCCAGGACGAGCAGGACTCCTGTCAAATCATTGTCATGACCAAGCTAATAAATATTGAATCCTCTTCTTTCAAAATAGAGAAACAGTAGTAGAATCTTTTCAGTTCCAAATTTCATTTTTGCATTAACTACAAAAGTTCTGTAGGTGCAGAGAACAGATTGTTTCTGGTATTTTTAGTAGCAATGAACTTGGAACCTACAGAAAGACCTACCTGGAGCCATCCAACCTTTTGTTGAATTGCTTGGCAATGGAGCAAGCCAGAGAATATTTCTCAAGTTCATTGCATCATCATAAGTCACGTTGGACCCTGGAAAGAGCAAATGTAATCAATAATGGATAGAGGACAAAACATCACAGTATTGGATTCATATATGTTGTGTCTTTAAATAGTAAGAAGCCACTAGAAAATGTAACACTGCTTCCTATAGATCAAAGAAAACATCATATTTTACCCTTCTGGCAATATCCCATGTTGATTGGAAACACGTCTTTATCATATGCTGGGTATTCTTTAGCATGAAATCTGCCATCCAAATGCAACAAGTTAGGAACATGCAAGCGTTCAAAAGTAATAGGTTGGTAAAAGTTTTTCTGGTAGAAACCATTATCCATCTTATCCTTTTTCCTTCCCTTTTTCATATAAGCTTCCAACTCTAAAAAAGTGACCAGTCCCTTACTAATAATCACAGTTTACAGCATCTCTAGACATAATAATTCTTCACCAATTTCATACATTTTCCTAAAGGTCTAAGGCTTCACAAAAGAAGCTGATCAAAACAATGATACCCCAAGTTACAAAACCAAAGAGGTTCAAATTTGCCATATGAATACTGGCCCTTGAATTTTGATAATAAAAATTTCCAGAAGCTGTCACCTAACTTCTTTATTCAACATTTTTCCAATTTGAGTTCTATGCAAATTACATCTCCCCTGCACAAGCAGATTGATCATGCAAAAAGATAAAGCTTACAATATGCCAAGCCTTCCGGTCTCTGTGGCAATAAAAAGGTGACCATGAAACAAATCATATCGAGTTAATGAAACTTTCAATCCAACAGAAGGACCCCTCTCAACAATAAGTTTGAACAAGTATTCAAGATATGAATTCAACTCCTGCAATTTCAGAAAAGCCAAATATAAGCTAAACATCTAAATAAGTTTCGGGGAAAATACCAAAAGTATTGAAGAGCTTGGTTTATAAACCTGACTTATGAAGCGTCGACCATAGGGCGTTCTGGTTAGCCCACATTTATTTTCCTTTGATCCTTCGACATCAGGCACCTAATTCACGCAAAATCCCAGCCGTTCATCAGCTGAAACCCACCAATTATGGAAAAGTTCACTGCTTTCAGATGTGAGAACACGGAGTTGAATCAACTAAAAACTTACAGGCAAGACAGTTGGATCAAGGGCGCGATGGATTGAACCGGGATCACCACCAGAGTCAACAGCGAGCCTGGCCAGTTCGAGAACCGGTTCGGGAGGCCACCAAACGAGCTCGTTTTCCTCATCTCTTGGACTCTTAAGTAAGAACCGTCTATAAGAAAGCGATTTGGAATCTGCGGTTTTTCGGGTATCGATGGGAGTGAAGGGTACGAGGAATTTGAAGCAGGATTTGAGTTCATCGGCGACCGAAGGGTTGACCGAGGAAGACTGCGATGGCGGGCCGAGGAGAGAGAGCAAATCGGACGGCGTAGCTTTGGGAATCGAAGGCGATAAGGATGGGGATTTGGAGAAGAAGAAGGGAGACGAGGAAGAAGCTGCGAAAGAAAGAGAAAGCAAAATGGTGAATCGGAGGGAAAGTGAGGTATTGCCCATTGGCAAATTCCCCTCCTTTCTGTAAACAGTTGTTTTCCTGTGAGCTCCCTTAGAACTTGGAAAGGTGATTCGATTAGATTTTGCCACGTCAGCTTATGGGTGGTGGGTCCATTAAAACCGTTGATTACGTGAGGAGATACGATTTGGGCGACAAATCCTTGTTTAAAGATATTTTTGTAATTTTAATCCACGCTTAAGGATATTTTTGTAGTTTTAATAAACATAATTATCGATTTAAACAGAAATTATTCACAAGATATAATTTAAAAAATAAAAATATCCATAAGATACTAATATGGAGAAGTTAAAACTATAAAATGATATGAAACATGGGCCCTCCTGGTGGCTAATGATGTTAAATTAGTACGGACAGGCTTATGATAAAAGTTTAAAAGGAGAAAACTGGTTTACAACGCTAGCAAGTGGCATGGAAGGCTAAATTATCACAATCTGTAAGATTATACAGAATTTGACCACAAAACTTAAAAGGACCATTGCTCTGGTATCTTTCCTTAAATCTGTTGGTGCATCCCTGGGTTCCATCTTCATCAAGTATGCCATCGACCTGCGATCTATTCCAGTGTATCGTTAAAATTCTGCTCATAACAGGTGTGTCTCTGAATATTCAAGACTCCCGAAAAGACGACAAGGGTATTCTACCGGATTGAACTCTGTTATGGAATTTATATAGGCAGTCCAATGGGTCGAAATTTCTGCAGCACAAACAGAATTAAGCGTCTAAAAACATGGCAACAGACAAAAATGAATGGTTCAAACTACCAGCATTGTTTGACAGAGCTCTGGGAATACGAGGATAATTCTACAAAAGCATAAAATCACTGCATTCGTAATTTACATTTTTATCTCTAGTTGTTTTTATTCAATTTCAATTATCACACTAGGAAAAGCATAAATATCTTAGTGCCACTAAGCCAATCTGGTCAAAAGCAGCTCCTTCCAAACAAATGGTCTAAAACCAACATTTCACTACAGAAGCAGTGTCCCTACTCAGCCAAAGATTAGTTCTGCAAAAGCAGGGTGAAGGAGACTTCACTTACAATGACAAGCGTCCGCCACCCAAACACTAAAAGCCATCCACGACTTTGATGCCAGCATTCTTGTCCCACTCCTCTGGAGCAGCAACTTCTGCCATTACCTTTTCCTGACCACGCCAAAGGATCTGCACGCAAAACACATGCCCTCAGATAGGTATCATGAAAGATGAAATACCAAAAATTATAATTATACTGCACTCACCTTGTCAATGACCCCAAACTCTTTAGCTCTGCTAGCATCCATATAAAATGGTCTTTTCATCGCACTGGCTACCGTCTCTACTGACTAATGATATAGAAAGCAATACAATGAGTTCCTTCATTTTTGCAAATTTTATATCTAACAAAGAAGACTAACATATATTCATCACACTTACATTTCCTGTGTGCTTGGCCAGAAGTTCCACTAGTATGTCCCTGTTTATTATTACCTGCAAAACCAAATCACAGTCAGAGGGCTTCATGCTGCAATTTAGATTCATAAATTGCAATCTCTCAAAAGGCTGTGCAAGACTCAAAGAAGAGCCCAAGATGAACAATTAAAGAAAAATGCAAATCCAGATCAAATATTATTGTATCAGAGCACAAGGCCATGCTTAATTGCATTTAAATGTAAAGAACAAGAAGTTTAAACAAACCTCCTTGGCACGTATAAGAACATCACTTGCTGGCATCAGTCCAGATGATGGTATACGAGGCTGTTGGATCATAGCTGAAACAAAATATACGCCAACGCTTGAGAAGTTGTATTTTAAAGATAAGATGGAATCATAAAAATTTAGAACCACGGACAAGCAGGAAACTGCATCATACCTTTGGCATGAGGCATCATAAACCGTTTACCCTTAGTTCCTGCTGAAAGTAAAAGACAAGCCTGACCTATAGCAGCCCCAACAGCGACTGTATGTATCTGTATAAGCAACAATTACCATGTTATGAAGGAATACCAAGAAAAAATAAAAGGTTGACTAGTAAGATCATATCATTCTTGAACAAAAACAAGAAAAAACTGAGCAGAGATCCAGAGAAAAACTTAATATCCTTATTAAAATATTGCAAACGAGAGAAATTGATATCTTTTAAGAAAGAAATTTACCTCATTTTGTAAATTCATAAGTGCATCATAGATTGCAAAACCCTCAGTCTCCATTCCAACCTGTGGCATAAGCAGTTTTAAATTATGTAAATATGGACCGGAAAGAAAACACAAACATAATACAAGTGCGAATAGCAAGCAGTAGAAGCACCACCAAGGAAGAACAAAACGGTGGTGCATACAGTGTAGGGGCCATTCAGGAGCACAAAGCAGTCTAGTGTTTAACAGGATACACTAAATTTACACAACACTGCCAAAATACAACCTTTGAACACGACTTGGCTTACTTGATGTCTTATGACATCTATCAAATGATAGCAACATGTCCAGAAGCTATGGAAATACAAAATGGATTACATCTTCAACAAGACATCTCTTTATTATCAAACTTATAGGCATCATATGCAATGCTCACCGTTTCACCATCATCACGAGTTGTCCCTGTAGAATTTATGTAAAGATATATTGGTTGCTTGGGATCCATCCACTGAAGATACATCAATTCTGCAACTACGAGCTCTGTCACCGCAGGCACAAGCTGAACGATGAAAATGGTTAACCGGTCGAACAGATTAAAATAACAATGTAATAGTGTGACCAATGAACATCTCATAACTCTAGCTAAATGCAAGAACATGAAAACCCAAGACTGTAAGGATGCTAAAAAAGACGCAAAAAAATGGACGCAGTTGTCCCCCCTTGTTTCGGAATTTTTATACAATCAATTTTGAAATAAATATTAACCCCCCACCCCGCTCTTCCTTATTGAAAAGACTTACCGGCATGCCAATGTAAACTATTCTACCATGAAGAAGCAATGAAGGTAAGTCCGGCGGAGGCCTCCGCGGCCGGTGCTCATTGTATGAAACTGATCTTTCCACCTAATTCAGCCAATAAATGTTTAATTCACGTTATTTCGGTTAATCCAAATTTAATCACTAAAATTAAAAGCCTAATTTAATTAAGTTGGAAAAAGAAAGTTGTTTTAATAATTCTGATATTCAAAGGCAATTAAAAAGTTTAACCAAATATTTATCGACAATTACACTTACTTGAGCCGGAGTAGCCATGAGAGTGGGCGACTCAAACAAGTCCAAATACGGCGGCGTATCAGGATTAACCGGACGGTTAAGAAGCGTTTCTGGGGAGGAAGTGGCGACAGAAGCGAGCTTCGAGAGAAACGGGTCCTTAGGGTTTATCGGAGGCATGGGGATTTTAGCGGCGCTTTTGGAACCGAAAGCGCGGCAACTAAGCGTCAAAGCCTTCGGTCTTCGAACGGATTGGGAAGAAGCGGAGGACGGGATTGTGTAAGCCATTGGCGCGTGCAGGCAACTCGCCATGCTTTTTTTTGTGAAGTTTGAATTTTTCCCTTTTTTTTTTTTTCTCTTTTTCTGATGTGGAGTTCGACAGGAAGAAGAATGACGTTCTGTTCTTTCAGTTCAATCTGGAAACTGGGAAGTAGTAGTGGTAGTAGGGCCGGGTCGTAGATGACCCGAAAAAACCTACAATTCGGGTTTGGTTTTGGGTCTTTTTTGGGCTTCTTCTGTCACTTGGGCTTACAAGTTATATCTCTTTTTACAAATATTTTTGTAAAAAAATTATTATTTCCATCCTTAAATCCTTCTCTATATGTTTGTTTTTTTATTTTAAAGAATTAAAATAAAAAAAATTGAATTTGATATATTTTACATTTAAATTTTTAAAAAAATTACAATATAATTGTTCAATAATTTTAATATAAAAATAAAAAAATAGATGAGAAAAATGAAAAGAAATTACTTTATTCTGGATATTCAATAAAGAAAAATTAAATTAAATAAAAAGAAGGAAAGAGTATAGTTTAAAAAAAACTTATTTTACATTCCTTCTTAAATATTATAATCAACTTAAATTAATATTAAGTTAGTAATAAATACTTTATTATTATTACTATTAAAAATTATGGAGCATTAGTAGTAAACAGGGTATCTCCCATAGCATTTGGGATAATCAAAAAGTCCTTCCTTTCTCCAAATGATAGATTGAATTCAGAAAATTCAATTTTATTTTCTTAAATTTCAATATTAATTAATTAAGATTAATTGTTTTAATCGATTTTCAATATTCAAAATTTACATTTTATTTATATAAATATTAAATATATTTTCCTATAAATATTTATTATATAAAAAAGGAAAGAAAGAAAAGAGGAACACAAGGACAACAATGGAGGAAAACAGGGTTATAACTACCAATTAAACATAATCAGATTGTGCACAAACACACAGCAAAAGCAAAAATCAACTTTGGGAAAGCAGTGGCTCTGATTCAGGCTTCTCTTCACTGAACACCTTGGCGATCTTCTCAGTAGGAACCAACGGCAAATACGAGGCAACCTTGTACCCTTTCTCCGCGCTGCTAGCCACCGTCTGGTTGTACTTGTCGGTACAGTAGGCGGCGGTGGGGACGACTACGGAAGCCACCTGAGGGAAGAGAGGGAGCTGGTTCAGCTTGCGCCAGGCCGAAACAGCACATTGTTCAGCTTTGGGTTCATACTTAGCGTAAAGCCCTTTCGCTGCTGGCTCGTACTTGGTGTAGACAGATTTCGCGTACCCTGAGGCAGTGCTCACCACTCCGGCTCGCTGGACCTCGGAAGCCACGCCCCGAGCCACTCCCGGAGCCTTTTGGGCAGCCGAGAAGGCTTCGGAGGAGACCTGCTTGATGACCGGACGGACACGACGGTCGATCGAAGTCACAGATTCACCAACCTGCAATGAAACAAAAGAAGAATTCTTGAATCCCCATTGCAAATTGAAACACAACCCAAAAAATTTTTCCCAATTTCCCCATCATCACAATTACCTTGCGATCGACGAATTTAAGGAACTCAACGGGGACATCGTGGTACTTATAATAAACCGGTCGAACCACGCTCTTAACCGTTCCCTCGACGGTCTCGACGCCGGGCTTCAACGGTCCCGACCTTTCCTTAGCGTAAACGTAGAGGTTGGTGAAGCACAAAACCGCGTAGACAGCTGCTACTTGCACGAATTCCAAGTATTTCAGGCTCTGTTCTTCCTCCTTAGCCTTCAGATTTTCCATTTCCCAAAAACAAAAAACACCCAATTAAGCAAATCCCAGAAACAAAATCGAAAAATTTGATCAAAAAAAAAAGATGATTCATTTACAACACCATGTCTTGTTGAAATTTGGAATCTCCTTGAGCCATGACAGAAACGAAAAGCTGGTTTCTTTGTTTGTTGTTTTGCGGGGGCGTTGCGTTGAAAAATTGTGAGAGGAGGGAAAAAAGGGTGTTGGGTTTTATAGAAGGGGGGAGGGCAGAGGGAAGATCTAGCGCGGGCGGCGGATGAGCGGCCTCGATGAAGAAGCGGTGATGGAACGCGTTGGGTAGTTTGTTGTGATTGGTCAAAGCTGAGGTGAGGACGTCGAGGCTAAGTTAAGGTAACGTTGCTAAGGAAAGGAGCTGATTTTAATATGGAAAAAAATTAAAATAAAATAAAATAATCGTCATAATTAATAAATTTAGACAAAAATGACGTCAACCGACCAAGGATTTAGGTTTCCTGTTCAACGTTTCCAACTGCGTTATCAAACAAAAGAGAATATTCTAGGAGGTTGCTAACAATATTAAATTAAAAAATATTTATGTCTTTTAATTTTTATTTAATTATTAAAAAAACACTAAACTATCTTTATTTATACAACTAAATTTTTATTTTTAATTACATCCTAATAAAATTAACAGCAATGTTAATTGATACTTATTGTTTATATGTAATGTATTCACGTAACAACTGATGTGATTAAGTAAAAGTTTGTATGAAATATGTTACATGGATTAAAAAATATTAAATAATATTGAATTTAATGATTATCAATTTTTTATTAACATCAAGAGTGTATGAGTACGGATCGCAGGTCCAAAATAAAGTTGCAAATACTCAAAACATGGGATAAGCTAATTAGTGAAATAGTATGAAGAGGAGAAAAAATCAGAGAGTTAAAGGAAGTGAATCTCAATATAGTATTAGATCAATTCTTAATTGAATGTAAAGAAAAAATGGAAATTAGGGTTCTTAGAGAGGATTTGGTGGACAAAGAGAACATTTTGGGCCAAAAGTGACCCAAAAAGCCTTCTGAATTTTGGGCTCAAACAGGGTCATAGAGAACTTTAACCCATTGCTAGAATCACTACATCAATTATTGTCAAATGGAGTTAGCCCAAAGCCCTGATTTGCTTCATCTGACCAGGCAGTGTAGGCCTGTTGGAAATATCTCATGCTCAGGCTCTGTCACAGGCTCACCAATGGAAAAAACCTCATCCCAAGCTACAATAATGAGGCTTTATTCTTATGGACTTGACCTGCTTACAGATATGAGCCCTTTGTCAGGAATCCAAACCAAGATGCTTAGGTTCAAAATTGCAGATAAATATCAATGGTTCAACAGTCCTACAAAGTTTTCACAGCCTGCCCTCCACCTCGTTGTACCAATTTCCATAGCTCCAAGATCTTTTCATGCCAATCTCAGCTTCAGGTCATATCAAAATTTGACACCGTTTTGGAGAAGCATTGCAGGATTTTGCAGTTCGCTGTCTACTGTAAAATCATGTATGAAGAATCAAGTACGTTTTCATGCTCGAAATTTCTGTTATAGCAAATCTTGAATTAGTATAAATATTATATGTAAAATATAACAATTGACAGCATTATCACAGACAAATTTCCTTTTGTTTTTCGTTTCCCTTGGGGTTGGAAGGAGGCATTACCAAGTGTGACGGGCAATCTGGTAGGATTTAAAGACCCACCGAGACGTGTTGCTTGTCAAAGCTTTTGCTGCCAGTTTTTAAGCTTGGTCCACTGCCATGGTATGAGCCCCATTCACATTTTTATAAGCTGCCAATCTTAATTAATTTTATCTCTCTCATGGCCAACCACCAGATATAAATTATCACCCAATCATTTTATTAAGCTTCTGGGGATGATCAAAAAATAATATAAATTTTCTCTCTCATTTTGTATTGAATTCACAGTTTTACACCACAACCAGTAGCATAATACATTTAAAGAATATTCTCAAGTTTTATTTGAATTTAATCTCTTCCCCGTGCATTAGATTATTTGATATCAACATGATATATTCACGATTTTATTCTCGAAACGTTTTTTTTAAAAGATCAAACTTGGTTGACGAAGAAAATGAACTTCTCTCCGTATCAATTGAATTATAATTCCTATAAATAACTTTTTTTTAATTAATAATTAATAGGATATATTTCTCCATTATTTACACTTCCCCTTTGCATTATTATTGTTTGGAAAAGTGAAAGCAAATAAATCAATTCAAAGCCACAGACATTTTAACCAAAGGAAAGAAGAAAGATTGAAACCAACAATAAAGGCAAGGCATGAGAGAGGGACCCCTTTGGGCATATAAATTTTTTGTGTTTGGACAAAAAGGGGGTCCACTGAAAGGCTTTTGATTTGATTTCATCGCTACCTGTTAGGCTGTGATGGACCCATCATTATCAAGCTATACTCTACAAACATATGCCATTGCCACCTAAAAAATAAAAATAAAAATAAAAGAAAAACCTTCCTTTTTAAGTATTTGAATCATTCAATCATATACTTCATGTGAAGGGCTTTCAATTTTCTCTGTCTCATGCGGTTGGTTTATATATAAAGAGAGAGAGATTGTGTGCTAATCAATAAATTAAATATTTAAATACTATCATGCAATTGGATCAATTTTACTACAAGTTTGATTCACATAAATAATAGAAAATAATAATTATTTATAATTTGATTCATGACATAAAATGCAATAAAATTTACTATTATAACTTACATCCGATATTATATGGAAAAACAACATAATTATTGAAAAACAAATGAGTAGAAATCTCCCCCAAATCTGAAATGGTTAAATCCTTGTAAATATGTTTAATTCAAAAGAGATCCCTCCAATTTCCCCAACACAAAAATTCATTTTCACCTATCCTTTTCCAAGCTTTATGTTCTATTATCATGTCCTCTCAAAAACCTTTCATGGTACCATTCCTTTGCCCTTTTTCCAACCTTAAAACAACTCACATTTTCTGTATACATATTGTTTAGGATATTCCAACACTATCTAACAAAATAAATAACCCATTTTTTAACTATTTATTGTTATCTAATTTTTACAGAAATTAAGTTAAAGTTTTATTAAAATTTAATTTTTTTAAAAGAATTGAAACCATTTACAAAATACAACCCAATTATTAATCATAAAAAACATAGAAAATAAATTAATTTTTTTTATAATTGAAAAAATTACATTTCTTTAAACAATGAATAAATCATAAAATTACCCTAAGACCCAAAAAAAAAAGGAAAAGAAAAAGAGAAAGAGAACTCGAGGGGAAAAAAAGAAGTATAATAGTAGTAACAATAATCTTTTACAAGAGACATTAAAAATTAAAAATAAAAATTATAACAATAATATTTTCACCAATAACAACAAAGACCCATCCGCCATAGCCACCTCCCTATCTGCTCTTTGTGCTTTCTTCATGTATGGTAACAATCAAACCCATTCCTCCCTCCCATAAAAAAAATAAAAATAATAATAAAAAAGGTCGTAAAAAATGGAAAATGCAAAAGAAATTTAAAGAAAACTCAGCTCCTGCACCTTGTGATACGGCTGCAACCACGGCTGTAAGGGTTAGCCTGAGCTCCGGGCTGGCAATTGTAATAGGAAGCGCCACGTCGGGAACATGGCACGGTGTTCCTCTGCAGCGCACCGTAGCTGATGTATTTGGTGGTCGCCAAAATGCGCCGGCTGATCTCGGAGTCCAGCTGCAATTCTTCCCCGGCTAAGCACTCGGCTATGGAACCCTTGCATGGCGATCCGGTCGGTATCCAACCCAGAATCGGCTGGTGCTCCCCACTCGCATCGACGGTCGTTGTCGTCGCCGCCACCACCGCCGTGATGATCATGGCGCAGATCACGAGAAGCTTACAATTAACTGCCATTTGACAAATTCAAAACCTCTCAGCTCTTTGCTCTGAGTTCTGGGGTTTCCCTTCCTTTGCTTTCTGCTGTGAGTTGCTGCAGCTGTTTCTCTTTCTTTTGTTTCCTCTCTTCTCAGCCTTCTTCTGTCTGTTGGCTTTGTTTTTAATTCTCCCTGTTTGCGTTTTTAAAATAAAGGAGGGGTTAAGAGCCAGTTGGCACTTATTTGTAATATGGTCAGCATAAATGACACTGACTTTGTTATTTATTACAGATATGCCATTGATTTACTAATAGGATGGAACCCTGGTTATGCTGTCTGCTTTGGGTTACTAATAGTACTATTAAAAAATTAAAATTGATTTAAACAAAAATTTAAATAATTATATTCTCACTAAATTATTTTTTCAAATGCATTAAATTTTAATATTATATTCAAAATATTCAAAAAATAAAAGGCTTTTTTATTCATTTTATACTTAAAAGCGCATTTGACAATTGAATATAAAAAATTTTTAAAATTAACAATTGATTAAAAAATTGTGACAAAAACGAAACTTTTTGAAACAAATAACCATGGGTTTGGTTTGATTGCAATATGATTATCTTTATTAACTATAATGTGATTATGTTTTTTAAATGTTTATCTTTTTTTAATAAATATTATATATTAATTTTATCACTCACATTACAAGAAATATTAATAATTTATCATAAACATCTTTAAAATCAAAAGTATATTTTGACACTCTAAACACAAGACTAAATGAGATCTTGTATTTTTTTTTTAAAATTATGAGCTCTTGTATTTTTAAGAAGTATAAATTCGATTTACACAAGAGATTTGACTTCGAGAACAGCTTATATTGCAATATACATGTTAAGGAAAACAAAGACTAGTTTTCACGTAAAAGAAGCATTGACTTGAACAAGTAGGAACATAGGAGACAATGGCAACTTGGATATTAAAAGGAAAGCATTGGGCTAAAGCATAAGTCCAGCCCTTTTCGTTGACCGCTTGTCTCTCGCTTTCTTACACAGTTTGTTTTGGTAGAGAGAGAGAGAAGAAAACAAAATTAATGATGAAAGAAAAAGAAAGTCTAAAAAAGAAAGAGGAAAGACGGCATCCAAGGTTTAGGTTAGCATCCTTCCATTTCCAAAACTTCAGCCAAGAATCTGTTAGCCCAAGCACGTTGCTCTTTCCTAATCCTGACCACATTCCCGTTACCGTTACCGTTTGTTGCTTGTACTACTAATTTTTAGTTAAAAAAATTAATCTCAATTTGCACACTTTTCTTATAAATTTGTAATAAATATTTAAAAAAAATCAAGTTGAGCCCTTATTGATTTCAACTTTCTTACATAATGACTTATATTTCCTTATTTAAAATAAATCCCTAATTTCGAAAGAAATTATACAGTTAATTTTTTCTAATAAAATTAAGACACTCTTAAATGTAAACAAATAAAATAATTTTTCAATTAAAAGTATTTCGATAAAATTCTTTTTAAAAACAAAACTTATTCACAAAAAATTATTTTAAAAAAATAATAAAATCTTCAAAATTTAAGTAAAATTCACTTTTAAATTTTATAATATCAAGATTTTGACTTTATGATGATTTGACAGACGCTGTTGAAAGCTGTTGAGTGTTGGAGGGTTGACTACTTTTTTTTACACTTAGCACATGCGTGGCACTTAAGATGTTATGAAACATTCAAACCCTCTAACAAGACTGAGAAACGAAAATAAAAATAAAAATCAAACGTGATATCCACTTACATGTGATGAACTGATCATGTTGAACATTCAACCATATGCAACATCAGGTTTCACAAAAATATTAAAAAAAAATTAACGTGGAAAGCATGCAAGAAGTTAATTTGACAAGGCAATGATATTAATAAAAATGTTTTTATAATTAAAATATTATTTTTTAATTTATAAACATTCTTTAATTAGAATTTTTTTTTATACTTCTTACCTTTCAACTCTGAACTAAACTAAACAATTTGAATTGTTGGATCAAAATTATGTTTATTTAAGTAAAATATTATTAATTATATAAATAAATACAAATCTAACACTACTTGTTACACAACATAATACAATCAACTCATTTATTAAATAAGTTAGATTATATTTTATATGATACGATAAATTTATTTAAATATAATTAACCTATTTAAATGAATATTATTATAAACAAATCAAACAAATCATATTATATGAATTAACACGATAAAATAATTAATAAATAAATAAACTAAATATATTTAAAATATGAAAATTTCATATTTAAATTTATCAACATTTTCACATTTAAGATATAAAATATGATAACTTTAGGTCCAATTTCAGTTACATCAGTTATCATTCTCGTATTGTATTATCAAATTGTATTCAAAATGAGGAGTAATTAAAGAGCTTTTCCACTCCTACGCGCCAAGAAAAACAATTCAAAACAATGACACGAACAACGGCTACAAGAATTTTACATTTATTTATATTTTATTAACGCAAAAAAAAAAAACATATTCAGCGGAAAAGAGAAAACGTCAGTAAATTAATAAATTCGAAACGTCGTTAGCGCCGACGTAATCAGCACGTAGCCGTTAAAGGACGTGGGACCCAACACAGATCACCAAGACGGTGTTTGCGCGTCCCCAAAACCAAACTCTCTTCGTAGCCAGCTGGCTCCTATCAATCTTTTCTCATATAATAATAAAATCCATTTATTCTTTTGATTTTTTAAAGTTGAATTGAACGTTAGTATATTTCTCATAGTTTACAATTAAAAACTATTTTCTCTCTTTTTCTTGGTCTGCAGCAACATTTTCTTATCATTTTCTCATCTTAGGTATGGTTAAGCTGGAATTAAGATGATGATGATGAAGAGAGAAAAAAAAAGACAACAACCAATTGAAAGAAATACCATCTAACTTTCCCACTTACCAAACAGCCCCACTTATATCTATAAACAATTCTAGTTGTACTAACCTTCTGACCTTGTAGATTTTCCTTCAATCCCATCATATTTCTATAGGTTCACACTGTACCTACACACTTACACTTAATTAAATATTTTCAGTTAATAAATAAATTTGAAAGTTGAGAATGCTTAAAAATAAATATTCATAATTTTTAAATTATTTATTTTAAATGATTTTTAAAATTTTATTTTTTCACATTTATAAGATCACACTCTATAATTAAATCATAGATTCACAAGATGAAACAGCACAAGTTGTCACAAAGGAAAATAAAAATTTCTATCAGTATCTGAATCCTGTATTCTAAGATCTTCAAAAAAACCTGCCTAGAAATCAATAAACATGTTTGGATCAATGATAAGCTCTATGACATCCTGGCATGTAAGCATTATTCAGGGATCATGCTAGAATGAATAATTGAACCCAGAAATCCTTAAATGGCTTGGGCAGCCATGAACAACTACTGGACCCCATCTGTAGATTTCCAAGATTCTAGATTCAACATCCAGGAAAACCCCAAAATCCTCAATCCGATGATTAAAATTGTCCAAATCTTGGATAAGTAATAGGGTGAATTATAAATGCTTGAACTCGAAAGCCTGGCTAATGGGAATCTATACCAGACTAATATGTAGCACCTAAGGCTGGGGAAATCTCAGAACATCAAATCTAGTTGAAGGCATTTACAAAGCTTAACAACCATTTTAACTTGCTAACTCCATGCCTTTTCCCAATGGTAGGTACCATCAGCTTTTCTGGAGAAACCTAGAAAGGTAGTTTGTTGGATGGGATAAAGGCATCCAAGTAAAAAGATAACAACCAAGCATATTGCAACTCTTTAAATATACCCCTTCCCCTTGAATCTGAGGGCACTAGATAAGATTGGCGATTTTCCCCAAAAATGTATTTACAGTGAACCTTCAATGGCTAATGATCTTCCAAGCAAAACTACAACTGTCCTTGGCTCACGAAACACTATCAAGGACCTGAACTCTGTAAGGGAGAACATCCACTAAAAGTCAAATGAGATTTGCTTCATATTTTAACAAGCAACTATTAGCTATAATTATTGCAAAATTGTGGTAATAGATAACAACCCATGTCCATTCTAGGATCAGTCACCAATCCGTTTACCTGTTATACAACTTACGAAGTTGGCATTTGTTTAACTCATTTATCCTTTCATACTTGTTATGTCACATTCAAAGATCTCCATTTTGTGAAAAAGCTAGAACTCTAAATAGACAAGACCACAACAACTGAAACTGACATGCTAATTGTAATGTTAGGTGCAATGTAACATTGTTCAGTGCATGGAACTAAATGAAAGAGCACAATAGCTGAAATTCAGATAACATGATTTGATTTTTAGTTTGCTTTTCCAAAGAAAATTGTGAGGAGAATTTCCCTAATCCCTAGAAAAACACTTTGGGAATTTCTGCATGAAAATCTGAAGCTGGGCCGCGTGGGTCCAGGAGATTCAATTGAATTCTGCACGAAGTATGAAGGACAAGTTCACAAGTGGCAGCACATGTTTCTTGATTTTAAAGAATGCTGTAACTTGTAAGCACCGTAAAAGAGATGTTAGTACTCAGGTCTGTTCTATAAAAGAAAAGTTTCAATACTCACTTAAATATTGAAAAATCACGTAAAGTAAGATATGGGTTTTTTGACAAAGATAAAAATTTTATGTTCCTGATCATGATCTTTTGCACTCTTATTGCTACCATAGAGTCTAACTAACCAAAAAATCCTATATCACGAATGTAAGTACTTCACAATCTTGTTGCAACACAATGTTTAATTTTTTAACATGCTTTATAAGAGTATGAAGCTTGTAACTGATTTCACTCCCCACAAACATATATTACAATCAAATATTAAAATGAATATCCTTCTATAAATTGTTTTTGAAGTGCATCAGACTATAGATCCTTCTATGCTAAATAACCATAGCAAAAGAAAAGTTACTGAAATTAGTTGAAGATAAAGCTAAATGAGAATGAAGGATTTGACTAAAACAGGGTTGTGCACTTACATTGAAGAAAGCAAACAAGCAGTGGCCTAGCATTAAGACCAAGAGATCTGTCATTGGCTCATTATTACTGTTCTTCATAATATGGTGGTGTTGACTGTACACATAGTTCATTCTCATCCCCATCATCATCATCATCTTCATCTGCATCTACCCAGTTACTAGGATGGCGTTGTGATAGCGCATGAGCATTAATCTGGTTCCTATCTGAGCACAACAAATAGGGGGGAAAAGAAAATTCAATTACTGTAAAAGTGATGACATTATAAGCAATACAACTAACTAGTGTCGTGAGTAACCTTGCACCCCTGCAACACAGTCCTTTTCGACTTGGTGATGGCTACTATAGACTGTTAAGAAAATCCAGTTAAAACAATCAAAACCAATGAAGTTACAGTGCTATTGTCCTACTGAAAAAATCCTGCAGCACAGTTTACAAGAACAGGGAAAGCCAACAAAGTTCAGCGTTAAAGACTTCCTCCAAGACTATCAAAACAAAAATGCTTGTAATGTGTTACCCATAATTATGGTTCACTTAAGTCTGTATAATGACTGCAAAACAAATGGGATTTTGTACTCTCTGGTCACTAGCATTTGTAAAGATGCAGGAATCTTGCAGGCGTTGGCAAGTGCACACATGCAGAGGAAGAAGAAACAAGGAGCATGATATGACCAATAAAAGGCTCCAAACATAGTGATAAGACTTGAATAAGGGCATAGAAACAGCAATATTCAGGATACAGATTAGGAGCAGTAGGAACACTTTCTCTAAAGGGTGCATCTTTTGTAATATGCATCATGCTAATCCTTTGAATATCCCTCTGTTCACTAGCATTCAAGTTCTGCTGTTTTTGAACCTGCCTTTCTTCACCCCCACTACCACTTTTTGCTGCACTTCCTGAGAACAATTGTAATGCATGAGGTTTAGGATGAACACAGCATCAAAATCATGATATTGAATAGTTACCTGATAGGTCAGACCATATTCGGGTGTGGTCAGATGGGTGCTCAGATACATTTGCCCTAGATCTCTCTTGTTGTGCTTGAGACCCTGTCCCATGCATTGCCTGGTCATGCACTGTTGCAGCGGCTTGTACAGGTTCAGAGGGATTGCCTTCATGTAGCTGTGATATAAGCATGGTTGCAAGTACAAGTGCAGCATCAAAATTTGAGCCAGATCCATCATCTAGACCAAATTTTGGTGTCATTAATATTGGCCTGTTCCCAAATAAGCATCTTTCCAAGATCAAACCAACATTTAGGCAAAATGTGATAATAGTATTAGTAAGAGGGCAACGCAGACAAAAGCATTCGTTTATTAGCATACTCATTGACTTTGCATTGTCCCAACCTAAAAACTAATAAACTGATCATATGTGTTGTACTCTTTTTGGGTTAAACAAAGTTTCATATACTTCTAACTTCTTAAAAATATTTCATTTGTGATTCAGATAGCTATCTAATTACAAACGATTGATGTAAGAAGCTGAATTAATGCAACAAAAACATATGACACAAACTTGCTATAAGCTATTGCTATCAAATTGCAAATGAACTATTTCATGTTTGGATGTTATTGGTTGATGACATGAAATATTTTATGTTTCAGAACAAGTTGTTCTATGAGTTGCTATCAAAAGAGAATTATGACATTCCAAAAATGTATGGAGAACTAAAATTACTAGAAGAATATCTTACTCGCCCGCTTTGTCAAAAAACAAGTGAATGTCAACCTCACAGCCTTCACAAAAAGTAAGGAATGCCTGCATTTCAGTTTGTTAGAGTAAAATAACGTTTACCTCACATATTAATGAAAGAATAATGACAATTATTCGCAAGTTTAAATTGGATTTATGACCCAAAAATAATCAAGCTGTTTCAAAATCTACTTTGTAGGCCTAGATTAGATACCTTCAATTCCTTGACACTAAAAGTAACATCTACAGGATCTCCTGTGTGAGTGTACTGCACAAACTCCTCCATAGGATCTATCCACAGTTGAGTGTGCAATGACGAATCATTGTCTGCATTGGCAAGTGAAAGAATAAACTTTAATTTCTAGTGAACTGGCAAAAATCAGTATTGTTCGTGTACCTTTTGTTGGGTCAATATAACTTCTAAGCTCAACAGCTTTTCCACCGATTTCACTTGCAGCATCAGAAGGTAAAGACATCGGCTCTGTTGCAATGATGGTAATTTCCTGAAGTGATGATTGAAAATTAGCTAGCAATCTGTTTAGGTCACGAGGCCTCACTACCAAGTTACTTGGAAATCTTCTCCTATCAAGAGACAAGTGTTGTATGTCGGGCTCAACATTGCAGGTAATCCAATATGCTTTTTTCATACCTGCCAAACATAAGTTATGAAACTGTTGAGAACCATAAGAAATCCGTTTATATCCAATATCAGAAAACTATGTAAGGACTCTTTGCATGGGGCAGTTTCCTTGTACTCATAAATGCTGCGTAAACTAGATTTTCAAATTTATCCAAAACAAGTCCAACTTCTAATATTATTTTGGCTTTTGTGGCTGGATTAGGTAAGCATAGAATCAAACCTGTAAAAGGCATGTAGAACACAATAAATTGATTGCATGTAAATGCTAACACTAACTGCATGGCACAATGATAGTTGCCATACTCAAATTTGTAGCAAATTGAATAGACTAGTAACATGCATGAGAAACCCCTCGTCCCCTTCCCATATTTGAAGTTGGATGAAAAATGTAGCAGAATATCAAATAAGTATTTTACCACTATAGCATTCCAAAGCCCATTGTACTTTCGATGCATCTGGATCAGCCAATTTCACAGTCAAGTGATCAATAGTTGCAATAGGTGTCCTAAGAACAGAACAAACAGCCTAAACACACCAAGTCACTTGAAATGCTACATTTTCACTATCCATCCAACAAATCCTTATAGAAGCAAATGAAAGACAAGACCGTACCTTCAAAAGCACGCTGCACTGTACTTGAGCTCCAGAAATTCCATAGACATCAAAGAAATTCGGCTTAAATGTAATAGACTGGTAGGCTGACCTTGACGAATTGAGTGTATGGAGTGCAAGCTGCAAATATTGCCAAGTTGGTCCGTTATAATTTGAAATAGCTAATAAGTATAGTATTCTGTTTGGTTGCCTAGAAAATCTAACAAATAGAAGTAGATTGAAATGCTTTGCAACCATTTTATATTCCCTTTGCTTTTAGAAAATCTGCCGCTTAAACAGCGAACCAAAACGGAAACTAAATCCAAGCGTGAAAACTTGATTGCCTTTTCATTTTCCTTCACTTTCCCGGTCACCAAACAGTTAATAAATTAGCACCTATGCACCTTTCAAAACCCTAATTGTGTCCCAACAAAAACAAAACCCTAATTCAATGCCTAATTAACTAAAGTAATCACTTAATTCCAATGACTTGTGAGCAAAACAACTGAGTTGAGAGATTGAATTCGGAAAGGTGACGAAAGGGAAGCGTACCTGAGAAGGAGAAGCTTGGATGACGAGCTCGTTGCCCACTCGTGCGAGGCACGTGATCGACCGACCAAAGGTTCTGAGGGCGTTCCCGCTAAGGCTCAGCTCCATTTGTTTTTTCTTTCTTTAGCTCTCTGTTTCTCCGAATGAAAATTTGAAACTGCTAACTCTCAGAATTCAGAAGTCTAAATTTTGAGACGTGGAAAAGGGGCGAATCCTGATTTTGCATTTGGCGGGAAGGGAGAAGAACGTTGAATCTCGGCCGTCCACGTCGATTTGTCTTGCGCGCTTGTGCTGTTGACGGTCCTGATTTGATTTTTGCATAAGTTAGGTTTTTTCTATTTAACCATTTTAATCTTTTTAATTTAAATCCAATAAATGAAAAACTTATACATTTTTATCAAGAATCGATTTAAGTATAATTAACA
>NW_018397259.1:9887645-9890710 GCF_002168275.2 Theobroma umbraticum | reverse complement strand
GATTTTAGTTTTAATTTGGATGACTTAAGATTCTGATGATAACCTTTACATTTAACATTATAATCTTTGCTTATCAAATCAAAATTAAGCAAATAAAAATATATTTTTTAATTAATCACTGCGTCTGTCCGAACCACTATTTATATAATGTACTGACTAAAAAAAATGTAAATATAAGGATTGAATGCAGAAGCATTATTTTAAACAGTTATTCTTATTCAAAATATTAGAATTATATGATTTATTTAGCACTTCTTTAATTAGTTCAAATTTATTTTCTCTTTTTCTCTATTTTATAATTTAATTTGTTTTTTCTAAATAAGTTTGATAACTTGAAATAAATGGAAGAAGTGATATTTATTTACAAAATATGTATAATATGATATGTTACGATATTCATGAAAATTAATACAAATTAATATATTTTATCATTTTAATCAAGTATTATATGATATGCACGATATGCATAAAATATAAAAGATATATTTTCTAAACTTTATTTTACTAAGTTACTAAAAACTCATTTTTTATTTATTTATTGTTTTAATTAAAACATGAAAATTTTTTTCAAAACAAAACACGATAAATTATTTTTTAATATAAAACTACAGTATATTTGCAAGTGACTACTTAATTGAAATAAAAGTGTTTAGTTGTTAAGTGTTCTTTAAATATACAAGTGACAACGGAATTAAAAGAAAACATTCGCTTAATGGAATATCTTGAGACTCAAACATGATTCAATTCTCGTGGGAGAGTGTTATTCAATATACTTTTCCTAAGGCAAATGATAATATATATTTTTTCTTGATTTAGCATTTTATACATTTTTAAATTAAATAATATAATTATTTTAAATCAACTTTATTTTTTCATCGTGTTATTTATTAAAAACATACCATATATTATTTTAATTAAATAATAATTTAGATAAAAAACATAATTTTTTACTAAATTTTAAAGATTTTTTTTATGTTAATATGTGTCAAGAAGTAAAAGAAATTTATAATAATATGCTCTATCATCAACTATAAAACTACCTAATAAAATTTAACACTGTTATCAATTATTTTTAAATTTATTTTTTATAAAAAGATAAGAATCAAATTTATTAAAATTATGATAAAGAAACTAAAACTGTAAAATTAAGATAGTAGAAGGGACAAATTATATTTTAACATCTTTATTGTCTGAAATTTAGTTTTCCATTTGAAAACGAAAAAAAAAATTACTCAAAATAAGATTAGTATGTAATGAGATTAAGAAATAACTATAAAAAATTATTATTAATTTAAAATTAAGTTATTTTAATTTAACAATATTTTGAAGTTTGAGCAAATAACATTTAAGTCATTTTTTTTTTTCAAGTTTGATCAATTTTGAGTATATTAAATTTTAATTAAATTACATTTTTCATTAAAATTGTGTCTTGCTATCTTTATTATGTGATCTAAAAATGTTTAATTTAGATTTTAATTCTTAATTCAAAGTTAAGTTTGTACAATCAAATTATTTTTTGAGGTTTGAGCAATCCTTAATTGAAATTCTTAATTTATTCTCATGAAATGTTATTTCTGACTACAATTTTTAACTTTTGTGTTTTAGAGACATCAAGATAGTGTCAGCTCGTATCAATTAATCATAAAATTTCATTTTATATAGGTGTAATTATAAAAATTTAAAAAAATTTAAAATAAATATTTTTAAATTATAAATATTTATTTTTTAAAAATTTTAATTTTAATGAAATCATAACATTTAATAAATTTGTTGGACTCCGACTGAGACCCAACAGCTGAATACATTACCAATCCACAAAATGGGCCTATAGTCCTACATCAGTCCATGAAACGGTGTCGTTTCTTTTATAGCATGCCGAGCTTGGGGCATTTTCGACCTTTAGGGATTTTGCCAAACTATAAAATGCTGCAATCAAAACCCCTAAACCTCACAAAAGTCTTCTTTGCAGCCACTGATCTGTCTCTTCCAGGTACCCTCTCTTGGTTTCAAATTTATTTTTTATGGTTCTTAATTGATATCAATTTTATTTTATTTGATGTTCTAATCAGCATATTTTGGATTTTTTTTCGATTTAAGTGTTAATGTAAGTATGTTCATTTTTTTTATAACAGTAAAAGTTAAATCAGGATTTGGGTTTTCCCTAAAATGCTTGTTTGATTCTTTTTCATTATTTGAATTAGGGTTTATAGAGGAATTGAAGTTGAAATGTAGTTAGCTTTTCTATTCTTTATCGGTGCATGTTTGTTTGATGAATATAAACCGGTGTTGTTGAATTAGGTGATTTGAGCTTAGTGTTGTTTCTTGTTCGGTTAAGCAATCCGTAAAGATGCAGAACGAAGAGGGTCAAAACATGGATCTTTATATCCCCAGGAAATGGTATCTAATTCGCTTCACTCGTTCTTTTGTTTTGTTCTATTTGTTTGTGTTGGAAGCTTAATGTGTAGTTTGTTGTTGTTTCTGTTGCAGTTCTGCCACTACAAGGCTTATCACCTCCAAGGATCATGCCTCTGTACAGATGAACATTGGACACTTGGATGAGCTTGGGAGATACACTGGCTCATACTCCACTTTTGCTCTTTGTGGCTTTGTCCGGGCCCAGGTTCGTGTCAGTTCTCTACTGGCCTACTGATTATTTTTGAGCTGTTGTAGAATCTATGCTTGTTGTAATTATTATTGCTGTGATGTTTTATCATTGGATTGGATCTGATACTTGCATTTATGTCATTTTTAGATCCACGTCCTGTGTAAAAGGCTTAGTCCTGCATGTTGCTTTGTTAATGATATGCAAGTGCTTTCCTTGTCATGTTTACACTCTAAATATATGAGATATGTTTTGAGTGTCTATTGTTATCCATTTAATGTGGAAGTTTATTTAGAGGAAACATGGGTTTTAAGAATCTTTTCGATCACAATTTCATGGCTAAAGCTCGATATGGTAGTGACAAAACTCATGCTTAAAGACCTAGAAGAGACAATTTATTAGTTGAGGTGTAATCATGCAACTTGCTTTGTTAATGATATGGCTGCGGTTACCTTGTGATGTT
>NW_018397259.1:9806319-9887635 GCF_002168275.2 Theobroma umbraticum | reverse complement strand
ATATTTGAGATATGTTATAAGTGTCTATTGTTATCCATTTAATTGGCAAATTCATTTAGAGAAAATATTGGTTTGAAGAATGTTTCCAATCACATTCTCATGGCAAAAAGTGGATATGATAGTGACAAAACTTGTGTTTATAGACCTGGAAGAGACAAATATCACCGGATAGATATGTCTGGTTCCCTGTAGATTGGCACAAGATCCTGGCAGATTCATGTAGTGAATCTCATTGCTATTACTCAAACAAGCATTTTATGTATGTGTGCATATTCATCCATAGGTCAAATCAGATTTGTAATTATTGAAATAATTGTTGGAGACTCAAATGGTGGGTATGCGAGAATGATAATTTATATGCTGTTCTTTATCTCCATGATTCTAGGAACTTTTGCTTGCGTTGTTTTATTTGGTCTAATGAACAACGGAGGTGATAGAGAAGTTCGATTCTATATTAAACATGTTCTGGTTTGTTGCCTTGGTTCTTTATCAAGTCAGCTGCTGATTGATTTGACTCAGCAGGGTGATGCTGACAGTGCCGTCGACAGGCTCTGGCAGAAGAAGAAAGTTGAAGTCGACAGCAGTAATAGGCTGTCTATGAACTTGGGAGGGAAATGTGTTAGTTTGAACTATTATGTAGTAGTTTGTTTTGGTGGATTATGTTGAAGTTGATTTCGTTGAAACAGATGTGTTCTCCACATATTTGTTTTCTCTTGGTTATCAGAGTTTAAATTTTGTTAAATTTCTTCCGCACCAAATTCTTTACTAGCTCATAGCCAATGGAGATAATAATAAATTTTTTTGGTGAAAAGGATTAAAACGTGTAATAAACTTATACCTGGTCTTATAACTTGATAGAAAAGCATATACTAAATATTCGTTCCAGGAAAAATTAGCTGTTTTGCTTTATTTGAGAAGAAATAGCATTTACTTGGAATAAAGCTAGTTTTGAAAGCAATCTTGTGTTTTGGGTTCTTTCCCTTATTGAAAAATAGATCACCCAAATCATTATTGCGGGCAGGCAGGCTTCACCATAAAGCATTGATTTCTTTCTGATACTTTGACCCACAGAAATGATTCCCTCTACGACCCAGTATCTGGTAAATTGCAGAATTATGAATTAATTTTAGCTTGCACAGGAACTGAAGATCCAATGACTTATGCATGATTATTAGTGAATTCTTTGTGAAGCTGAACAGCTTATCATTGAGCTGGTAATGGTATAACTGATACAATGATTAAGCAAATCATGGTAGAACACACCCAAGGTTTGTTTTTGCCACTGATCCGACCACCAATCTCCATAATTAACAGAGTTGGTGTTTAAACTACAGACACCCAAAGAATCTTTCCCCTCCATTGTCTCAGCAATCACGCATGCAGCTCTGGTATTTTTTTTTTTTTGGGGGGGGGAAGTTTAGACTGATGGACTCCAAATTCAAGTGTAACTTGTGTTTGATTCTATGCAAAACAGGTTCCTAGAATCAAAATATCTGATACTTGTCTCTTAACCTTCATTGAGAAACACATTCTAAGGGAGTTTCAATATTGACAAGACAAGAGAAACAAAGGCACAGCTTTCATGGAACAAAAGCAGGGTCAATGTTAACGACCCAAGTTTTTTACTGTATTTTGAAATGGGCATGTGGCTCAAAGCAATTGGCCTAAGCAATTTGGTTATTTTTCTAATGGGGGCATAGCTGCCTTTTAGCGGGACATCTGTATTTCTATTGTTTGGGCTTTTAGAGAAGCAAACCTTCTTTTAGGTACACATATAGAGTCTGTCCCGCACAACCAAAAAGTTTGGTAGCTCCAAAGCCAATGGTAAGATTTGATTTCCTTTTTGTTATTGAACTTAGGGCAAAGGTTGCTTCCATCATTGTGTTGGTCATGATTGTCATCATTAAGATCATAATTATAGCATCACCACTCTTGATTATTCTTATGTTAAACCCCATTTTTGTGACCAACTTCAGCCTCTAATGGAGAGAACATTGCTGTTTATTCTTTCTTCTAGCTGCTTCTACAAATAACTGGCAAAAGCTAGGGAAATGGTTATGGGGAGGATTGAGAGGCTTGGGAAGGAAGACAGACTTGGATTGAAGGAATCAGGTTCCTTATTAATGGAAACTGCTCCTAAATTGATAACCCAGGGAATATGCTGTAAATGAAATTTGCAGTCATGCTTTGATTGACTGAACCACTGACTTGACATGTTTTTTTTTCTGGCTTTTGGATTAGGATTCTCTCGTGAATCATTTTCCATCCATACCAATGGTCCAAACAAATCTTTACCTTGCTCTACATTTATGTGATCCTTTGCCTGTTCCTTTCCCCTCCAAGGCTCAAACTCAGCCTCCCCCCACTTTCAGGTGCTAACCCAAGGAAAGGACATCAGATTAAAAGACAATCACAGTAAAGACAAAGAGTAAATCTCCCTGTAAAATAATCCTTCCCTAAATTCTAAACAAGTTTTCATTAACTTTGTAACTCCAAGGTGTCTCAACTGTCATTCTTTTAGGAAAGTTGGGAAATGCAAGAGTAAACCATCAAACTCTTTTTTTTTTTTTTATTACCTTTTTTTCTCCAATTTTGCTGCACAAAATTTGATACAGGCTAACAACCATGATCATCTGTGCTTTGTTTTCGTACAAAGCTGATGGGCCCAATTCTGAAGCTTATGATTAAGAGCAGCATGTGGAAATGAAAATTGCTCAAACAGAAGATAAGGGGTCCATGAGAGATCCTCTTCCACAGTCTTGCTTACTCCAATATTGTTTTATACTAGTAGTTGCTGAGCTAGATTAATGAACCTTTTAATACAGATATCTCGTATAAAATCATATTCTTATTACCTGGTATGAATCAACCGAAAAGAAGATTGTCAAAAAAATCTAAAGATAGGGACAACACTTATTCTGATATATGTTAAATTTTTAAAACGAATATTTAATTTAAAATTAATTAATAATATAAAAAGATTTCCCAATTATGATTACTCTTTTAAAATAATAGATTTGTTCCCTTGTGGACAGTACAATGGAGAGAATAAAAATTGCAGAACAATGAGATTCTCTTTGCCCATCAAGCTTGGAATGTCAAAATGAGCTTCTAGTGGACAAGAGAATAAAAACTTGAAAAGGGGAGCTTTCATAAATATTGAAAGGGATTTAATAAAGGGTGGCACTGGAAGTTTTCATGTTTCATTTCTTCTACTTCTGAAGAAAGTTTTTTCTTTTCTTTTATGACAAAGATAAGTCCACATATTCTCTTCAGGATTTGGAAAGGAAAAGAATAATACCTGTGGGAAAAGAAGGAAGAATGCTTATATTTCTAGGACCCATTCATTGTCCATAGAAGTTAACCAAAATGGCCTTTGATAAGGAGGAGATAATGGTAATATGATTGAAGTGGAGGTTGGGGGAGGAATCACTCCTCTTTTGGAAGATCAAATCTCCTATTTTATAGAATTGTACTAGTCAAAAATAGTTTGATATAGGTCAATTTATGTTAATAAAGAACCTCCTGCTTGCATGTGATTACTATACTATGAACATGTTGATTCATGTCACATAATAAATTCGTCTGAATAGAGGGAGACAGAGGTTTAAAGGAAGGATAGGGCAATAAGCTATCTGCAATGTACAGACTTTGCTTTAATTCGAATAAGAGAGTGTGAGCCAATAAAAGAAGCCAAAAAAGTTTGGGAAAAACAAAAAACAAAAGCAAAGGTCTGTTAAAGTCATGATCACACATTTCAAAGGTAGTTTTAATGAAAGAGAGAAGGGATGGCTTTCCTTCCAAAAGTAAAACTTGCCAGTGAGGCTCAATGCCCTAGCTACGCCTACACACAAATCTATACCCAGAGAGAGAGGACAGTGAGGTTATTGCCTTTGACTAGAATCAGTATTTTCATCATCAATGTAAAGCAGGGGAAACAACACTGCACACTACTTACCCCCATCAAGCACAAGGCAATGGTAACTTTAATTTTGTATTAGAGAAGAAAAAAACTGGGGGGTTTTCTTTTTCAAAAGTTGCACAAAAATCCAGGAAACCCTTGTAATAAATAAACAAATACTGAATTCAAACATGCAAATTCATCATCAAATTTCACCTTTACACATCAGAAAAAGGAAGTAGGTTTTGAGAGATTTGAAGGGTCCTACACCAGAGCTCAACAACCCACAAGAGCATAAATTCTAGGGAAGAAATGACACCTGTCTGTCCATCTGTATTAGCAAATAGCTTTCCCAGGAAAATATGAGTCACTGTTTTCTCTTCTTGCCCCAAAGTGTAGTCAAATCTTTGGGATCCATCTAACTAATCTACGCAATTCATTTAATCACCATGTAATAAAGGCCAAAATGCCAAATCAAAAACCTACTTTTACACATCGGATGAAGAGGAAAGAAAGAGAGGAGAGATGGGGTCAAAGGGGCCTACAAACAACTATGCATTACAATGCTGAATGTAGACTTAAAACCAAACCTTAAAAAGAGCAAAAAGTTCTAAAGAAATCTTAAAGCACAAACACCACTAAAATTAAAAAAGGAAGACCCCCCCAAACCCATTGTTTTTTCCCCACTCTTATTCTTTAACCCTAACTTAAACTACAAGGTTTCCTTCTATATCTACATACATTGCAAAATTATCCCCCCATACGGTTATACAAGTAGTATAAATTCCGTATCCATATAATGCCGTAAAATACATCACATGATTGAACATGCGTTCGGGTTTTCGTCGCTAAACATCTCGAAGGAATCGGACGGCCGTGATGAATAGGATGGATACGTGTCCGGATCTGATGGGCGTTCACTCATGTGGCCCGGGTGCATATACGCATATGAATACGGTGGTGGTGAGGCGTAATAAGAAGCACTGTAGCTACTACTTGGATACGCTGTATTGTAGCTAGTGACATACACTGGTGGTGCCTGGTAATACGTTGGGTATTCGTGCATTTGGTGGTGACGTGGAGGGCTGTGACTGGCTGCAGATGGCATGGGAACGGGACCATGAGGTCCGTAAACAGAAAAACGCGATCCAATGCATGCAGGTCCAGCGTCGCCAGAGTGTTCACCCTCATCTAAATTAGCATTAGCATTCCCTTTTTGCACCTTCTTTTTATTCTTTTTACTTCCACTGCCACCACCACCACCACTCTGCTCACCAGCATTAAACTCACTGTCACGACCAACTCCACCTTTCTTCTCAGCCACAGGTGACTGATTCCCGGCCACAAGGGTCACAGTTTGCTTGACCTGATCAGGTTTCAACTCCTTAACTTGTCCACCGGTTTTACATGGTGCACTACCACCTTCATGGGCTTTGCTAACATTATTACAACCCTCAGCATTCTTCGAAGTACTACCATTCTCACAGCTTTTTGCAGTGTCCTGTTGAACAGTGGATTCAGCTTTTACTGCTTCTTTCTCTTTATCACCTCCATGGTTACTATTACCCTCTTGATCACTGTTTGCTTGGCCGCTTTGCTTGTCCTTGTTCTTCGACTTTCCTTGCTTCTTCTCCTTTTGTCCAGTTTTTTCAGGCCATAACTCTGCATGCCTCCCTTTCTTTACTAGTTTCTTGATCAAAGTTTCTACATCTACGTGCAACTTGGCTTTCACCGTGGCTTTTTGTTGCTTCAAATCAGCAATAGCCTCGTAAACGCCTGCAAATTGCAGAGCAAAAAATACATACATGAAAAAGGAAATGATAGAAATGAACAAGGCAGACTGAGTTTTGTTTTCATATATAAATTCTGGTAGGTAGGTGAGGAGAAATTAGAGTGACAATGAGAGATGAACAAGGAGAAAAATTATGGAAAAGAAATTTTACCGTAAAAAGAATATGTTGGGTAAACAAAAAAGAGAAAACTTTGATCAAGGAATGAGATTAACTGAAAAATCAAAACAAAACCCAGATGAGAAAACCTGACAAACAACAAGATTTGGAGCTTAATAATCTATAGTGATAATGGTCACTTGGAAGGAAAGAGTGATTCCATGGAAAGCAAGAAGGAAACCAGTATAAGAAAAAGAAGACAAACTATGAAGCAGAAAACCCAAAATTTTAATGAAATTTTGTCCTATGTTAAAGGAGTGAGATGATTGAGGGAAGTATACCATCAATCTTTCTTAGAGTCTTTTCAACTTTCCTCTTGCAGGCTTCACAATGAATGGACACTTTCAACACCCAAGCCTGAGAAAAACCAGAAAATAAAGGGTAAACCAAAAAAGGGTCTGAGAAAAATCCTGTTAAAATTGACAAAAAAAGGGGAAAGAACCATGCTCTCACCTTGTACTTAAGAGGAGGTTCTTGGTTTTCTTCTGCTTCTTTAGATTCAGTTTTGGCTTCTGCCTTAGCTTCTTGTTTACTATCTGCTTTTCCTTCTGAAGTTGCCATTAGAACAACAATCACAACACAAGGCAATGAGGAAAGTATAAATACTTCTGAGAAAAGAGAGGAGGAGAGAGAGAGAGAGAGAGAAGAGAGAAACTGTGAGGAAATGCTTAAGAAGTGAAGGCTTAAGAGAGAGAGAGAGAAACAGAGGAAGGAAAAAAAAATCAAGTAGGGGCCCTGGGAGTTGGTGCCAAGTGGGTTGGCAAAGAGTAGTACCTGCTGAGAAAATGATCTTATTACATTAAAAAAAAAAAAGGAGTAAATTTTCTTGAAAGCTATGCTTTTTCTCTGCAGTGGACACCTATCAAGTTAAACACTTTGATGCTCTTTGTTTAAATGCTTCTTTTTTGCTAGCTGGGCCTATACCAGAATTTTTTTTGGCTGCTTTTTCTTCTTCCTTTTCCTCTCTTTTCTGCACAGGTAGTTTCCTTCTTAGTAGTGCCAAACCACTAACAATTTTCTTGTATGCATGAACCGAAAGAATAACTTTTAATGCACCAAGGCATCTCACTGTGGGTATTGGATTGATTTGATTCTAAACTATTCATCTTAATCGATTAATATCAAAATCAAAAAAATAAAATTAATTAATCAAATTTATTCGATTTAAATCAAAATATGTTCACCCTTAATCCTAATTTCTCTTGTAATCTTTTTACATTGCAAAATTAATATATTTTGCTTCTGCATAAAAAAAAGAATATTATAACTTTAAATCAAGCTTAAAGATTTCATGAAATTAATGGGAAAATTACCCAAAAAAGGGTTATTATGAATCTAATATTAAAAAACCATAGGAAAGCACCATGCAATGGGCAAAGAAGACTTATGAAGGAGTAGTTGCCCTTGAGTTATCTCCTTAGAAAGGAAACCATCAACATGAAGCATCAAAGTAATTATAACATGGAAATGCTGACTTGGTTCCAATAAGAAGTTGCTCCTCAAAGAAGCATTTGAGAATAAAGCTGCCCTCTTTTCTATTAATTGCCCCAAAACCAGTGGTCCAAACTTATTTCTCCAATAACTTCGGCCTGCCTTTTTGCCAGGGGATGGATTGATTTAAAGCTTTGTTGTAATACTCCATGAATCTTTATTAAGATATTTATGGGCCTGTCTCCTTTTATATATATATATATAAAATACAGGACATTATGATTTGATTTAAGACAGAAAGGAAGGGGAAATAAAAAGGAAAAATAAATAGTGGAAAGGCTTTGCCAATATAAAATTGATAACCAAATCATATTCAAAACAACATTACAGCTATACCCTTTTAAAACATAAATTATATACTACTATATTACATTTTTTTTTATGGAAAAATAAAAAAATGGAAAGGCAAAAATTTTTAAAAGTTCTCTTTGTGGAAATCAAATTTCGTGCTGGTTTTCCTTGAAAAGTCTTGAGCTAGCCTCCTTAGCTCCCCTGTTAATCCTGGTGCTCCACAGTAAAATACCCCTGCAAAACAGAATTCAATATTAGGTAAGCTTTTGATATTATACTTGTGCTTAGTTTGTAAAGTTTTATCCCATATAACTTATTAGACCTCTACGATTTTTTCTTATAAAAGATGCTTTATAAATGAAAGATAATATAAATATTTAAATATTTAATTTTATTTTAATACATAATTGATATCAGATTTACGATTCTCATATAAAAAATGATAATAAAGGCATAAAAAATGTAAATAAACTATTTCAACCTTATGATAGTGGTAGATATTGCATACCATAATAATGACTTGGGACATGTGTACTTGGCTTGAGGAAAATACCATTGAAATGCAGGATTTTAAAGCGTCTATGGCTTATTGAAATGAAGAATAAAGCTAGTAGAAAGCAAGGACATACCAACTCTTTGATCAGCGTGGTTAACAGCAACATGCTTGAAAACCTTGTGCCAATTCGGCCTGGCAAAATGTGTCTTCACGCGGGTTCCTGAGACAATGTCAACCCCACTCTTGGCATGGTGGAGGGACTGAAGCATGGTGATCAAAGCTGATCTAGCATCCCCTTCTTCGAACACACTGGTGCAGTAATTATGGAGCTCGATCACCCTATCCCGGTCATACTCAGCCACCTCGTTCATCACCCCTCTGAACCACTCGAACGAGCCTTGCTCGCGAGTGACCCAGTAGAAATAAGCTCGTTTGGTGGCGAAGGGCTTCTTCTTGTTGTTCTTAACTCCATTCTCTATCCCTTCCTCCATTTCCTTCTGTTGCTTGATGTTGTTCAGCACGTCTTTGACTATGCTGATCAATGGGGTGGCACCAATGCCAAGTCCTACTAGGAGAAGCACATCATATTTTTTATAGTCCTGTGCTGGAGCTCCATAGGGACCATCGATCAAGAGTTTAGGCAACCTGTTTGAAGATTGAATTCCATGTTGGGAGTTGAGATAATGATTGGAAAAAGATGGAAAAACAGCATATTGGAGGAGAAAAAGCAAAAAGAGTTACCTAGGCTTGTTTTCTCCTTTTCCAATATCTGCTCTCAGGAGGCCACTTTGATTAACTGATGGAGGCTGACAAACCTGCAAACCAAAACGTTTAAAGCATAAAAAGGAGACATTTTTGTTGCAGAAATCTACAAGTTTTGAGGAAGAACAATCACCTTTACAAAAAGGGCCTTGAGCTGGGATGTCCAGTCCCCTAAGGTGCGGATGTGAATACTCAAATAGTCATCTGCCGGGGATGAAGTGATGGAGAAGGGATGCCTGAAGAATAAAAAACCATCGATGTTCTATCAGTTTCCCTGTCATCAAAACTGTTGAAATAAGGAAACATTACGTGATTATTTGATCCTGTTTTCTTACCACTGGAATGGGGAGACTGCTGCACAGTTCACAAAGATGTATTGGCCACTGGTGTACTTAAATCCTTGAGGCTTAGACATATGCAGGGAGAGTACATTTCCAGGGTACACAGCAACCTGAATTATGAACAGAAACAAGTATTACCCTTACCCGAGCTTAAAACTGTTATCTTTTCCTACCAGTAAACTTGATAAATTTGAAGTTTAGGTGGGGTTCGTAATGTACCTTCAAGATCTTCACTGACTTATAGCCAGACCTGAATGCGCGAAGCAGGCGTTCACATGCGTATAGCAGCATTGGAACTGCTAGATACATCCATGTCTGCAAGCAAATAGCAGAAAACAAATTAAAATACTCTGGAAAATGTCAGCATAGAGTGAAAATGTTGTTTTGCACTAGCTAGTTTTTGAGACACTTACTGTCTTTTTGTACCATTTCTTGGAGAGGTAGAGAAAGTATCCATGAACAATGAAGAGGGCATAGACAATAACAAACAGATGATGTGAGTACCAGAAGGCATTGAATCCGGTGAGCTTCTTTATGTGTTTGGGGAGGTTTACCCGGTTGCGGCGGAACCAGGGCTGAGCTAGTATGTAGGCTATGGCCATGAGCACCACCATGGCTACACCGGTCCAGCCTTCGGTGCCTTTCACGAACCACCAGTAGTTGTTAGGCCGTTCTTCCCCGAAGAATGGCTCCATTGGCTCATATTCTTCATCAGTGGCATGGAGAAGTCTAGGGAAGTCGCATGTAAGATGAGCACCAGCATGCAGGCCAACTCCAATAGCAATCCCCAAAGCAACCACCTACAGAAATTTAGTCCAAATGCAAGAAAGTATTAATTTCTTCTATACATACATCCTTTATTATGATTTATTATCCGATAAAAGTAAGATAATTAGACCTTAATTCTGGATTATTATTTACCATACCTTGTGAAAATTGATGTTGTCATCAAATGGGACAACCGCCCCTAACTTGGTCCTGCTTCTAAGCCAAGTAATGGTATTCCTACACACCGGAAGGAGGATCAGGGCCATGTTGAATTTAGTTGTCTCAGCTGCACCTTTGGCTGTGGTAACACAGTAGCCCATCACATCAAACACAGCCCGATGTTTGTATTGGATGAATTTCCAGGTGAACAGGCCTGCACAGATTGAGATCCACAGGGCCAGGACCCATATCCTTTGCCAATTGTCCTCCAGGAAGTAGGCAAGACCCCTGCCCCATCTTTTGATGGGGTTTCTCTCTTTTGTTGGCACCAATTTTTCACTCAACAGCCTGCTCAGAACGCGGCTGTCTGTCACTAGGTTGGTTGACTGGCTTGGTGCTTGGAGAAGCAGTGTTTCCAAATTGTATATCTGACAAAAAGGAAAAAACAACCAACAGGGAATTGGGTCAAAAATCTGTGGTGAAATTAGGGTGAGAGCCTGTTTGATTGGCCCTGAAATGGGGTTGGGCTAAGGTTGATTAAGAGTTAGTTCATTCAATCAAAGTCATGGTGCTGACCTCAATGTAGCCAAGGTTGTCTTTGTCCAGTTCTTCCATGATCAGGGCTGCATATTCCTCAGCAGATTCTTGGATTTTTGACAGCTTGTTAGCACCAGCACTCAATGCAATAATCTGCACAATATTTTGTTGAAACAGTTGTAAATATATTTTTTTGTAGATAATAGCAGCTTAAACTACTTATCATCTCAGTAGTACTTTTCTCTGGCTCTTACTCACCTCTTTCACTTCTTCTTCAGTGATCCTTCCATCAGCATCTTTGTCAACCCTGAATTTACCCAAAAATTGCTTGAACAATAATAAATTTTATATTTAATAAACTGTCAATATATAATATTTATATCTTATTACTTACTCATAATACGTCACTTTATAAATGTGTAAAAATAAAAATTTTAAAATCTTTTAAAACAATTTTTTTACTTAAAAATGTGACAAAACATCAAATATTAACATGCAAGAATAACCATTGTTTTCATATCGTATTCGTGTGCAAAGATTTTTCTTGGTGGTGATTAGATTATTTAATTAAGTGATGATTTCATAATAGTAAATTAAAATAAAAAATTATTTTTTGTATTGTATAACCAAAGTAGGGAGTTACTGTTAAGAATTATTATAAAGTCAACAAAATTGGATAATATATAGCAAGAGAATTTATTTTCACGGACCATCCGGCTTCACATGCAGATAGCACAAAATGCGGTTCTATGTGATAAGATTCTTTGCATGAATGTCAAAATGGACATCTTAGCATAATTTTGTCTGATGATTAGGTGAAATCTGTCCCAAATGTCCCCCAAAATTTGTCTCATGCAATGGAAGTTTATGGTATTCATAATTCAAGCTTTGTTTGGGGTCAATAATGGAAGTGCTTCAATTATGTGAAACAGACAGGCAGGCTTCTTACATGTCAAAGAAGGTTTGCAGCCTAGCATCAAAGCCCTGATCAGAGATTTGTTCCCAGAATTCCCTAAGCTCAGCTTTGCTTATTGCTGATGATGTTATCCCTCTCCGTCGAGCCAGGGCCTCGAACAGTTCACTGGCAAACTCTTTTGATTCATTCATTCCTGGTTACAACAACCAAACCCAGGGTTTCTAATCAGGCTATGATCTTGGTTTGGAAGTAAACAGGTTTATCATCGGGCTAACAGGGAGAGAATATTGTTGCATTACCTATGCATTGGCCGAAGAGAGATTTGGGGAGTGACCCATCGACAGACAGTTCATAGAACCGTTTTTCGACCTCGGACCAGCCTTCACTTCTGACATTCTTGGTGGTCATAAACTTCAGGCCCTGAAGGGCACGAGCAGCTCCGGACTTGCTCCTGTCGACCTTGTCGAACGGTACAGCAGCCTTGGTCGATGTCATCCGCTTTAGTTCCTGAGAGACTTGCCTGATTCGGAACGAAAGCTGGGATCCGAACGAAGGCCTTTTCTCCAACCTGGTTGCTAGCATTGCCGTCTCTGGATCACCTCCCTTGATGTTCTGGACAGACACCGAGTCTTCCCGGATGTCTAGAGTGATTTCCACGTACTCGTCGTCACCATCCTTGAACCTTGCACTTTTCCTGCTGCTGGTTTTCTTGTTGTTCACCAATATCGGACCGCTTAATGGACCACTGTAGCCGACCCTGGTGCTGCTCGTGCTTTCTGTATCGGACCAGGACTCGTGTTTGCTGTGTTGAATTTCCATAGCTTTTTCTTTCCTAATTCTCTCAACTCTCTCGAACCCAGAGTTTGTGTATCCTGAAATGAAAAACCAGGGAGAGGAATCAGGCTGACAAGTACTCAAAGTTCTGATATATCATGTCTAGAACTTGAATTTCCAGCTAACGATTTGACTATGCTACCCTCATGAATTATATTTTATGCAAGGGCATATTTGACTTTAAAAACCCATGTCTGGCTGCTTTTCTGTCTGTAGAAACAGACTTACTTGGTTAGTCTACTACTCTTCGTCATTGATTAAAGCAAAGAAACACACACATCATTGACATCAAAATCAGTGAATCAGTTTAGACGTTTTCCATGGTGCATGGAAACATGAATCAAACCTAGTGAAAACAACCAAAAAGAAAGGATTTTCTTGGGAAAATCACTCTCAAAATCTTACCCGAGAGAACAATGAATTCTTGCCCTTTGGAGAGCTTCAAGATTTGAATACTAGGAGAACGTTGGTGAGAGAGAATTTGAGAACTGAAAGAGGAACAGATATAGAAAGAGTTTTATAATGGGGGACAAGGTGGCTGAGAAGGCAAATCAAGGGAGGGGAAGAGAAGTCAAAACTTCCAAAAAAAAACAAAAAAAGCAAGGCGAAACCAAGGGGCGCAGTCGGGTTAAGTGTTAGTTATATTTTGGAGTGGTTATGTGGGGTTCCCATACTCTTTCCAATATAAAACTTCAAAGATTCCAACCATCACCAACCCAAACCCAGGTTGACAAGAAAAAACTTCATTCAGCGTGAAGAAATTTAACAATGGTAGCAGCATGCAGGTCAACCATTCGTAAGAACATTGTTGGAAAGTTGGCTTTGAATATGAACTGAAACCCAAAAAATGAATGTGATCCTGGAAAAAGGAAAAGCACACTCCTATTTGGGTCTGCTTCCATGAAAGTGCCAGGCCCCAAAGTTCTTACAGCCTTGTGAATTTCACATTTAAGCTATTAAATTAATTAATCTTATTTGCCAGCACACCATTTTTTTTCCTGTTGCATGAATCATCTCCTATCTTTTTTTTTTGTTCTTCAAGAACCTTATCTTGTATGCTCTTCTAGTGACAATGACAGCTTCCCCAAATTTCTTCAAGACTTGCCTGTCCTTAAAGAATTTATATAGAAGAAGACATTTTATGGCAATAAAATAGACACATTTTCATTGAGTCATGGAGATAAGATGAAAGCAATATCAATATCTTTAATTTGATAGCTACATCCATTCAATTAAATTAAGCAAAGAGTGTCTGCTTTGTTTTTATCATTATTTTCACATATCATTGATTCAATTATATAGCATAAATTTTCACATATGAAACATCTGCTAATGCCCAACTTCCTTTTTTTTTTTTATTAAGCTGAATATGACAGTTATGGAGAACATCAAAATTCTCTGTCAATACAAGCTAAAAACAATTTAGAATACTCTTCTAAAATTAAATCAATACAAATGAAATACCCAAAATAACATACAATACTGAAAATAATCTAAAGAAATTGTACCATCTCAATCGAGTTCAAATCTTGTCTCAAACATATCTTTTTAAAAAAATGCCTTCTACAAAGCATTGCAACAACACCTAGTTAGTAGTACCCAATTACTTGCTAATTTCTATGACATGCATGTGGTGTTTAGTCACCCATTTGGACTGCAATAAGTATTCATAAATATTAGGTGGCATGCATAAGAAGACTTGAAGAATTATTTTTCAAAGGGAATATTGGGAAAGATTTATTAATTCTATATATATATATATGTGTGTGTGTGTGTGTGTATAACCTTAAGACATATTTAGAAGGGAAATTATTGGGTAAAAGTTTATTAATTTATATCATTCATAATCTTAAAGGATCATGCATGGTTTCTTCAAACTTTGACACTCAGAAGAGCATAAAGCAATAAGTGATAGTGTATAAATACGAACAATATTGCAAATATAAATGTAAAAATAATACTAATAAATTTCTAGGACGAAATTAAAAGGTTTGAAAGATAATATTTTAGAAATTCAATTTCTCAATTTCAGATAATGGGAAATAAAATGAACTTTGGTGGTAGGTAAAAAGCTAAATAGTTTTAATTAAAAAAATTATTTAAAAAAAAAACCACAATGATTTTCCACTAGTTAATGGGTCTGTGGTAATACCATTACAAAAGGAGAAAACACCAATACCTTTTCACATATTAACTACTTAATGGGTGTTAGTGCTCATATTAATGTGCTCCATATCTCATGATGATGAAAAAACCGACATTGGACCGCCTAATTAGGACCTGTTGTGAGGTAATGATTAAGTCAATAATGGAAGAACAACTTGGCTAATTGAGGTTAATTATACATTCATTAAACTAATTATCCCTAGAGATTTGAATATATAAAGTGAAAAGCTTGATTAATTGTACATCTTTGAATTTTGCACTTTGTTTTCAAAATTGATTTCTTCTTTGAATTGGTTCGACAAACTTGATTCGGGTATGATCGCAGTGTATAGATATGATTAGGATTTAGAAATTTTGAGATATCAAATTTGAGCTTTCGTATTATTACGGACTCAATAATTGTACAGGAATCTATATATCTATCAATTATACTACTTTTCCTTAAACTAATTATGATTTTTTCTTTTCTAAAAGCTTTTAGTTAAAACAGTTTATGCGTCCAATTGACCGAGACTGATGATAGAGGCTATTTAGATCTTAAATTAAGTAAATAATTTCATGATTTATCTTTATTAATCGAGTAATTCCATGAATCTAGACTCGAAGTAATCATATCAAAATTAAAATCTCAATAGCTGAATACATATCCTTCCACCTAATCCTAACATATAGTTTTACAATAATTAGTACGAAATTCAACTAATATTATAAATCTCGAGTCGAAACAAATAGATCAAAATTAAAATCTCGATAAAAACCAAAAAATACATATGGTCCCACCTAAATCCTACTTACTAGGATAAACGCATGTGAAGTTTGATCAAATGAAGATATTGTAGAATTGTAAACAAGACAGCTAATTATTCGTTTAGGACAAAACAAGATGGAGAGAAAGAAGAACAAACAAGTCAAAATGAGAGACAGACACAACTTGAAGGCAAGTAGGCTCTGGATTTTTACTCAAGAACCAGTCAAAATTGAAGGCAAAACCTGGATTTGGGTATTTGACCTTTGGTGACATTAGCTTTTATCTTGTTTGAAACAAGGAAAAGATGGTTTGAAGAAGCTGTCAAAACAAGTGAAAACGCTTGGCTGAATCTATCTGGATACAGGGACGAAATATAAATGGAAGTTTGATTAATTATACGCGTTTCTAATGTTGAAAAATACAGTGTTTCTCACTTCTGTTTTGGATAGTCAAAATTGAACCATGTCTTTATTTTTTTTGTCGTATCTAAATAAGTTTTTATTTTTTAATTTTTATATTTACCTAAGTTTTTAATTTTTAATAAAAAATTAATCGTTATAGTCAGACTTAACATCAACCGGTAATTTTTATTCACGAAAACAGATTACGTGATTATGCAATAATGGTTGTGGAATGGATCACATGATTATATTATTAAGTTATATGAATAGAAAATGCCAGCAAGTATATGATCGAATGATTAATAATTTTTCGTTAGGGTTAAGATTTGTATAGATATGAATTAAATGATAATAGGTTGTTTGGGTACAATAAAATAATAAGAAAACATATAGTTGATGAATTTAGTTAAACCTTTTATCCATTATTATATATGTTGCACAGGAAGGAATGAATGGGGGATAACCTAAACCTCACCAAATTGAGTTCTATTAGGAAAAACATTAATTCCACTTTTCCTTCCATTGATTATTCAAACATTCTTCAATTTTGGACCATATTCAAAGTAGCAACCATGGCCTTTTCTTCCATGCTTCTTTGCATGAGAAAACAAGCAAACCCTTGGTCCAGGATTGCTGAATCAAGACCTGTTTCTGATCCAAAGTACTGTGAGCCAAGGCCCTTTCATTCCTATCCTTAAATACACTAAAGAACCCACTTCGTTTCAGGTTTCAAGCCCATATATATAATCATTAGGTGCTGGACAGCAAGGTGTTGGGTGGTGGGCGGCCAGTTTATGCCTTTAATCTACAACTCAAATGCAACAGACGGGGCCAAAAACTGAATGAAGGGAAATAATTCTTCAATGATGAAGTAAAATTTGCCACCAACCTTGAGCAAAATTGAAAGCAATGGTAGCATAGGATTCTCTCCCCTTTGCATGGTTTTGTATTTTAGTTTCTGTACATCATTCTTTTGCAAGACTTCCCATGTGTTTTTTGCACTGTAAACTTGTTTCTTTGTTTGTACAGCCTCTGATTTTTTGCCTCCCTGTGTGTGTTTTCTTAGGTCAAATGGACATCCTCATTGCAGAGAAAGAAGAATTGGAAGGTATTAAAGTTTGGTCCTGTTTGGAGCTTATTGTTGACTATGGGCTCCACTGGTTTCAGATATGTCATGTGGTTCTGAGAGAAGTAACACTAACAGCACATTACCAAGTACCAACCGCATACCAGTCACAAAATGGATATAAAACCATCCATTTTTCACAGAACAACTCTCACCTCAGAATTCAGATACTTCTCTGGTAGATCCAATGTGAGCTAAGTGTTACATGGACTCTTTGCTTTACCTTAATTATCTCGAATCCATGTAAGATAGGTTAGAGCATAAATGAAGAGAGACTTTGGAACACTTGAGATTTGGTAAAATGAAGTGCAATCAATAGCTTTGCCATAATGAAAGTGGGAGGGGGGAACTAATAGTTAAACTTCAAATCCTTACATGGGTGAACTGACGGCACAGGCTAATATACCAGACAAAGTTGCTGAAAATCAACACCAACTCACACCAAACTATTTTGATACTATGTTTCTGAACATAAAAGATACACAACGGGGCAACCAACTAGCAGCCTTGCACGTGGAGCCATGGAAAAGAAAAGCTTGGGGAAAGAGACTAGTGCTACTAAAAAGCCCATTAGCTTCCTATAATGCAGCATTCAAGATCTAGCTTTCACTTAGATGCGGCTTTAATCTGAAAATGGAAGAGTAGATACATTACCACATGATAAAGGACTGGACCATTTCTCTCTCTTTCTCTCTCTCTCTCTCTCTCTCTCTCTCTCTGTCTTCTTTTAATAATGGGGGTTGGAGAAAACTTATGCTATCAAGAGGTGGGCAAGTCCAACAGATTAGGACCCACATAGACATTTTTTGTAAGGTTTGATTTCAGGACTTTTTAGTGGACTTTAGGAACTAAAAAAAGGGGTTTGTTTTAAATGCAAAAGACCATGATGGGGATTTGATTGACTAAGCTTTTGAGTAATGAAGCTACCTAAAAAACCTGCAGAAAATGATGCAGTGCATGAGCAATAAAGTGGAGAAAAATATGTCAGCTTCATCTTACTAGAAAGCATATCAGAAAAGTAAGACATAATAAAAGAAAAAAAATTAACCTTGAGGGTATTTCTAGGAGGCAAATTGTCCTACAGATTTAAAAGTGTTTTGCAGGAGAATTTATGAAGGGTGAGAAGAGATAAGAGTACATGAATAGGGAAGAAAGTAAAGAAGGTTCTGTACAACAGCAACTGCCAAAATCAGGGGTTCCTTGGAGTAGCATTAAAGACTGTGCAGGACTAGATGGTTTTCACTACACATCACCTACAACACCAAAATAAATGTATTTTTCTAGAAACACGAAAAAGGAAAGAAGAATGCAAACAAAAAAGAAGAACCCAGATTTATAAGCAGAAAGCTTGATTGGTGGTGCTTTGATGATTTCTAGTTGAAGATCATGGGTTATAGTTCTCAGATTCTTTACATGATTTTCATCATTTTCCTGCTCATATCATTAGACAGCTCCCACATTTTGAGTGCTGATGCTTTCCTAGATGCAGCAGGGGGCTTCACAGTTCATGGCCTACAACAGTTTTATTTCATGGAGGAAAGTGGGGGCAACCAGAACAAAATTGAGAAAGTTTCAGGACAGGATGAGAATGAGCAGAAGGAAGCTTTGATTGTTCAAAAGTTTAGAGCTTTGCTTGGATTGAAGAGTACCAAAGGAAGAATCCCATTAAATGGTGCTGCAGAATGTTTCTCACCATCTCCCTCTCCATCACCAAACAGTATTGAAGCTGAGACTTCAGTACCAGCTCCTGCTCCAGCCCTGCCAATGCATACACATTTCCATTCTCCACCGCCTCGATCAAGCACAATGCCACTACCTAAACGAATTCACAAAGAAAATGCAGATAAAGGAAGAGTTAGAAGAATTCTGGTGCCAGTCCTTGTGTCTGCGGGAGCTGCCTTTTTAGCTTGCCTTGTTGGGCTCATCTGTTTCTGTGGCAAAATCAGGAAGCATAGAAAGAAATCCACAAAGCCAATTTTGACATACTGCAGAAAAGGAAGAATTAGAGGCAAATCCCAGTATACGAGTTCTCAAAATTCAACAAGCAACGTGAGCTTAAATCCTAGCCTAGATCTCTTTTATCTTAATACCTTGGGAGTGGGCTTAGAGCAGCAACCAGCTTGTTTAAAACAAAGTGCTGAAACTGAGAAAACATCAACAATAGATAAGAGGGAGGAATCAAACAAGGAAGTTGCTATACTAGAATCTGACAATGCTAGCAGTTCTTCAACAAGAGAGATTACTTCAGTTCATGAGGATGTAGAATCAGCAAGATATGATTCTGATGGTGGTCACTGCTCACCTCCCGATAAAGTAATTCCCATTGAATGTCATTCATCTGATGATGAATCGTTTCATTCTTTTGCTGATTCGCGTTCATCAAATGTCCGGCTTTCCAATGCTTCAGCTGGTAGTCTTAGTGATACATCAGAGATTCCCCTGAATGTAACAAAGGTATCAACATCTCCTCAACATTCTTTCGTATCTCCATCCATGTCCCCAGCCATGTCTGGCCGCGTTGATTCTCCTGATTGTCAAAAGAATTTTACACCCCCACCGCCACCGCCTCCACCTCCTCTGCCTCCAGTTGTGCTCATTTCTCCTTTAAATTCTTCTTTATCTGCAACTAAAGCAAGATTGAAAGCTTCAAGTTCTTCTACATTGCTCGATATCACACCTGCTAGGAATTCAGATTCCTCTTCTGGATCAAACCGCAACCAAGCAAACCCAAGTGACATCCCACTCTCGCCCCAAAAACCTTCTAAATCTTTGCCAAGTCCGCCTGGTATTCCTCCACCACCATGTCCACCTCCATTTCTGAAAGGAAACAACAACCCTGTCAAAGGTCCACCTCCTCCACCAACCCACCTTCCACAGTACACCCCGATGGGCAAAGATGGGGCTCCATTGCCAAAATTGAAGCCACTTCACTGGGACAAAGTCAGAGCTGCACCAGACCGCTCTATGGTATGGGACAAGCTGAGGTCAAGCTCATTCGAGTAAGTTATGTCATGTTCTTTTTGCACACTAAATTCCTTTCTTTCTGATCCTGAGAATTAACTAAATCTGACATGGAAAAGATTGGACGAGGAAATGATGGAATCACTTTTCGGGTACAACATACATAATTCAATGAAGAATGACGAAACAAAAAGCAAAACCCCTTCTCCAAGCCAGCATGTGCTTGAGCCCAAGAGGTTGCAGAACATAACCATTCTCCTAAAAGCACTGAATGTGACAGTTGAGCAAGCGTGCAATGCATTGATGAAAGGTATAGCTCTGAATTCGATTCATTTAATCTGCAAAACCAATTTATTTCAACGTACAAGTTCCTCGCTTTTTATTCTTGTGATTGCTTTCTCCATTTGGTGAAAAGCAGGAAATGGTTTGGTTTTACAACAACTAGAAGCATTGGTTAAAATGGCACCCACCAAGGAAGAAGAGACCAAGCTTTCAAGCTACAAAGGAGACATCAATGAGTTGGGGTCTGCTGAGAAGTTTGTTAAAGTAGTTCTAAGCATTCCATTCGCCTTCTTACGTGCTGAAGCCATGCTTTACCGAGAAACTTTTGAGGATGAGGTGATTCATCTTAAAAATTCATTTTCGATGCTAGAGGTAAGCATCAAGCTCTGATTCATATCACCTCTTTTATGGAAAAGCTATGTTCTTATACAAACGTCTGATATCTCTCATTCCCATTGTTCTACCAGGAAGCCTGCAAGGACCTCAGATCAAGCAGGCTCTTCTTGAAGTTACTTGAAGCAGTACTCAAAACGGGCAACCGAATGAATGTTGGAACAATTAGAGGAGGCGCTATAGCATTCAAGCTCGATGCCCTTCTTAAGCTTGCTGATGTGAAAGGAACCGATGGGAAGACTACATTGCTCCATTTCGTCGTCCAAGAGATCATTCGGTCGGAAGGCATAAGAGTGTCTGATAGCATTATGGGGAAGATCAACCAGAGGAACAAAAGCAGAACTGCTGAAGAAAAGGAAGAGGATTACAGAAGAATGGGACTAGACCTTGTTTCTGGTTTAAGCACCGAACTCTACCATGTCAAGAAGACAGCCACACTCGACCTGGATGTTCTTGCAAGTTCTGTCTCGAACCTATCAGGTGGCAAGTCTAAACTGCAACAGCTGGTTCAAGAGGAGCTATCGACAGACGAAAAAAGTGGGAATTTCGTTCGGTCAATGAACTCCTTCCTGAACTATGCAGAGAAGAATCTGAAAGAGCTGCAAGAAGATGAACATAGGGTCCTGTTACAAGTCACAGAAATCACAGAATACTTCCATGGAGATGTGAGCAAACTAGATGAAGCTAATCCACTTCGGATATTCGTGATCGTAAGAGACTTTCTGGGAATGTTAGATCATGTTTGTAAAGAGCTTAGAAGCTTGAAAGTCCCCAGCAGTCCAAGCCCTCTGGCTCCATTTCGATAGAGATTTAGATTTTCCTCTTCGTGTGTTAATAAAAAATTTATTTTCCCTGCTGCCCAAACAACCATTTGATGAGGCTGTAACTTAAGTTTGTACTTGTTTTCTCTTTAGAGTTTTGGCAGGGTAGTAGATCAATTCTTCAGCTGACGCTGATTTGCCGGATAGTTGGATTATGATCGGATTTGCTTGCATAGCTGTGTGTACCATAACAATTCCATCCAACATCTATTTGCATACCAAAACATTTATGAACTGTTCAATTAAGTAAAAATATATAGAAGCGAGCATTAATTCGATTTTAATTGGTTACTTGATTCTATTTTGATCGATTTTTAATGTTTAAAATTTATATCCGAATAATGGATTATTAATAATATATTTTAAATATATAATATATATAGTTATTAATAAATATTGTTAATATATTTTAAATAATGTTTTATATGAAATATAAAATATTGAAAATAATAATAAAATCGATCGAATAAATCAAACATAAATCGATTTTGATTATTTTGATTTTAGAATATAATTCTATCAACTTAATTATTTTTTTATGAAATTTTGATTAATTCGACTCATTGAATTATACAATTGAATTGATTGAACTGATGCATTTATTACCAAAATTAAATACTCGAATATATTTTAAAATTTATTTCGAGAATTTTGTTTTTTAATGGATCATGAAAATGGTTAAAACGGGCTTAAATTTTCCCCAAATGGTAATGGAGCTCCAAAACCAAAGCCCAGAAAATAGAGTTCCAATTTTACCCCAGAAGTTTACCCGTTTTAACCGCTAAACCCGCCATCCAATTTCAAGAACATTCCGGACAAGACGGTCAAATTTTCCAATTTCCTTACGTGTCATCCACCGATTGGGTCCACAACGTGGTACTATTCCTCAATTGCCAACAACGAAAGCGTCAGTTTAATGACATGGCCCTCTCCCATTGGGTAGAACACTCTAGCACCGAACACCCTTCACCCCTGTATAAATAAACCACCATTTCAACCACCTACGCTCTACCGAAATCAAAAACCAGAGTGAAAACTAAAACCAAGTAAATTTGATTTTTCTCAGATGGCAGTGAATCGAACAGCAACAATGGCGATCAAGAACAAGGCGTTTTGGGTTTTATTTCTCCTTATTTCAGGTAAACAGAGATCCTTTTCTTTTCTTAACTGAAATTTGTGTTTTCAATTTGAGTTGCTCTGTTTCACTCTGTTTTTCTCTGGTTTTTCGTGAAGAATTCTACTTAGGAATAGCAGTAGCGGCAGATGAAACGAAGGTAGGAACGGTGATCGGAATCGACCTGGGGACTACGTATTCTTGCGTGGGAGTTTATAAAAACGGTCACGTAGAGATTATAGCGAACGATCAAGGGAACAGAATCACCCCATCATGGGTTGCATTCACTGATACAGAGCGTTTGATTGGGGAAGCCGCAAAGAATCAAGCGGCTCTCAATGCAGAACGCACCATCTTTGATGTTAAACGCCTCATTGGAAGAAAGTAAGTAAAAGAAGTTGATATTTTTGAAGTTTAACTTGTTGGGTTTTTCTGTTATTCGTTTTGGAGGTGAATTGAACTTGAAATGTTTTGTTTTTTAATGTTAGGTTTGATGATACTGAGGTTCAAAGAGATATAAAGTTCTTGCCTTACAAGGTGGTTAACAAAGATGGGAAGCCCTATATTCAAGTTAAGGTTAAAGGTGAGACGAAAGTTTTCAGCCCTGAGGAAATCAGTGCTATGGTTTTGACGAAAATGAAGGAAACAGCTGAAGCTTACTTGGGGAAGAAGATCAAAGATGCTGTTATTACCGTTCCGGGTATGGTTAAAATCTCCTTGTTACATTGTTCTTGTTATGTGGAACTACAGAGAGCAGAATATGGTTTAATGGGTTCTGTTCTTTTTTCTGATTTTGTAGCTTATTTCAACGATGCACAAAGGCAGGCTACCAAGGATGCTGGCACCATTGCCGGGCTAAATGTGGCTCGGATCATCAATGAGCCTACGGCTGCCGCCATTGCATATGGATTGGATAAGAAAGGAGGAGAGAAGAACATTCTGGTCTATGATCTAGGCGGTGGTACATTTGATGTTAGTATTCTGACAATTGATAATGGAGTCTTTGAAGTTCTTGCTACCAGTGGAGACACCCACTTGGGAGGAGAAGATTTCGATCATAGAGTGATGGATTATTTCATCAAGTTGATCAAGAAGAAATATAACAAAGATATCAGCAAGGACAACAAGGCTCTAGGGAAGCTTCGTCGGGAATGTGAGAGAGCAAAAAGAGCTTTGAGCAGCCAGCATCAGGTTAGGGTCGAGATCGAGTCATTGTTTGATGGTGTTGATTTCTCGGAGCCATTGACAAGGGCAAGGTTTGAAGAGTTGAACATGGACTTGTTTAAGAAAACTCTAGGACCAGTAAAGAGGGCTTTGGAGGATGCCGATTTGAAGAAGTCTGATATCAATGAAATCGTGCTTGTTGGAGGAAGTACTCGAATCCCCAAGGTTCAACAACTGTTGAAGGATTTGTTTGACGGCAAAGAGCCTAGCAAGGGTATCAATCCGGACGAGGCTGTGGCATATGGCGCTGCGGTTCAGGGTGGGATTCTTAGCGGTGAAGGAGGGGAAGAAACCAAAGGTAATAATGATCTTCTTTCATTAGTTTTGGCAGAGCAGAAAACGTTGATCGACCACAGTAACAAGAACAAGATTTCCTGTTTTTTGATTCTTGGCAGACATTCTTCTTCTGGATGTTGCTCCGTTGAGTCTTGGCATTGAAACAGTTGGTGGTGTCATGACCAAGTTGATCCCAAGGAACACTGTTATCCCAACTAAGAAATCTCAGGTCTTCACCACTTACCAAGACCAGCAAACCACAGTTTCCATCAAGGTAACAACAAACAAATCTTGCTTCTTTGATGTGTTTATTGTATCCTTATTACCCTGTTGAACCTAAACCCATGTTGTGTTTGCAAAATCCCAGGTTTATGAAGGTGAAAGAAGCTTGACAAAAGATTGTCGGGAGCTTGGAAGATTTGATCTGACTGGTATTCCACCTGCCCCAAGGTGAGTATCATATTCCAAATTTGATCATTTTATTTTTAAACTGTCCCGGTGTGATAGACCAACCAATGTTATCTCTGTTCTTGCAGGGGAGTTCCTCAAATCGAAGTCACCTTCGAGGTTGATGCCAATGGCATCCTCCATGTGACAGCAGAGGACAAAGCAGCGAAGAAGTCGCAATCCATCACCATCACCAACGACAAGGGGCGGCTCAGCCAGGAAGAGATCGAAAAGATGGTGAAGGAAGCTGAGGAATTCGCGGAAGAGGACAGGAAAGTGAGGGAGAAGATTGATTCCAGGAACAAGCTAGAAACATACATATACAACATGAGGAGCACCATTGATGACAAGGACAAGCTTGCAGACAAGCTTGGTTCTGGCGACAAGGAGAGGATCGAGAGCAGCTTGAAAGAAGCCCTGGAATGGTTGGATGATAACCAGAATGGAGAGAAGGACGACTTTGATGAGAAGCTTAAGGAGGTGGAGGCAGTGTGTAATCCAATCATAAAACAGGTTTATGAGAAAAGTGGTGGCAGCTCGGCTCGATCAGAAGAGGAGGATGAACCTACTGATGAGTTGTAAACTGTTGAGAGCAGAGGATTAAGATTCTATTGTCTTTTTTTTTTCCTTTTTTTCTTTTTGTTGTATTTTTCTTCAAAATTAACATGGATAGATTTAAATTTTAAAATAAACATCCACTTAAAATGAGAAAAAAGAAGATAAATAAAAAAAAGTTGAAAAAGAAAAAGTAAAGTATGAATAAAAAGAAAATAAATAAATAAATACTTTAAAATATTAAATAAAATCACTTATTTTGTTGGAAAAGTATACGATATTTAAATAATATATAGTATTTGATATTTTCGTAACATTAAGTCATTATTGTGGGTTTTTAAGATTATTAATTTTGCAAACAAAGGTTATTAACAAATTTGTATAAGTATTTAAAATTTTAATAATATAATGTTTTTATATTTTCATGAAAAATAACAATGAAATTCTATTAAATAATAAATAAAAAAACAAAAACTTTTATATATTTTGAAGTACATGATTTTGCAAAATCAGATTGCTAAAAAGGCTATGTAAATATAGTTTATTTTCAGTAAATATATATTTAATATTTCAATAACAAAATATTATTGAATATTTACGATGATACTTATAATGTCATAAGATACACATTCTCAATCTAAAAAAATATTTCTGTGATGGAAGGTTTATATTTATAACTTTAAGATTTATTTTATCTCTTATCATATAAAAGAGAGATTCTTACATTAATTCGACTTTATCTCAACTCTTTTATTTCTTATAAGGTTTCGTATCAATAAAAATTCAAATTTACTTTTATATCATATGTCATGGGACCCTTGCCTTCTCTCTTAAAAACTAACCTTAGTGGAAAGTGCATATTTATATATATAAGACGTACTCGTTTTTATTGATGTGAGATCTTTAATACATAAAGCATTTATAAGCTTATTGGGCAATAGATGAGTGCTGCAAATATAACATTAAATAAGTATATGATATTTTAGTAAATAAGTATTTAATAAATTTTTTTATGATTAAGTATTTAATATTTCAATAAACCTATTTACTCATATTTTCAATAGAAATTTTTGACAAAAATGTCTAAGGTTATTAAATAGTAAATGAAAAATAAAAAAATAATTATATTCTTATAATATTGATTTTGTAAATCATATATTATTGAAAAAGTTACAAAATTACGTGAAAGTTAGGAAAAATAATTAAATTATGAGAATATTGATTTGTAAATTGATAATATCGAAAAAGTTATAAAATTAATATTATGTTACTAAATATTCATTAAACTTATTGATATTATTAAAAATTATATGAAAATTACAAAAAAAAAAATTATTTTGAAGTTATTGATATTGCAAACAGATTTTATTAAAAGTGTTATACAATTATAATATATTGAAAAAATATCTTGACTTCTTAATTTTTAATCATAATTCTACTACACGTGTCTATTAGTATTCAAAATATACAATTCACTTCAAATTTGTAAACGATAATAACAAGTAAACGTGAAATATTTAAAATATATTTATCTTTTTTTACTTTATTTTTTTTTCTTTCAAGTTGATTTGCGGTGTTTCTTTACACTAATCGGCTACCTAGTGATCGGATTTAGTATTGGAATGCCAGATGTGGTCGTATCTCCATCACACTCCCCATCTAGTTGAGCATTTTAGATCTCATGCTCTCATAAGGGAGAGTGATCTAGTTGAATTTGGCATTTTTTGATTAGATTTAGCCATGAGGTGATTAATATGCGAGAGGTAAGGTTGAGAAATTTTTTTTTTGAATAAGAGAAAATTTTTTTTAAAAAAATTTATTATTTATATAATTAAATAATTTTTAAAATTAATAAAAAGTAAAATTATCAAAAAATATTACTATGTCTTCAAATTAATGAAAACATGAATAATTGATTAATAGTTAGATTTATGTGTTGAGCTAAGGATATTTTTGTATGTTAAGCTAAGGATATTCTTTTGAGAGTGAGTGTATATTTGATAATTTACCTATTTCTATAATTAAGTATTTTATTTGTTAATAACTCTAATTCACTGAATGTCATATGCATTTGAAATGTTTTGATTTTGTAAATTGAAATATGAAATAAATTAATATTTAAATAGCATATAATATAATTAATTAATTGGAGCGCCGGTTCACTTTTGGCGCGTGGCTCGTGGGTGCTTAAAAGCAAATATATTTTCGCGGCCAATTGAATTTCAATTCACCAATTCGGAAAAAAAAAAAAAAAAGGGCTTTGCAAATTCTAGCTTTTCTGTTTTCTCTCAAGTTTTCTCGGATCTCAAGCTGAATCGCCGTCTGAGTTAGGTCAGATTTCTCTTTGCAGTCTTGTTTTTTGAATTTTTTTTTATCATTTGTTTGGCTTTTAATGCATTGAATTCGTTCTTCTGAAACGTTTAAGATTCGAACTCCCTTACTCGTCTGCTTGACTTTGATCTTTCGGTTCTGTTTGGTAAGCCAGAAAATGAAAAGGAAAAGGAAGGGAGAAAAACGATAAAATATGAATTATTGTACCATCGTTTGGGAAGTATGGATCGAAAATTTGTGTTATTCAGATTAAGCTCGCATTGCTAAATGGATACATCGAACTTTATTATAATTGAAGAATTAGGTTTCTAGTAATATTTTATTTTTGAGTAGATTTTAAGTGACAATTTTAGTTTCTTCAGAAACTTTGAAAAAGGGGAAGAGAAAGGAAGAGAACTAATCTGAGTCAACTAGGTTTTGCTTTATGTGTTTGAGATGTCCTTGACTTTAGGGTAGGTTTTTGTTTTATCCTTGGTTGACAGTTCTCATGAAATGGGTGGAAATAATGCGCCGTCTGATGAAGTTGTTCAAGAGCTTATTGAAATGGGATTTGAGAGTTCTGATGCCATAGAAGCTGTAAAAGCCGTGGGACCATCAGTTAATGATGCGGTTGAGTATGTTTTGAATGGTTGTCATAGGAATAGTCACATTGCATCGACTGGTTCTCAATGTTCTTCAAGGAATGGGAGGAGTAAAAGAGGCATGTCATCCTTACAATCTAAGGGTCTAATGCGACAGTCTAGTATATGGGATCATTTTCAATCCACAAGTAAACCAAAGCGAAGCAAAGGTTATGATGCACCTGATGGAATTGTGTCCCGATCCCAGGTGTCGCATAGTCCTGTGGAAGAACAAAAGGGATCATTTCCTTTTGTAAATAATCAGCTTGAAACTGTGCCTGAACCATTTTCAGTTTGCTGCTCTGAGGAGCCTGATATTGGATCAAATTGGGAGCCAAAGGTTAACAGTTTATTACAAAAGCATTTTGGTTATTCATCCTTGAAGAGTTTCCAGAAGGAAGCCTTGGCTGCTTGGCTCACTCACCAAGACTGTCTTGTTCTTGCCGCAACAGGATCTGGTTAATACTTATATTCTTTTGCTTGTCTTGTTCTTATTGCCATTCACTTTGCTATCTCATAATTTTTTAGGTACTAATTATTTACCTTCTGCAGGAAAATCTCTTTGTTTCCAGATTCCTACATTATTAACAGGAAAGGTTGTGGTTGTGGTTTCTCCTTTGATAAGCTTGATGCACGATCAGTGCTTAAAATTATCAAAACATGGGGTCTCTGCATGTTTTCTTGGGTCTGGGCAACCAGACAGCAGCGTGGAACAGAAAGCCATGAGAGGAATGTATAATATTATATATGTTTGTCCAGAGACAATTTTGAGGTAGGTGCATGCATTGCCTCTTTGTTTTTTTCTCAAAGAAAATGTTTATTCTTTTTTTTTTGTAATTGAGAAAGTACTTGTACTTTGGTGCAGACTAATTAAACCTCTCCAGAGGCTAGCAGAAAGTCATGGAATTACATTATTTGCAATTGATGAAGTCCATTGTGTATCTAAGTGGGGCAATGATTTTCGTCCCGACTACGGGTATGTATTGCTTATGTTTGCATGGTTTTTTGTATTTCTTCTTCACCCAATTAACTTAAATCAACATTGGTACTTATTTGATTTAGGGAAAAATATGCATTTTACTAAACCATGTCTTAAATGCATTTAAGAGCCAGCCAAATGACTATTCATGGCTAAAGCAGGTGTGATTTGCACAAAGACAGTTGAATTTTGATTGCATTTTATCTATGTAGTAAATCAATTGATGTAAGTTTTTGTCACTTGTTAATTTTTCTTTCTCTAATATCTTTTGGAATTTACTTGACAGCCATTTCATATTTTTATAGCCACACATCTCTTTGTAATTTCAAATTTCACTTTATTATATTTTTGTTTAGCTCGAAACATGTTTGTACACTGCTTTTGGGTACATTAAGCCTGGCTCTCAAGTTTGTTTTTGAAGCTTTAGCCATCCTTATATGGCTATGTTCCATTGTTTCAGGCGATTGTCTATATTACGAGAGAGTTTCAGTGCCACAAATTTAAAATTCTTGAAATTTGACATCCCAATTATGGCTTTGACTGCTACTGCCACAGTTCGGGTTCGACAAGACATTCTTGATTCCTTGCGCATGTCAAGGGAGACAAAGATTGTGCTCACTTCATTTTTCCGTCCAAATTTACGATTCTCAGTGAGTTTTCACTTGTTGCAGCATGGTTTTGGTCATATTTGGTTTCCCTGTCTCCCTTCCCTCTTGTTCTTTCAAACTTTCACTTAGAGTGGGTTTTTTATGTATCAAGAAACTTGAATGGTCTTAAATTGTTTTTATTTTATTTTATTTTCTTTCAGTGCATGTATTGAATTTCTCCATAATCTCTTATCATGAACTTGTTTGTGTTTTAATAGGAACCTCAAATTTATATGCTGCTCTTTACAGGTAAAACATAGTAGAACATCAGAGTCTTCATATGAGACGGATTTTCGCCAACTCATAGATCTTTATGCCCGAAAGAAAATGATTGGTGAAAAGAAACAAGCTCTAATCTCACAAGAATCTGATTCAGATCAATCTTCTGCAAGTGATTTGAATGACATTGAAGAAAGTGATATTGACAAAAGTGATAATGAAAATTCATCAAAGCAAAATGGTTCAATTTCTTCAAGGGAAAAGCAAATGTCAGTAGAGTATTTAGAAAATGAGGTTGACATCTTTCCGTGTGTGGAATATTTGGATGGTACGATCCTCTGATACTTTAATTTGATCTTCTATATATGCTATTGCTTGGCTTTGCTTATAGAACATAAAAACTTTCCAGCTTCACTGTTTTTCTGCTTTTTGATTGCTTTTATCTTGCAGTTGTCTACGGTGAATTTTCTGGATTTCCTCATTGTGAAGAATGGGGTTTACAGGGGTCATTTGAGACAATTGATCCACCGAATAATCCAGAAGCACGGCTGAGGCTTCTGCAAGAGCCTCTAGAACAAGGACCTACCATTGTATATGTTCCTACAAGAAAGGAAACACTGAGCATTGCGAAGTATCTTTGCAAGTGTGGAGTTAAGGCTGCTGCTTACAATGCAGCGGTAAATACTTATAGAAATTGCATTTTAGTTTCTTGCAGTCATTAAGCACTAATTTCTGTACTTCTGAACTGCGGTTGGTAGTATGGTGTCTTTGCTTCTTTCTGTCTTTAACTCTTGTTTTCCATCTTTCTTCTTCTTTTCCCTCTCATTCTTCATGTTGAAGGAATCACTCTTATCTTCATTCCGTTAAACTCTGCCCATGCATATCATTCTGGTTATTGTCTAGCTTTCTTGCTGATACATTCTTGCAGCTACATGATAAAGACAAGAGTTTATGTTTGTTTGATACACAACTATTTATGACTTTCCTCCCTCTTTGTTTCTCAGTTGCCAAAATCACATTTAAGGCAGGTTCACAAGGAATTCCATGAAAACTCCCTAGAGGTATGGATTTCAGGACTCAGAATGAAGTGTTTCTGCATAATTTTGTACTTTTTGTAACCATCCACCATAAGATGTGTCCTTTTCCAGAAATTACATTGTTTTTCAAAAGATTATATTTCTTTGAAAATTTCAGCCAGTTACTTTTCTGGTTCTCCAAGCTTCAATCTCTCTTGTAAAATGCTGGTTACATAGCTATGCTGAATCTGCTTTTGTCTGCTCTGCAATCTTCTTCTCTGTTTAGACATGTTACATCCTTTTTCTTCTTTAGTCTTATTTTGTTTCTTGAGATCAAACGAAATTTTAGGGTGAAGTACTGTTTATGATCTAATTGTGCCATCTGACAGATGATTTGTTATGCTTTACCTCTGACCTGCAGGTTGTTGTTGCCACTATGGCTTTTGGAATGGGGATTGACAAGTTGAATGTTCGAAGAGTCATGCATTATGGTTGGCCACAGGTCTGTCATCAGGTTCTGATAAATATTAGCTATTGGTGCACTTTTTGACTTTCATCATATAGTGATAAGTCTTGCTGTCTAGACTATCACAGGTTCAATTTTTCTTTTCTCTTGAAACTTGTATGCCTACTAGTTTTACCATGTCCCACAATTGGCAGATACCGTTATTTGTTTCTTTGGTCACTTCAGCTTTTTCTAAACTTTATTCTGATTGCAGAGTTTGGAAGCATATTTTCAAGAAGCTGGTCGAGCAGGAAGGGATGGAAAATTAGCAGATTGCAGTAAGCCTATTTACTATTTCGGAATATATGTCATGCTCACTGTCAAAGCAAAGAACTTACCTATTGTATTTTTCTAGTAATTTTTTTGGTCAGAAAGTGTATTTTCTTTTTGAATACTACTAGCTGAAGTTTGTAATTTTATCAGGTTTTTTTTTTCTTTATTTGGGTACATTTTTAACATTAGCTTGAGCTATACTTTATGTCCTGGCAGTTTTATATGTAAACTTATCAAGAGTGCCAACACTTCTACCTAGTAAAAGAAGCGAAGATCAGACAAAACAGGCGTATAAAATGTTATCTGATTGCTTCAGGTTTGCATAATACATTTTTTCTTGCTTGTTTTGCTCCCTCTCTGCTTTGGCTTTTAATTACTTAACTTTTAATTGCAGATATGGAATGAATACCTCTTGCTGTCGAGCCAAAACCCTTGTTGAGTATTTTGGGGAAGATTTCAGTAATGAGAAGTGCCTCTTGTGTGTAATGCTTTTTTAAGGTTTTTTATGGTAGTTGTTTGCAATGATAGTTGCTGTAATATTAGTTCTTATTTATTTTATTTTGATTTTTTCTTTTCTTTTATCCCTTTATTCTAACTCTCTTAGTAAATTCTTTTTATTCAGGTGTGATGTTTGTGTCAATGGATCTCCTAGCAAGCAAGATTTGAAAGAGGAGGCAAATATTTTGATGCAAATTATTGCTGCTCGTTATGTAAGTGTGTGTGCTTATGTTCAATTTCTGTTTCTTTACATTTTTACATTTCATTACAGTGACCTCATGAAACTAATGAACACATCATATGCTCATGGTCAAAAGGATTAGTTTCTTTCATCTTTTCCTTATGTTCATGATATTCATATCAAATTGCAGGCAGAGAACAGTTTCATGGACTTTTCTTATGATGATCCTCCATGTAGTAATATTGAACGACAAAAATTCTTAAAGAAGCCAAACCTCAGAACTTTTGTCAATAAAATAAGGGAACAGGTGATCTCTCTTTCATATATCTACCTGGTTTAACAATATGTTAACAGGAATTCTCACATGGTATTTGATGATTGTCATGTGATGGATATTTGCAGTCTCAAAAATTCATAGCTACCGATCTGCTATGGTGGAAAGGTCTTGCTCGAATCATGGAAGCTAAAGGATATATAAGAGAGGGGGATCATAAGGTATGCACTTATGACTTAAACGAACAGCTTCTCCAATTTGAGTACATGAATGAAATTAACGTTAGTTGTAATGGTGTAAATTATGTCTTATTTATTGTCAACTATGAAGGTCTTGACCATGTACTAAATGTATTTACACGATACATGAACACGATTAAATAAATAGTTAGTAAACGGGTCACGAGTTATACAGATATATGATATATAACACGATTAACTAATCATGTCTTAAGTAAGTTTCACACTGTTAAACGTGTCAGTCTGATTGATATAGAAACATGATCAGTCTAAGTCCAAATTCATTTGCCTCAGTTTTGTTTTGCCCTAGGTGTACAAAATTGTAAGGTCTGTAGCCAAGAAGAGATGACTTAGAATATCTTGGATTCGTTCTGCCGGATTTTCAGACATGAATATCTTTGCTCACCACTCTGGTATTCTTGTTTAACATGCACTGTCTTGTGCAGATCCATGTTCAGATAAAATTCCCAGAACCAACAAAGAGGGGAGTGGAGTTTCTCCACTATGACAGTGGTGAGGCTTTCCATGTTTACCCGGAGGCAGACATGCTTCTGTCAATGAGAAAACCAAGAGCTTATTCCAGTTTCTCGGACTGGGGAAAGGGGTGGGCCGATACTGAAATTCGCCGTCAGCGCTTGGAGAAAATCCGGTCATCAAACAGGAAGGCAGGAAAGCCACGAAAGCCAAGAATGAGGAAATGGAGAAAACATTCCTCAGACTTGAGTACTTCTCGTGGTAGAATCTCTGCAAAACTCTCAAAACTGAAGTGCTCCAGGTTAGTTGATTAGTCGCAAAGCTTCTTGACGATAACTGAAGCTTTCAGACTAGTTGAATTGGCCGACTTCTATCTGGCTTTTTGACAACACGATCTAGTTAATGTCAGACTTATATAATTTTATGTCGTCTAACTTCTTGCCATAAACTTTGCTAGAACACTAACGATCACTAATCAATTTTAAGAAACATTACCCCAAAAGTTTGTAGCATTAGCCTCAGAACGTTTTAGACCATATAATGAAGCAATCCATGGAGGAAGAGTAACACAAAAGCAAACCCCCAAAGAACTTGTCATTGAAAGCAAGGAATCTCCATTTCTCTTAAAATTGCTTGCCTTTCTCCCACACCTCCTCCCCATAATCAACACCAAATCCCTTTAATGGATCACGTTCGTGTAGTTTTCGCTGCCGTCGTTGGCTTCTCTGCTTCCTTCTTCTTGGTACTACCATGTTTCAAGCGATGGCAAAGGCAACAGGTTTTGATAGAGAGGCTAAGGATGATTAGCCAGGCATTGGAACATGCTGAAGAAAGGGCTTTGAGGTTCCAAGAAAGGCATGATCGTATACTTAGCCAGATATGTTCCTATTACATGGTTAATCAGGACCTGGAGGATGCCCTGGCGGCTGCTCGAGATGCCATGAACGAGGCTTTGGAGTTTGCTGTTGGGTTGAGGAAGATGCAAATACAGGTTCTCAGGTCATTAACAGATGAAGTTTGATGTCTTGTTTTTTCTCATGTTGGGATAGAGGGGCAGGACACAGGATATAACTAATTAATTAATTTAGAGACTTCTAAACAAAATTTCATTGTTGTATGTGTTCTAACCAATTAAAAATTAGATGTGAGATTAATCTTGATAGAGAAAAATACTTTTAAATTATGGAGAGACAACTTGATCTACACAGGAGAAATTAAATTGTTTTACATGTGTATTTAATTTTTTTTCTCATTAAAATTTGATTATTAATGACTCGTTAATTAAGTTGTACATAAATATTGTGAATTTGAATCCCTTTTCTTCTAAAGTAAATAATAATAATAATAATAATACTAAAAGTAATCAATGTTTACATAAAACATTAAACATAATCTTTAAATAAGTTTTTAAATTATTTAGATAATTTAAATAATTTTTTATATTTTATTATATTTAATTCAATTTATTTATTTTTATTTTAGATCAAATAAGTGATTAATGATTGAATATTTATTATCAATCAAAATGTTATTTATGACATTGACATATGTTAATGTGAAATATAAAAAATGTCATATAATTATATTATCATGTTAAATTAATATGTTCTGTTATTATTAATTATAATATGTTAAAATGTCATATCAGTATTATGTAATATAAAATGATAAATAATATTTTGATTAAATTAAACATTAATGTAAAGTTTTATTTAATTTAAAATAAAAATATAAATAATTGATTGAATATAATAAAAATATAAGAATTTATTTGAATTTATTTAAATAAGTTAAAGGCTTTTTTTAGATGTTCTCTCAAAACTTAAAACATTATGATAAAAATGATGACTTAGTTTAAATTCAGTTCATACTACAATTTTTTTTTAAAAAAATTTGGATAATGTATTTTTTATTTATTTTTATATTGTTCCTACTATGATGGAAAAAAAATTGTACAAATACAAGAGTGCATTGTCCAAAATATTAAACAAATAACCTTAAGTTGATAATTTTATGTGGTACTCCATCTTACATCGAAAATGTTAAATTTTTGAAAATGATTTGATTTAGATCCGAAAAGATGTTAGACCAATAATACTTTGATATGGGTGTTACATTTTATAATTGATTAACTAATAGAAATATTTCTACTTTTCCTTTGTTTTCCTTTTTAGGTATTATTATTTTGCAAATGTAAATTACTTAACTAACAACTATAATAAAAACCCGTAAAAAATTAAAGTATACTTTACCAATTAGGAAACCTTTTTTTATATATAAAATTTTAAATAACCATATTATTCACATTATCCTAGGGCAATTTAGTCTGTTTATAGACAATATAAACAAATCTATTGGCTCTTGGCCCCAAGCACTCCTAATAGGCCAAAACCCAACCACACGGATCACCTAGGCTGGAAAATCCCTGACCGTACGATCCAATACCTGCACAAGGGCAAACCCATGAAATCCAGCCGTCCGATAAAATCTAATCCGTCCAATTCTTATTAGGTCAAACCACGACGCTACGGATTGCCAACGTGGCGTACTCGTACTATAAAAGCCCGCTCTCGTTCGAAATTCAAATCCAACAGATAAAGAAGAAGGAAAGAAACAGAGCTCTCCACAGATTTCAGTTATTTTCCCTCCAAAGACTAAGGAAAATTTTAAACTGAGGCGACGTCGTTTTTCAAGTTTCGATGGAGTCGACGGCGAAGCCAGCGGGAGGACGGAGAGGAGAGAGGAAGAAGGCGGTTTCTAAGTCGCTGAAAGCGGGGCTCCAGTTTCCCGTTGGTAGGATCGCCCGGTTCCTCAAGAAAGGTCGTTATGCGCAGCGTTACGGTGCCGGTGCTCCCATCTATCTCGCCGCCGTTCTCGAGTACCTTGCCGCTGAGGTATCCGATCCCTTATCTCCCTCTACAATTTTTTGGATTTTTTTATAAAAATTATGTTTGATCAGAGAGAAATCAATGGAAAAGGCGTTTCATTTCCCAGATTTTGTAGCCTGATTTTGATTTTTCAATTAGTTTTTGCTTAAACAAAAGCTTTCATTTCTTCTTTTTTTTTTTAAAAAAAAAAATTTATTTAGATCTTTGGAAACCGAATTTCTAGTGATAGTTATTGATGCCAAGATCCTGAAAATCAGTTTCTGTGATATTTTTTCTCCCTTTGGATACGAAAATTTGAGAGTTTAACTAATTTGGTTTTGGTTAGGTGTTGGAACTGGCGGGGAATGCGGCTCGTGACAACAAGAAAAACAGGATCAACCCAAGACATTTGCTGTTAGCCGTGAGAAACGATGAGGAGTTAGGCAAGCTTCTTCAAGGAGTAACCATCGCCAGCGGCGGAGTCCTTCCTAATATCAACCCGGTGTTGTTGCCCAAGAAAACTTCGGCTTCATCTGAGTCAGACAAAGTTTCCAAGCCCAAATCTCCCAAAAAAGCTTAGACAGTTAAGATTCTATAGTAGTATTAGGCAAATTTGTATGAAAAAAATATGTTTTAACTCCTTTTTACTTTTAGTGTTCTCTTAGGAACTCAGGGATCTCTTCCTTTTTTTTTTTGTATCCTTTTAGTGCATAAAATTTGACTCAAGAGATAATGGATATGTGCTTGTTTCCCCATCTTTGTTGCTCTATTTTGGTTTTGGCTTTCTTTGTTTCCTCATTCGTGAATTCTTTGCATGATTTTTGCTATAATTAGCATCTCAAAAATGAGGCTTGAAAGTTGCCCAGAAATGATTGGTGATTGATATTTGGGTAGCTTAAACGTTGGGATTTGGTTCCTCCTTTTGACTACTGTTTCAAATCCCGTGCTAATGGTTGGGTTGTTGAACTAAATCCTGTGAAGCATTAAGCTAGATTATTTATTCATGAATTTTCATCAAAGTAATATGGTTATCATGATCTTCGAATTGGGCTTTCTTGATATACAATGGTTATACCATAAGTTTGCTCTGGGCTTCGTTTTATGGGTCATTGGCGGTTTCGTCTTGCACATTCTTCGTCCCAGCCCATATCTACATCCTGCGTAAAATTCTTCCAGAACAATTCGGGGTTTTGCTAGGATTTAAGGAAATAGCAATTAGTAAAAGAAAAGCAAGATCATAGTCAAAGAAAATCCAACCTCAGACATTTTGGCTTTGGTATCCACTCACGAATCATTTCTTGGTAATTTTTGTTGAATTCTTCAGTTGCTAAGCGATGTCCTATTTCAAATGACTCAAAACTTTTGTTTATGTATTCATTTTGTCAGAGAAAAAGCTTCCTGTTCTTGTAGCAGAACCTCGCTAATTCGGATTGTTGCCATTGGCACTGCGGGTTCGTGTCTTCTTATTGGAATACCAACCCAGATTCTAGTAAGCTCTCAATTTCCTCGAAAATTATTTCTTCTCCTTACTTTATGATTTGGTATGTCTTCTTTCTGGGGAAATTACCAAAAAGATTGCCATCTTTCTGTGGGAATTAGCAAAAAGAAGTAATTAGTAGAAATTTTCACTATAATCCCACGTAGAGTATCTGATGTATGTTCTCATAAACCTAACATTATATGTCTTGAGTAATTGGGTATCCTAATTGCCTACTTTGGGTTGAATTCTAGAAACAACTTTGAAACTGTCAATTCCTGCACCATTTCTTGAAGACCTTTCATTTCAATGGTGCCAGCCGTTTCTTTCCTCTGATCATTTGAAAACTGGTTTGTCCTATTCTTTGTTGTTACATTTAAGTTATCCATATATTTCTCTTTCTTGTAATTTTTTTTTGAGAAGCATTCTTTCTTTTAATTTGAATTCCTCTTTTTTTTTATTATCTATGCAGTTTATGTTTTGTATGCATTTGTAGGAAATTTCCCAATGTTTTCATCCAGAGTTAGTCTTGCTCCAGCTGGGGATACTAAAAAAGAAGCCCCAGTAGCGGTTGGAGATGCTAAAAAACCATGTTGTGGATGTTTAGGTAGAGATTCTATTGCAAATGCAGCTGCAAAGGTTGGCCCTGCTGTTGTCAATCTGTCTTTCTTACAAGGTATCGTTTCAAGGCATATTGTGATTTGCATTTTGACCTATGAGCATTCTTTTTATTGAAGTATAATCACATGGCTTGCTGGTAACTTTTTGTTGTGCAGGTATCTATGGGATTTCAACTCGAAGGAATATATGCTCTGGAACTATTATTGATCCAAGTGGTACAATTTTAACATGTGCTCATGTTGTGGCTGATTTTCAAGGCTTGCGATCCACAATCTATGGGAAGGTCAGCAATTGAAACTGTCATGTACATGAGAATTTCCAGGTTCACAAATGCTTGCTAATAGATTGATTTACTTTAGAGGATTTCTTTCTTCTAATTGATTGAACTCTAGGAACTGCATTTATGAGTAAGCAGTTGACTTTTATTAGATTTTCTTTTGTGAAGACTCCATTTCATTGGTTGTTTACCTATCTTTGGTTTTGGGATATGATTAATGTCTGCAGGTTGATGTGACTTTGCAAGATGGCCGAAAGTTTGAGGGTAGAGTAGTGAATGTTGATTTACACGCTGATATTGCAATTGTCAAGATCAAATCTAAAACTCCACTTCCAACTGCAAAACTTGGTTCTTCAAGCAATCTTCGCCCTGGGGACTGGGTGATAGCCATGGGCTGCCCTCTTTCCCTTCAGAATACTATTACAGTGGGTATTGTGAGGTACTTTTTCGGACACTAAATTCGTTTTTTTGCTTTAATGATTATTATGGTGGATCTTTCAAGTTATTTGACATGTACATGATCTATTTTGGAAATTTTGGACTAATAAATTTTATGGCTATTTCTGTACTTGGTAGTGAGTTTATTGGTGTCTGTTGATATGGATCCCTCATATTATATATGGTGAAAGAAAAAGAGACTTTGAATGTGTTAGACTAATTGAATGTCTATTTTACCCCATTGTTTAGTTGTGTTGATCGTGCAAGCAGTGATTTGGGTCTGGGAGGGATGCACAGAGAGTATTTGCAAACTGATTGTGCAATGAATATGGTACTCTCTTTCTCTCAGCTTGTGTGCACCAATAAATATGTTACATCTGTGCTTATGAGCATGGTCATTATGTAAAAGTGTATGCATTTGGGTGATTCTCATGGATGGTGATTGCCCTTTGGAAAAGTGCAGTACCAGTTGAACTGCTGTTGGATTTTATATGACTAAACGACATCAATTTGTTCATTGAAAAAGATTTGAGTACATGGTTATGGATCTGGTAGAATTGTAGCTTAACATTGTGAAATTGGCCATAAACTTACTCATGTTCATTGGCATGTTTTGTTCGTAGCTCCTTTCTCATAATAGCTTGGTATGTGCAGCAGACTTTTTAAGGAGAAACAAGGATAAGAATGACGAGATTTTGCTAAAACTAGTTTGTCCTGTTTTGATCTGTATGATTTGTAGCTCTTGGGGATCTACTAATGTAATCTCTCTACTGTTCTGGTTCAGGGAAATTCTGGTGGCCCCCTTGTTAATCTTGATGGAGAGATTGTTGGAGTTAATATTTTGAAATTGGCAGCAGCAGATGGACTGAGTTTTGCTGTACCAGTTGACTTGGTTTCCAAAATTATAGAGCATTTCAAGAATAGTTGGTATGATCATCTCCTTATGGAACTACTTGTTGAAATATTTCCTGTATTTATAGTAATGAGGCTTATTGATCTTTTCTGACATTGATAGAACTTACTGCAACTAATTGCTCAGGGCAATATATTTGATTCTGCTTTTGAATTTTGTTGTTATTATATTGTACATAGGACATCAAACCACATGACAAAGTTCTACCATCTTGATTTGTTTACATAGTTAGCTTTCCTCCAAATCTCTTCTGGGTTCAAAGATTATATGCATTATTAGCCAAATTGATTTTTGAGCAGGAGAGTTTTTCGGCCTTGGCTTGGATTGACAATGGTTGATCTTAACGAGATGAATATTGCTCAGCTTAGAGAAAGAGGTGACCAATTTCCTAAAGTTGAGAAAGGCATTCTTGTTCCTATGGTATGTTTGTGTCAGTTCCTTTTTTCCCTCGTTATTTTTGGCTCTGCTTTTTTCTGCCCTTTTTATTCACCCTGAAATTATTTTTCATTTGCTATCCAAGTAAATCAGATTGACATTTGTATCTTCCCCGTGCTTCCAATTTTTTCCAGGTATCCCTATGTTCTCGAGCTGATCGTGCTGGACTCCGTCCAGGTGATGTTGTTAAAGTTGATGGGAAACCTGTTGAAAGTATGACAGAGGTACTTTATTTCTAACCACCTTGCTTCCCTGGCTAATAGCTTATGATTTACATCGAATTTACACCCTGATGTTTTTGAGTTGCAAATCTATGGCAGATTGTTCCGATAATGGAAAATAAAATCTGGAAACCTTTGAAGGTTGTTGTGAAAAGAGCCAATGATGAAGAGGTTACGTTGACTGTAATCCCAGCTGAGGCCAATCCATATATGTTAGAGGCTGTAACTCATCTCTATGTTAATTTTTTTTGACAGATTTTGAGAAAGAGCAATAGAGAAAAAACACTGGAAAGTCAATTGTATGCTATCTTCTCAGTTTAAATTTGCTTTAAACTTTGTGCAGGATCATAGATATTCATACATTTATTTGAGATATGATTGGATTTAACCGTTTGTATTATCATATTATAATTTTGTTGTGTTTAGATACGATATTAACAGTTATATGAAAAAATTTAAATATAATATCATTAATTAAATAGATTATAAATATTTTTAATACAAGTGATATTGGACATGAGAAGATTAACTTGTCTATTAAACAAGTCAAACATTAAATTTGATAAAATATATCTCAGGTATATGATATAATAAATTTATTTAAATATAATTAATTTGTTTAAATGAGTATTTTAAACAAATTAAATAAGTTATAGACATTATGCTCAAAATAGATTTGACTTCTTTAAAAAAAATGAAATAGAAATTTATTTTTTATTTTAAATAAAATAAATTCTTGTTACTAATAACTAATTAAATGTAATTAATAAAAATATTACTTTGAGCTCCGTTTTATGCGTCATTGGGCTTTGCTTACAAATGCTTCGTCCCAGCCCAAATCCACATTCTTCGTGAAACTGTTCTCGAACAATTCTGGGCTTTGCTAGGATTTAAGGACTAGCTCCTAGCAAAGCAGTAAAAGAAAAGCAAAGATCGTAGCCAAAGGACAATCCAGGCTCAGGAATTTTGACATTGGAATCTACTAATGATTCGTTTATTGGTAAATTTCAGTCAATCTTTCAGTTGCTAATCGATATTTTTACCTCAAATGACTCAGCACTTCTGTTTATGTGTTCATTTTGTCAGAGAAAAGCCTGCTTTTCTTGTAGCAGAACCTCGGTAATTCGGATCGTTGCCATTGGCACTGCCGGTTCCGGTCTTATTTATTGGAATACGAACCCAGATTCCAGTAAGCTCTCAGTTGCTCGAAAATTGTTTCTTTTTCTTGCTTTATGATTTGCTTTATGTCTTGAGTGCTTCGGTATTCGTATTGCTTACTTTGGGTTGAATTCTAGAAACAGCTGTGAAGCTGTCAATTCCTGCACCATTGCGTGAACACCTTTCAGTTCAATGGCGCCGGTCGTTTCGTTCCTCTGATCATTGGGAAATTGGTTTGTCCTGTTCTTTGCTCTTACATTTAAGTTATCCACATTTTTTTTTCTTTCTTTTAATTTGATTGCCTCTTTTGTTGATTATCTATGTAGCTTATGTTTTGTATGCATTTGTAGGAAATTTGCCATTGTTTTCATCTAGAGTTAGTGCTGCTTCAGCTGGGGATAATACAAAAGAAGGCCCAGTAGCGGTTGGGGATGATAAAAAACCATGTTGTGGATGTTTAAGCAGAGATTCTATAGCAAATGCAGCTGCAAAGGTTGGTCCTGCTGTTGTCAATCTGTCTGTCCCACAAGGTATTGTTTCGAGGCATATTTTGATTTGCATTTTGACCTATGAGCATTTTTTTTTTTATTGAAGAATGATTGCATGGTTTGCTGGTAACTTTTTGTTGTACAGGTATCTATGGGATTACAACTGGAAGGAGTATTGGTTCTGGAACTATTATTGATGCAGATGGTACAATTTTAACATGTGCTCATGTTGTGGTTGATTTTCAAGGCATGCGATCCACAATCAAGGGGAAGGTCAGCTGTTGAAACTGTCATGTGTATGAGAATTTCCAGGTTCAAAAATGCTTGCTGATAGATTGATTTACTTTAGATGATGTCTTGCTTCTCATTGATTGAACTCTAGGAACTGCATTTATGAGTAAGCAGTTGATTTTTATTAGATTTTCTTTTGTGAGGACTGCATTTGATTTCTTGTTTATCTATCTTTTGTTTTGGGATATGATTAATGGCTGCAGGTTGATGTGACTTTGCAAGATGGCCGAACGTTTGAGGGTACAGTAGTGAATGCTGATTTACATTCTGATATTGCAATTGTCAAGATCAAATCTAAAACTCCACTTCCAACTGCAAAATTCGGTTCTTCAAGCAATCTTCGTCCTGGGGACTGGGTGATAGCCATGGGTTGCCCTCTTTCCCTTCAGAATACTATTACAGCGGGTATTGTGAGGTACTTTTTTGGACACTAAATTTGTTTTTTTGGTTTGATGATTTTTATTTAGGATCTTTCAAGTCTATTTTGGAAATTTTGGACTAATAAATTTTTCGGCTATTTCTGTGCTTGGTAGTCAGTTTATTGGTGTTAGTTGATATGGATTTTATGTCCTTCATATAATTTATGGTGAAGGAAAAAGAGACTTTGAATGTGTTATGTTAATTGAAGTTTTCTCTGATTGGCTACTGATATAGTTTTCTGTCTATGTTGCCCCATTGTTTAGTTGTGTTGATCGTAAAAGCAGTGATTTGGGTCTAGGAGGGATGCGTAGAGAGTATTTGCAAACAGATTGTGCAATCAATGCGGTATTCTCTTTGTCTCAGCTTGTGTGCACTAATAAATGTGTTGCAGCTGTGGTTATGAGCATGTTCATTATGTAAATGTGTATGCATTTGGGTGATTCTCATGAATGGTGATTGCCCTTTTGAAAAGTGCAGTACCATTTGAACTGCTGTTGGATTGTGTAAGACTAAATGACGTCGATTTGTTCATTGAAATAGATTTGAAGACATAGTTATGGATATGGTAGAATTGTAGCTTAACATTGTGAAATTGGCCATAAATTTACTCATGTTCATTGGCATGTTTTGTGCTTAGCTCCTTGCTTATAATAGCTTGGTATGTATACTGGATTTTTTAAGGAAAAACAAGGATAAGAACGGCAAGAGATTTTGCTAAAACTAGTTTGTCCTGTTTTGATTTGTACAATTCTGTACCTCTTGTGGACATACTAATCTAATCTCTCTACTCTTCTGGTTAAGGGAAATTCTGGTGGCCCCCTTGTTAATATTGATGGGGAGATCGTTGGAGTTAATATTATGAAAGTGGTAGCTGCAGATGGATTGAGTTTTGCTGTACCGGTTGACTCGGTTTCCAAAATTATAGAGCATTTCAAGAATAGTGGGTATGATCACCTCCTTATTCAACTACTTGGTGAAATACTTTGTGTGTTTATAGTAATGGGCTTATTGATCTTTCCTGACATTGATAGAGCTTACCGCATCTAATGACTCAGGGCAACATATTTAATTCTGCAGCCGAATCTTGTTGCTTGTTATTATATTATATATAATTTTATATAGGACATCAAACCACATGACAAAGTTTTACCCTCTTGATATGTTTACATAGTTAGCTTTCCTCCAAATCTCTTCTGGCTTCAAAGATTATATGCATTAGCCAAATTGATATTTTGAGCAGGAGAGTTATTCGGCCTTGGCTTGGATTGAAAATGCTTGATCTTAATGAGATGATCATTGCTCAGCTTAGAGAAAGAGATCCCAAATTCCCTAAAATTGAGAAAGGCATTCTTGTACCTATGGTATGTTTATGTTAGTTCCTTCCTTCCCTCGTTATTTTCGGTTCTGCTTTTTTCTGCCTTTTTTATTCCCCTGAAATTATTTTTCATTTGCTATCCAAGTAAATCAGATTGACATCTGTATCTTCCCGGTGCTTCAAATTTTTTTCCAGGTAACCCCAGGTTCCCCAGCTGATCTAGCTGGATTCCGTCCAGGTGATGTTGTTGTTGAATTTGATGGGAAACTGGTTGAAAGTATCAAGGAGGTACTTTATTTAAATTGTGTTTTTGCAATACCAACCGCCTTACTTCCCCGGCTAATAGCTCTTATGATTTACATTGAATTTAGACCCTGATGTTTGCAAATCCATGGCAGATTGTTGAGATAATGGATGATAGAATCGGGAAACCTTTGAAGGTTGTTGTGAAAAGAGCAAATGATGAAGAGGTGATGTTGACTGTGATCCCAGAGGAGGCCAATCCAGATTTGTGAGAGACTGTAATTCATCTCTATGTTAATTGTTTTTTTACAGATTTTGATAAAGAAAGCAATAGAGAAAAAACACTGGAAAGTCAATTGTATGCATTTGATTCAAACTTTGGGCAGGATCATAGATATGATTGCATTTGTATTATCCTGCTATAATTTTGATGGGTTTAGGTAAGATATTAACAGTTATATAAAAAAAAAATACAAATACAATAAAATTAATTAAACAGATGATGGATGTGTTTATCATAACAGATATTCGATACAAGGAGATTAATGTCTATTAAATAAGTCAAGACTAAATTTTATAAAACACTATATGATTATGATATAATAAATTTATTTAAACACAATTAATATGATTAATTTATTTAAATAAGTATTATAAGTAAATTAAATAAGTTATAGACATTTTGTTGAAAATAGTTGAGTTATTTAAAAAAATTAAAAAAATTATTCTTTTATTATTTTAAGTGAAATTTATTGATTAATCAAATGTGGAGTGCAGACTTTCATCATATTATTCAGGAGTAGACAAGACATTTTTTCTGATTGACAATTATATAAAAAAATATTAAAATTTAACTCAAATCCTAAATTAGTCATAAAGTGAGTTAGTAATTTTGTTTCTTTTCCTATATATATATATATATATATATATATATATATATATATACATATGACTTATACTAACCTCCCAATGCCTACTTTAACAAGTCTTTAATTGCTCTAATTACATCTAGGTTAGGGCAAGGATGAGTACGGTGACAACCGATTCCCTGAACCACTGCCTTATTATTATATATATATATATGTATATGACTTATACTAACCTTCCAATGCCTACTAACAAGTCTTTAATTGCTCTAATTACATCTAGGTTAGGACAGGATGAGTACGGTGACAACCGATCCNTAACCATTGCCTTATTATCAATTTGTAATTTAACTTTGCGGAAGCCTCTTTCCCATGCCAACTGGAGACCGTTGTAGAGCCCCCACAACTCCGCTCGGTAGGCTGAACTTGTCTCTAGCTTGCATGCATATCCCACTAGCCAACTACCATGTGTGTCTCTCAAAACTCCCCGGTAGAAGCAGTCCTTACTGCACTCTTGTAGGCCCCATCCGAATCCATCCCACTAGGATTTTCTTCGTCGACTCAATCCCCCACTTGGCAATGGATGGGTTGTCCATGTGTTATGATATCACAGCCATGCTTTTGATTATACTCAATTGGCCTTCTATGGAGGGTTCACAACCTTCAAATATAAACAAGTTTCGCCATTTCCAAATGTACCAGCAAGCTATAGCAAAAACAATGTTCCAGGGGGCATCAAATGTGTAGAGATGCTGAAGACTAAGGTTCTTGGACATCCAATCGAGTAATGGTGCTTGGAAGAATTCATTAATAACCATTTGAGGTAGTATGCGCCTCCAAAGAGCCTCTGCTACAGAACAATCTCTAAGCAAGTGAAGGCATGTTTCCTCTACACCATGACAATGAGGACATGACGCATCTGATGAAAGCCTGCGTCTAACTCTTTCTGCATTTGTCAAGATGCGTTTATTCAAACAAAGAAATAGGAAAAAACAAATTCTCTAAGGACCTTTCCAATCCCAAGCCAGGTTCCACATATTTTTGTTCTCTACTTGACTAGAAACAGCGAAGCCCCCTAAATGTTCATATGTTGAAGAAATAGTAAACTATCCATAGGAAGAAAGAGTCTAGTAAGACATATCTGATGAAACCGATAAGGTGGGGGAATAATGTAAAGGATTTGATTCACCATTTCGACTGGTAGAATAGCTATTAACCTCTCTTTGTTCCAATTTTCATTAAGTATGATATAATTTTTTATTCGTATATTTGAATTTGACATGAAACTTGTTTCTGTTACAAAATTGATCAATAATATTTTACCTACTCAAATATTGATCCAAAACTTAACGAGAGTATCGTCCCAATTGACCATCTCACATGTTTTATTATTTTAATTGTGAATCAAGTAAATTATTATTATTATTAATTAATTAATTAAAATATTATTTTTTAAAAAAATTATTGATTATTTTATATTGACGTAAAATTGATGTGAAGAATGAAAATATTATATGATGATGTTATTATGTTATTTTAATATGTTATGTTAAAATAATAAAAATAAGTTTATTAAATTTTTTAAAATTAATTTATAAAATTTTTAAATATTATGTCTAAATTATATTATAAATATGATAATTTAATTAATTAAACAAGTATAATTTTTATAGAAACGAAACATCTCGTCTTAATCTCAAATTCCCTTAATTAAACTCTTCTTTGATTATTAATTTATTATTAAATATGATAATAAAACAAAAGGAGATAAATATTAAACCTCAGAGAAGGTAAACATATAAATGCCTCAAACTTGTACGTCAATTTTCTCTAATTTGCTTTTCCTTTTGATAAGTCCTTCCTACCAGTCCCCACCTTTTCCCTCCCTCATGTCCTCCTCCGGCGAGACCCTTCCGCAAACCGACCCGGACTCGTCTCCGGGTACAACCCAAGCCCGGAACCAGAACCCATTAACCATCCACCACGTCTCCTTCAACCAAGACAACACCTGCTTCTCCGCCGCCACCGACTGCGGCTTCCTCGTTTTCAGCACCGACCCTTACGGCCCTCAATTCCGTCGCGACTTCAACGCCGGTCTGTCCCTCGTCTCCATGCTCTTCCGCTTCCAACTCTTTGCCCTCGTCGGCTCCTCTCCCTCCCCTGCCGCCGTCAACACGAACGCCAACACCAAAGCCCTCCTTTGGGACGACAACGTCTCCCGCTGCGTCGGCGAGCTGTCCTTTCGTTCCCCAATCCGCTCCCTCCGCCTCCGCCGCGATACCATCGTCGTTGCCCTCCTCCACAAAATCTACGTCTACAACTTGTCGGACTTCAAACTGTTGCACCAGCTGGAAACGACGTCGAATCCAAAGGGCTTGTGCGAGGTTTCGCAGGTGTCTGGACCCATGGTGTTGGTTTGCCCGGGGCTGCAGAAGGGAGCAGTGAGAGTAGAAAATTACGGGAGTAAAAGGACTACATTTATAAATGCTCATAGTTCGAACATCACGTGCTTGGCTTTGACTTATGATGGCAGGGTCTTGGCCACTGCTAGTGCTAAAGGAACTTTAATTAGAGTTTTTAATGCTTTGGATGGGACATTGATTCAAGAGGTAAGATGATAATTAGTACTGCCTGACTATGATTTTCATCGAAGGATTTTATCTGTTAAGTTAGTTAGCCGCCTCCTTTCTGTCTTTAAAAATTAAATATGAATTTTGATGTTATTTTAACTCGCGAGTAAACATGGAGTAACATTAAGAAGTGTAGTATGTGAATTGGTTTTGAATTTTTTTCCTTTTAAGGAGTAGATGTGTGGGTGTTTAAAGGATGAGTGTTAAAAGGTTGGTTTCAATGTAGGGATTAATGGACTACTTAGTTTTAAAATTGACAAGAAGATTTTTTGAAAATAGTGTTTGATGTTAACATCTTGTAGAAATAATTAGTCAAAGCTCAATGTTGAAGCACAGTTCGAAATTGAATGATTGAATGTCTGAACTAGAGGAATGAGAATGAATGTGCGAGTAGCTTGTATGGAAGGGGGTGGAGGCTTGGGGGGAAAAGGGTTCTGTTGTTGATTACAAAAGGAAAATTTAATGGATTTGAAGTCATGCTTCAAAACCTTTAGACTTGGCTAAAATTACTGCCTACATTAGAAGCTGTTTTCGATGCCACAGAATTGTCATATAGTGTTCTTTCTGGATGGCTTGTTGTTTTTGATGACCTTGATTTGTTTTTGGCAACTATGGAGGCAAGTTTTGTTTTTTTCTTCTTTCATTTTCCTCTTGTTAAGATCCACAAATCTTCTGCAGGATTTCTCATTTGGACTTTTTTAAAAGTTTTGGGCAAGTGATGAGTGGTTTGTCGGGATTTTGTAGGTTGTTCATTGAGATTCTTTGAATTGTTTGTTATTTTCCTGCTTGCAAGTTATCTATGATTTTATTTGGGGTAATTTCTGGCAGCTGGAGGTTTTTGAGCAATCTATACATTAAGTTCACAACTTGGTGCTTAATGCAGGTAAGGAGAGGGGCAGACCGAGCAGAGATATTCAGCCTTGCTTTCTCTTCCACTGCCCAGTGGCTAGCTGTCTCAAGTGACAAAGGAACGGTCCATGTCTTCAGCCTCAAGGTTGATTCTGTAGTTTTAGGGAATGATGGGTCAAGCAGTGCATCTGAATCACCTCTTTCTAATCAATCAGCTTTATCATCCCTTTCTATTTTAAAAGGTACAGCCCTCTGCTTTTTACTTCCTTTTAGTTGTGTGAACATTCAACTAGGGATTGAGTAGAAACTAGAGAGTTTTTAACCTTTTTGACTTAGATCTAGTTTTGAACTTTGGCTTTATGGATTACTGAATTTGGTGAAGCATAGATCAAGAACTACATGCATGAAGGGAGTGCTTGACATACAAGCCTATTATTCCTCAATTGCTCCCACTTTATGTTTATGAGGGTTGGCTGTTTTTATCTGTCAAGCTTATTTGAGGTTTGTGACTTTTGTAGGTGTATTGCCAAAGTATTTCAGCTCAGAGTGGTCAGTGGCTCAATTTCGGCTGCCTGAAGGCACACACTACATTGTTAGTTTTGGACAACAAAAAAACACAGTCATGATTATTGGCATGGATGGAAGGTAATTGAGAATACATGGTGTTTAGGATTTTTTTTTTGTTGTTATTGACTGATGCTTGTTTAATTCACTGTATCAGCAGGCTGGGCTAATGACATAGATTGTTACCCAGCATATGGTACTTTAATGGTTATTTGCCTAAAATTATCGACAAAGTCTGGATTTTACATGTTAAATGATTCTGTTGGCACATCAACATGAATATTCATGGCTCTGTCATGTCGTTGAAGTTACTGTAATTTTGATTTTCATATGTTACTCAGGTGGCTCTAAAGGCCTCTTCAGTTATCCTTAGTCCATGAGACTTCTTGATTGGTCAGAACAGTCTAACATGAATAGTTTTGTTTCGTTATCTTGTTAATGCAGCTTCCTTCGATGCAAGTTTGACCCAGTGAATGGTGGACCGATGTCTCAACTTGAAGCTCACAATTTCTTAAAGCCAGAAGAAACATTTTCGAAGTCAGACTGAAGATACTATTAAGAGGAAAACTTCAACTGTAAAGAACAGATATAGGGTGTATATATCAAATGTAAATGAAAGTAAGTTAGCTTTCAGTCTTGGTCTTGACTTTTACTGGCCATAAGAATCGATAATCGTTTGTCTCAATACTGTCACTAACAGCTTGAAAATTTTCCAAATTGGTCATACTTTCCATTCTAGTTTACCTGATTAATGAAGATGACAAAGTCCTGTTATGTGATGGACAAATATTGATATGTTGACGAAGAAAAGCTGGTTGCCCCTTAGTTTATATCTTGTTCTTGGATCAGGTAGAAGAAAAAGGCCTGCTGTTGATAAAGGTTGCTTCAAGTACATTAAAGAACTTGTGCATAAACCTTAGAAAAGTCTGGGTACTATATACTCGAACAAGTTCTTTTACTTTTATTTTGAATCAATGAAGTTTTTCGGATTAATGATAATATAATTACTGTTAGATTTGATGCAACTTCTCTTTTTGCATATGACCTTACTAGTTAATGTGATCAAGGAAAATGACCTTGGAAACACATTATCTTATATTAGTTTTCGGCCCAATGACTTTGGTTTTGGGTGTTTCAAACCAACATGAAAACTTCAAGGTGCCTATCCGATTCTCTGAAGAATCATTGACGGGAACTTCAATGAAATCGGATTCTTCATGTTCATCATCAAGAAGGAGATGTTCCATGGGCAATCTAACTAAAGCAATGTCTTTGTTGTTCCTGAGGAGCTTCCAGGATTTGAGTTTGATGTGCAAGAAGTATTCAGAATCAGGGGCAGTATGGATTACAAAATCATCAATTATCCCATACTCCACCCTGAAATTCCATGTAAAATCAGCTTCACCACCAGCTCTTCTTGAAACCGGATTGGATTTTCCGGTTTTGCCTTGGGAGTCTTGGGAGTGAAACCTATACATAGACGTTTGATTCATCTATTAGACCTTGAGCAGAAACAACTGTAAGATAAAACTTTCGACACTTCATTGTTCAGGTGATACCGAAAATGAACATAAATTTAATTAAATCAAAACATGTATATAAATTTTTATTATCAAATTTAATTTTGTCATTTAATAATCTTAACGCGTGTTAATGTATGCATGTAAATACAATATTTATTGTAAAAAATTAATACAAGCATGTCACCGAATATTTGACATCTTTTTTACATGTATTGTGTTCATATATCCATTCTTTGAAATTAAAAGAAGATTCTTCGAAATTAAAGGAGATTAATTAAGTGAAGAAAAACAACAAAATCTTCATAGGTTGGCTGGTCTACTAAGAGTATGTATAGTAATTAACCCTTTATTATTCTTTTGTCCTTATCCAGAAATGGAAATAGCAATTGGTCAAAACATTGAACAAATGAAAGTTGATTTTGGTAAGACAATATCTAGAAGATTTGGAGCATATTGAACAAGCCCTTGTCATGCTTGTAACTTGAAATGATTCTCTGCCTTTTTGTAGTGGTATTTGTTTTCTTGTATTAGTTTATAGGGAATAAATGCTTCAAACCATTTGTTAATGACAAAAATGAAGATTAAAGGTGATGATTCCATACATGAAAGAATAAATTCAATCTTCTATCAAATCCAAAAGCAACAAAATCAGTGCCCTCGAGAACATTGCAGAAAAGTTGCAATTGATTACACTCAACTCAAACCCATGATTGATCCACATTTACAGTCTCAACAACCTAAAGAGCAGAAAGAAAAGAGATGAATTAGAAATCAAAATCAAGCCCATCTTCAATACCAGCCTCATAAGCATCTCCAACCATATCACCAAGCAACATTCCACCCAACAATCCACCAGCCAACCCCAAACCCAACCCTGCTCCCATGCCACTCTTCTTGGGCTTTTGCGGCTTCTGCACTGGAGGGTAACCATATCCACCCTGAGCTGCAGGAGGATATCCTGGATATCCATAAACTGGAGCGGGATATCCATACGGTTGATATGCACCACCTGGTGGAGGATAGGGGTAGCCTGCCATGCCATGGGGCGGTGGTGGATATGCTCCTGCCGGAGGAGGAGGAGGGTGTCCAGAGCTTGGTCCTGGATAACCAACCGGTGGCGGTGGATAAGCCATGGCTGGCTTCTCCCCATGTTTGTCTACGTACATGGCTTCAGCCCCTGGAACTTGAGGTTGCGAAACAGGTTTGCTGAACTTCTCTCCAAACTTGTAAGAGAAATCCAGGACACCCTTTGCCTTGCCGTTAGGCAACCTCACGCTGTAGCTCACGTTCTGCTCAACCTTCTCGTCCCCGTTGTTGTGATCGAGCAGTTCCTTGATGGGCACTTGGACAACACCGATATCTTTGTCTCCAAGCTGACGTTCGGATTTCAGACGGAACACGAGGCTAAGCCGGTTCTGTCGGGCTGCAGCCTCGTCTACGGTGAACCTCATGGTGTAATTCCACTTGGGGTTGGAGCCACAGTCTTTGTCGACAGGAGTCTTCTGCGACGTACGATGATCGCCATTGATTGAAACCACAGCATACACGTCCATCTTGGTGAATAGATTGACCTCCTTCAGGTCCTTGCCTGAGATAAGATTGATCTCCAAAGGCCTAAACTCCATGTTATCTTCTACCAAACGAAAAAGTCGCACAGAGAATGAGATTTCCGTTGAGAATTCAATAGAGGGTTTTTCAACAGATTCTGAAACTTGGGTTTGGATCGAAGAGGCGAAAGGATATATATATATAAAGGGAGAGATTTAGGGGGAAGAAAACAGAAAAGGAAAGAAACAGGAAGGATCGGTGGCTTGAAACCGCCTCCAGGGGAGATTTTATTGCTAAGGAAAAGAGTTTTCGGGTGGGAACTAGAATATATTCTCCGCGTCTATTAGATATGCTCGTACTAAATTCTTTAATTTTTTTAAATTTAACATAAAATATTATCTTAATTTTCATGAAAATTATAAAAAAAAATAGATAAGAATAATTTGATTTTAGGTCTTTTTAGTTAATTAATTGAATTAAAAAGTAGTTATTCAAGGGTGGAGGAACAATAATTTGGGTCAAAAGCGTTTACATTATGAGGTGTGATGCAGGGAGGTGGCTGAGACGCGTAGGAGGCGTGTGGTTTGGAGCTGTATTTACTATGCATGCATGAATTGCTTCCAGAGGAATTAATTCCTTGTCGTGTTAATTTTGGCCTTTAGGATTTATCAAAAGCAAACACGAACTTTATCCTTCAGGGTTAAGGAAGTGATGTTATCTAATCGGGTCGGGCCTGAGATGGGGCTTTAGCGCAGACCATGGGTTGGGTCACAACAGACTCTGTAGAGAATGGCTGTTATTTATTTTGGTTCTATTAGAATACTGGGCTAGGGCTCCAATTACATCAAATACCTTAGACAAAAACAGATACAACGATGGGTCAAAGACACAATTCCAGTTCAAATGATTCAAAGGTAATTCTGAATCTCAATTTTATATCCAACAAGTCACAAATTCGATCCCCTTGAATCCGAGAGAGAAAGATTAAGTAAAGACTACGATACCACCAACAAAATATAAATGAAATCCACCGATAAGCCATAAAAAATATAAGAGAGAGTTTAAAATTTTATCCAATCAACTTAACTTCTTTTTTTTATTAAATAAAATATATATTATTATTAAAATTTAAAGTAAAGGCACGAAATCATTTTTAACCCATACATAACTCAAGTAACTTTTTAAATTCAATTCAAAAGATTAAGAAAGAAGTCTCAAAATATTCCAGTGAACAGCCATATTGAAAATGTCAAACTCCCCGTTGATATTCCCTAGTAGTAGTACATAATACCAAACATGATCAAATTCTCTCGAATTAATATCACATCAAACCATATCCTCACAAAATTTGCTGGCAAACAATAGAACCCTATATGCTTTTTCACTCAAGTACCATACTCTTTGAATACAAATTCTGATAAGAATTTTGGTAAACAGAAAAATGTATTGCACCAACAGCCATATGTAAACTGTATAATAAACTGAAACTATAATCTACGAGACATATGTATTCATGCAAAAACGCCGGGAGGGGTCTCCCATTCAAGCCTAAACTAGATATCTTATTTCCCATCGAAGAAAGAACCTTGGTTAAGTAAATAAAAAAAAAATATTTTGACCCAAAAATTTTATCAATGAGAATAAATCTAGCGATCACTATTTAATTAGGGCTTTCGATTGAATTTTCAGGCATCAGGCATCGTCAGCAGCGTTTTGTGGAGGGCTTCCTGAAAGCCAACCCCATACGCCACCTGAGCCCTGCCTCTTTGCATTTAAGGCGGCTTGTTCAGATGCAGCTTTTTGTCGCTGCAGAAGTTCGAGTTCCTTTTGTAGTGTTTCCATCGTCTGAAGCTTCTGCCGCAGCTCTGCAACATCAACCTGTTGATTCGAGAGGATTAGACAACGGTTAGAGTCGGACTAGCCCTTGTATAAACTAACTCTTAACAGTAGTAATTAAAACAGTCTGCATAAACGCATGATCGTGAAGTAAACCGTGACACCCTATCTTCCAAATAAATTCATACTAAAAATTAAGTTCGAGCATATTTCGAATTCAACTGGAATGCACCATGATGTATTTGTGAACCTTACCTGCTTTTAAATTCTCATTTTACAGCGTTGGAGAATGGTTGCATTAAAGGAAATCAGAGTTTGAATGCCCATTCAAAAGGGAGAATCCATTGCAAAAAAACAGATAATATTCCATTATAAGCAATAACTTTGTTCTCTTGATTTGAACATACCTCCAATTTGAAACATCTTGACTGCTCGGCAGCTAGTTGACCACGTACAGATTGGAGCTCCTAAGATATAGAAAAATTTTAGTGAGAAACAAGTCTAACCTAATACACACCACTGTTGCCAAACAAGAAATTACCTTGTACAAGTCTGTGTTTCGAGCCTCAGCTTCTGCTAGTTCTTGCTTTAGCTGGAGAGACTGCAACTTCTCCTTGTTGAGTGATGATTCCAGCTCTTCCTTCTCCGCCTTGAGTGTTGCTATAACACGCTCACTGGTCTCCTCACCTTTGGATTTCTGCACACACTCTAAACTTAAGCAGAAGAAATAAATTGGCAAATATGACAATCTGTATGTAAAAGAGTAAATAACTTATAAATAAACTAATAATTCACTACAAAGTGGCAACCTCAAGAATAGATAAAAGTTCTGCAGAGGTCAAAAGTAATATGAATGTTATGAAGTATATATATTAAATCCATTATATCAGACACATACAACGAAAGCATTCAAGACATATGTAAAGCACGCATGTACTTTATAACAGAAGATTTCAGCCAGCAGATTTTCAATGAACTTAAATGGAATTGAATGGTAAATGCAATATCAAAATATTACATACCATGGGCTCCGAGTCAACATTATCCATAACAATTTCTCGTATTTTTCCTTCTTGACCAACTTCAAACTCAGACTCCAAATCTCTGGTAGGATTTGTGGCATTATGCACTGCAGAAACACTATCAGGAACAGGAGCCTCCATTATCTTTGATTGCAAGGTTGACTTGTGACTTGGCTTAAGAACATTAACCTAGCAGCAAAACATAAAAGATCAAACAAAAACATAAACTCATATACAGAAGAGGCTAGAATTGTTTGTACCTCACTGTTGTAACGCCCATTATATCCTCCAAAAGATATAAGTATATCTTCACCATTGAAGGAGCCCACAACCAGACTCAAGCCCTGCAATAATAGACCAGCAGATAGTAATTTCACAACTTCAATCACTGGAGCAGAAGTTATCTGCTATTTATAAAGACTGATAGACCAGAACTATATAAATTGTTCAATGTTAACACGTGAGTGTTACATACAAAAAAAGATAAAAAAAAAGAACCTCTTTTCTCCATGACTTAATAAAGTATTGACATTCCTCTTGAAGAGATACAGAGCTTCCAAAGTTTCAACTATTTCCATGGAACGATTTATTAAGTTTAAACCGATGAAGATGATGAAGTTAATTGATAAGAATGAACATGATGAAAAGTTATTAAAGACAATCCAGTCAAATGATCATAGTAATTACAAAGAAGCACAACGTCATATGCAGAAAGTCCACTTTATTTACATGCATCTTTCTATCATCTCTTGTTGAATTGACACACAGAAGTTTTAACATTACAGCATTTCTTATACATACAAATACCAATATGCATATGATTATGCAATCCAAATAGAGATTGCCGCATGGGTAGCATTTTAAAGGCAACAAGCATCTGTAAAATGTAAAATACCTCACTAGCAAGAGGAACACGTCCTTGAACTGATGTCACAACTGACCATACGAGGGTGGACATATTAAGGACGACAGTTTCTGATGCCCCTGCAAGAAGAGAATAGGACAAACAATAAACATTAAGCAGTTGTAATAAAAGTATTCTTTTTCACACAACCAACAGATCCCACCTAGCTGTTTCTAATCTTCATACCAAACTGACAGTTCAATAACACCAAAACTAAGCATGTACTGGGGGGTCTAGGTCCAAGGAACAATAATAAAAATCTTCTATTTGATTTTTGAAGTGAGTCATTTACCGCTTTTATTGTCTCCACCGCCAGCAATAAACCAGTTCTCCCCAACTGTCACACCTGCATGACCAGCTCTAGGAGTTGGTATCTCACCTTGTTGTGTGGGTCTTGACCATTCCATCTACAAATCCAAATACATTAAAGATAGAGATACTGATTCCTCATACAAGTACATGCAAAATGCAAAAACCCAAAAGAGCAATTATCTTACAGCTTGCAAATCAAGGACATGCAAATCATTGAAGCAAGTAGCATGTGAGCCCCCACCAAAAATAAGAAGGTAACGCTCTGCATGTACCGCCGCAGCATGATCAGATCTTGGTGATGGAGGTACCCCCCTGCATGACAATGAAGATAAACAAATATTAAAAGTTACCAAGGAAAATAAATTTAAAATGACACTCTTCCAATCTATAACATGATTGGGTATGAGGGGTTACTCAAAATAAAGTGCAATATAAGTATTATATGAGTCTTTTACTTCATAAATGTCCAAATGCAATCAGGTTATTAATTCAATTTTGATCACAGGCAAATCTTGTGAACTAGATTGAAATCTGGTATGATAATTGAACCTTAATAAGGATAAAATTAACAATGGAGAAGGCTGATTGTGCATGCAACAACACCCTAGTTCAAAGCCAGCTCTTCAGATTTGGAATGCAGCAAATGTGATTTCAATTACAATCTAAGTGTTAAAGGCTATAGAAGGACTGCACCACATCCTTAACAAAAGAATTCAGACATCGACTAACATGTCTGAAGGGATAGTGAAAGAATAAAATTGCCAAAAAGTAATCTTACACAGCATCAATTTCATCCCAGGTCATAGTTTCGAGATCAAGTATATATAGATCATTCAAGAGTGTTCGCTTTGCATCCTGTCCACCAAATATCACTAAGGTTGTTCCAACAAGGGTCACAGATTGACCTCCGCGAGAGACCTGCAAGGTAATCACATAAGTTAGGGGGGAAAAAACTCATAACAATGTTGGGGGAACATATTCAGGAAAATCATAGAAGCTACCATGGGGAAAATAATGGGGAATGAGCATATATAAGCACACATGCAATCGGCAATTTTGCCTTAACAAGTTTTAGCTCCAGCCATATTCAAGCATACCAATATGTTTAAAAATTTTCAGCTAAACATTGCCCAGCAATCAACATTTATGTATTAGGTTTTCAGTTTCTTAATTACCATATTCAACAGAACAAGGAAGATCAATCCCACCAGCAGCTGCTATTTAAGAGACATTGAAAAACCAAAGCCTGGCCTAATTCTTTTGTGAACAAAAGCACAAACCATGAACCCCGTAAAATTATCTAAATTTAGGTTGTTGATATTTTTGGGTTGATACAGGGGAAAGAGAGGTAGTTAAGAGGAAGAACAGATAAATACCGGTGCTTTGCCATAAGTCTTTAACATTGACCATGTACCAGTTTGCATATCAAATGCCTTCACTGCCATAAGCATACAGACCAATAAAATAAACCATCAAAAAGAAAGGAGGCAAAAGAACAATAGAACCCTCAACTTATTGAAAATTGTTATACGGGGTGGAAACAAGTACCGTGGATAGTTTCAGAAGGATCCTTTGTATGGCCAGCAATTGAAAGAAGCTTGTTCTCCCAAGGTATCTATGGGGAAAAATAGAAGGGAGAGAGAGAGAGTTAAATAATATAACTGTAGAAAGACAATTAGCATCAATACAAGAATTTTCAGCAAACAAATACCAGAGAAATGTGCATATTTTTCATTAGAGAACTTTGCTTCTGAGAAGTCAAAGGGAAACAAAAAGAAACTCAGTTCTCTACTAACCAATGAATGACCAGCGCATGGGGCTATGTTCACTGGAGATGGCGATTCCACTGACTCAGGTCCAACCTTAGCATCAATCTTTGACCAAGTCCAACTTCTCAAATCTAGAACCTGTATCAATCCTCAGATTAGGGGGAAAGCTACCATGTATAGTTATACTGATGCATGAGTATACAAACAAGAATCTAAGGCTCATTAAGACTACAGAATTAGATTAGAGTTTTCCAGCAATGGCCTGGAAACTGAGAATTACAATTTAGTAATACTTCATTTGACGTCTAAAATCATACAGCATACTGAATTGTATTGTGATATTACAAAAATAACGACATGGCATAAAGCATGTGTGTTGCATGTTGAGGTAAATAATTTACTTACATGAAGGTCACTTAGGTAACGACCATTGTGGTTTCCACCAAATATATACATCTTATCCTGAACAACTGCTGCTCCATGCTGGCAAACAAGAGCAAAAGTTCTTTGGGTGAGGTAAAAGGGCAAGATGAAGAAGAAAGGACCGGCATTTAAATGAGAGAGATGTCAATACCTCATATCGGGCTTTAGGAGGCTGACCAGTTATTGGAGGTGCAATCCATTGATCATATACAACAACAGAACCAAGGCCTTCTGATACAACATCTTTGTCCTGAGTTTCCATCAGGCTTCCATTTTCAGCAGAAATGGTCTTTGTCTCAGCAAAAGAATTCCCATTCTCGGTGATAGGCTCAACTTTTGAATTATGCTATGAACATGCAAACAAGTTGAGAAGGTAAAAGTGAGTACAAGGAACAAAAAGTCACCTCCGATTAAGCAACTTGGCTTCTCTCCTTCAAATTTTGAGTACAGACTGATAAGAGAACAGTACATACACCAAATGAAAAATCAAATTGAAGTATCTGAAAATTATGGTGTAAAACTTGTTTAAAAGTTGAGAACAAGCTCTGAAACATACTTAGATGCCCTTGAAATGGTAAAATACCCCCAATCAAAACAGTGAAAATAACAGACCATGGGAAATGGTAAAAACACACAACCAAAACTGCGGAAATAAAAGCTTACTTACATTCATTTGTACATCTATAACAGGCTCCGAAACAGAGTTAGATGCCCTTGAATACCATCCTGGTTCTTCTTCCTGAACAAGAACTCAAAGAACAAGGAATAAAATAGTAAATAATTATATAAAACCAAATTGATTCATATACATACCAAAAGTCCGGAAAATGTCATTGGCCTATACCTCCAATATTTTCACAAAGAGACGCATAGCCTCTGTAGAAACCATGTTTCCAAGCTGCTGCCAGCTGCATTAACAATAAAAAGCAGAGAAGGACACTTATCAAAAAGGAAAAAAGAAAAATAAAAGAAAATATCATATACAACATCCATCTGACCTATAATTAATTGCTTTTGACCACCTAAATCCTTGTTTTATACATATATGAAAGCTTGCATATACGGAAGATGGAAATTGGACCAACCTAGACCACACGGATATAAACTACACAGAAGTGCTTCTCCATAATTTTCTCCACTAATTGAGCAATACAAACTATGCAGAACAGTGTGCAGGCATCACCAACTATTGAAACAACTAAAAAATGTCCAAACTACACATGTAACTGGACCCTAATATCGGAAACGATCCATTCACATCTCCCCGAATCAAAGTTCCTATCATCAACCCCGCATTTGAGCACATGGATTACCAAACCAAAATAGCCAAGCATAAACACACACGCACACATATATATCAAATTAACCAGCAACATAGAACAAGAAGAAGCACCAGAAATTAAAATTACACGGCAGCAGCAAATGAGCTTGCAGACCTTTTCCATTTGCTTTGTTCCACAGGACTCCACGAACTCGGTTTCGGAACATTACAAGGACCTACAGTAGCCTGTAAATCACATAATAACGTGGAAAATTAGTAAGGTAACGACACATGATTCTTCCTATTTCAAATAAATAAATAATTATTCGATTTAATTAAGAGATCAACATTCGAATTGCTTTAATTTCAGAGTGTAAAACCAGATCCACCTAAATTACACTCAAAAAGCTCCCAAAAACATACGAATTATATACAAAAGCAATTGAATATACGAAATCGTTAGCTGAAATCAAATAAACGTAACATTGCTGCAAAATGCAATAAAAATAAAGAGAAATCAGCAAAAAAAAAAAACAAATCGCTGTCGCATCGGAGAAGGCTGGATCCAATGAATATAGAGAGAGGGAATTGAGAATGGTGAAGTTTACCTGCTGGTACAATGCGTAGAGGATCAAAGCGACGTCGTTGGAGAACCTGGAGCTGATGTCTTTGTTGTTGGAACTGGGAGATCCGTCGAAGCCAGCGTAGGAAGCCGCCGCGTAGAATCGCTCCGGGTACGCGAGGCCAGAGCTTGCTCTCGCCATCGTCGCCATTTTCTTTATCTTCTCTTCTCCTCTGTGTTTGTCTCGCGGATTTAGATTTTGAGCTGAGAATTTATATATTGGTATCAGATTTGTGAGAAATTTAAGACTCGAGGAATGGTGTTTTTTTTTTTTCTTTTTTTCTGAGTGAGAAAATGTTAAAGAAATATAAGGTAGTTCTGAAGGAGGTGTTTGGCTGTAGGGATTGGAAGTTTGGATCTTACCCTTTTCATTTTTTTTTCAAAGAATGACAAATTTCACTTATACCTCTTATAGTTTTATTTATTTCATATGTACCCCTGTAATTTTTTTTCGTAATACTATTTTTTAGATATCATTTTTCTCAATTAGCATTCAATAGATAACTTCATGAACTAAAGGGGGTTAAGTTATTAATTTTGTGTAATAAAATTATAAAATTACCCTTAAATATGAATAAATAAATTGACTTTTTGCAAAAGTAAAAATCATTTATAAGGTGTTAATTGAAAGAAAAAATTCATTAGATGCTAATTAGAAAAAAATTATTAAATGTTACGTAAAAATGGCTAAAATCATAAGAAGTATAGATAGAGTTAACCCTTAAAAGAAAATGATTAAAATAAAGGGAAAATTATATAAACCAAAAAGGGAAGAGAAAAAGTTCAATAATCAATGTGTCTAAATTGAAATTTGAAGATTACAATAATTGCACTTACGTCCCTTCAAAATCTAATTAATTTCGAAACAGTTCTTAAAGATTTTTTGTTCTTACAATTAGGTTTTGGATTCATCGACATTACGGTGCATACGTGTTTGATAATTATAGGTTTTTCTGAATTATTATGTTTCAAGGGCATCTGATCAAGTTTAGTTTTTCTTTTTTTAATTATTTTCTAGATGAAATGAATAAATTACAATGTAAATTTTTCCTTCATTTTCAAAATTAAATGTGAAATATTAATTTTGAAACTATAAATGTAATTTTCAATATCAATCATGCATTTATTAAATGAATAATGGAATATGTAAGAGCAAATTCAATTTTTAATGTACAATTTTTTTTAGATTGAAAATATTTCTAAATGTAATAATATCTTTGAATGCAACAATTTTCCAACAAGAAAGAAAGCATATGAATTACATTTTTCAACTAAAAACTAAATCATCATTCTTAAATATAAATGAGAAAACTAATACATCATATAAATGTACATATAGATGGAACATTGATTGATAACTTTCTCAAATTTATATTAAAAAAACATAATTTGCAGTCGTTTCATTTTTTTTTTATTTTTTTTTATAATTAAAAGAGGGGGATTCGAACCTTACTCTTTAGGTAAGGAGATCATGTACCAATTAAAGAGCCAAATGCTCGGGTTCTAAAATGAAATATTCTTTTAAACATTTAATTAAACACTATCACTTATCCTATACTATAAAATAATTTTGGCTTAATACTTTAACAAGTTTATAAACTTTTCAAGAAAATCAAATAAGTTTTTATTTTTTTTATTATATTCAATTAAGTTCATGTATTTTTTATTTTATATTAAATAAATTTTTATAATTAACAATTAAATAATTTTTATTAATAAAAAATATCATTGGTCATTTTATATCATGTAACATTAACGTTAAAAATAAAAAGTATTATATGAGTATATCATTATATAACATTATCGTTCATTATCACATTTCAATATATCATATTAGCATCACCAAGGTCGACTTTTGGATCACAAAAATAATGGCTTCAGGCCTCAAATTTGGAAAGGCTTTATATTTTTATAATAATAATGTAATTAATTATATTAATATATATATATAAATTAAAATAATTAATAAAGTATTTACCTATTTTCTAATACTTAATAAATATTCATTTTCTCTCACTTTCATATCCTATTAATTTTGAACTAATTATTTCATTTTTTATTAAAAATATATAAAAAATTAAAAGTAAAAAAATTAATAAAATAACATATTCTCTCACTTCTCTAATTATATACTTAATAAATTTAAATATTTTTATCACTTCTCAATTCTTAAAATGTTATTAATCCTTAACTATTTTTCTTATTTTCAATCAATTAATAGTACTATGTATTTAGCGATCTCTAACTACTATTTTTTCTTATATATTTTTTTTCATTTATAATCAACTAACGGTAAAATATATTTAATGATCTCTAGTAGCTACTTTTTCTCATATATATTTTTATTTATAATTAACTAACGGTAAGATGTATTTAAAAATTTAAGTAGCTATTTTATTTCTTATATATAAAATTAATTATTTTTTTTTCAATTTATAACATCTATTTTTAAATCATTCTTCTCTCATTTATTTATTTTTAATTTTAATTTTTCTTCAAAGAATACGTAGGATGTTTGTTATGATATTATTTTTATAAAATCATAGGCTTCATTTATGATTTGCAATACACATTCAACAATGAAGTACTATTATTTTTATTTTTGTAGACTTTTTCACTTTAATTTAAAGTTTATATAATATTATTATATTATATTTATTTTATATGAAAGTTAATTTATTTAAATTAAAAATTTTAATTATGGATTTTATATTAATTATTTAAAAATATAAAATAATTATAATAATTAAATATTTTTGGTACTTCATAATAAATATTTGAATATATCAAATCAAAAATATGAATTTTGCTTTTCAAAGCTTGAAATTTTTTTTCTTAATTTTAATAAAAAACCTCATTTAATTATTTTGGTTTTGGCCTTTGAATTTATTGAGTTGTCCCAAAGCATCAAGTGGCATAAAATTACTATTAGCATTTGAATTAATAATAATTAATTAATCATTAATCATAAAAGTTTATTTAATTCAAAATAAGAGTATAAAGATTTAATTGAATATAATTAAAGAATAAGAATTTATTTATTTTTTAAATATTTTTTCAAGATTTTTTAGATATTATGTCATTTATTTGCAAAATTAAAAAGTGTCAAACATTTATATTATAAAAAGAAATTCCAAAATTTTAATATAAAATGCATCAAATAAAAAATTTTATCATTATTATCGTAAAAAAAAAGAAACGTAGAGAGTTTTATTTAGCATTTTGAGCTTGATAATTACAATTGTATATTTTTCTTTTTTATTATATAATAAAAACACTATATCCTTTATTAATTTTCTTTAAATTGAAAAAATAAAAAACCGTGGTCGGAAAATAAATTGGCGGGGGGATTTGGTAATTTCGGCATTCTTTGATTTGAGGCTTGTGGTACGGCGGAAGTTTAACAGTTGTTTAGTTAAACTAGTTGACGGTGAACTTTCGCACAGCGATGTCTGAAATAAACCAGAAAAAAGCCAAAAAAAAAAAAAAAAACTTAAAAAGGGACCAAAGTAGAAGCGTAAAACGGGAAGTCAAGTAACAGCGCGATCCAACTCGGAGTCTCCTTTGGCCTTTGGCCTTCTTATACATTAACATATGCTTCTTGAGTTTCTTTTTCTTTGCGTATATCTTTCTCTGCCTGTTACTCTAATCAAAAGCCCTAGCCTCAGGTACTTCACTTCTCTGCCTTCTTTGATAGTGGGTTTTTTGTTTCCCAATTTCTTGGGGGGCGGGGGTTTGTTTTTGTTTTACATTGTTTTTTTAAGTTACTTCTGGGGTTTAAGAATATGGGTTTCTTTGATAATTCACATGATTGCTTCTTTGTTTTTTGTTTTACATGTCTTTTGAAGTTACTTCTGGGGTTTAGGACTATGGGTTTTCTTTGATAATTCACACGATTGCTTCTTTGTTTCATTGTTTTACTATTTTTTATGGTTTGGGTTCTACTTTCTTATCTTTGTTTATTTACTTATTATACAATGCCAATCTTCTTTATCTTCCTGATTGGCTCAATTTGTTTTTGTTTTTTTTTTTGAATTATTGTTAAATTCCAGTAAGGGGTTCAAATATTTTGTATGTTTGTACTTGATGATGGCGGTGATTGAAATTTTTTTTTTAACTAGCTTGCTAGGTACTTTTTTATAAATTTTGTTTGACTGTTTTTAGGTTGAATTTGGGCATGCTTTGCTGCTATTGAATTTGATTGCAAAGTGAGTGGTATGGATCATCCAAGATCAGGCCCAGGGCATGGTGAGGATAATGTTGGGATTCCAGATGATTTGCGTTGCAAAAGGTCGGACGGGAAGCAGTGGAGGTGTACTGCCATGTCTATGCCAGACAAAACAGTTTGTGAAAAACATTATATCCAGGCGAAAAGGAGGGCTGCCAATTCTGCATTGAGAGCTAGCCTTAAGAAAAAGAGGAAGTTGGGTGGGGAAAGTGAGGTGTATGCAGACAAGAGTGATGACTTTGATGTGCCACTTATAAGTAGGAAAGTCGAAGACTATCCTCCTCCGGTTTCTGGGAAGAAATATAAGGAGAAGGTTTCAAAGAATCAAATTCAGTATTCACCCGAAACACCTGCTATGAGGAATTTCCCAGCACGTAATTCTGTAAAGATGGAAGATGATTATCAAAGAGATGGCTCACCTTTTGAAGAGAATTGGAGGTCATACAAGATACAATCTTTTTCTGCTGCGGATTCATCTAGGAACAGATCACAGAGAAGCTATGATGATGTTACTATGACAGTGGTGAGTTAACTTGCAAAGTACATGGTGCATCTGGTAGCATTAGTATTGTCTTTATTCTTGTTATGGCAGGTTTTTTTTCCTGTGTGCATGAGATCTTGAAAAGGTTGGGGGGTGGAATTCATTCTAGAGTGTAATTTTGCTCTTAAAAGGATATGGCATAAATATGTGCAACTTTAGTAATGGGGATGCTTCACAAGGGGCATCTTGCCCATATAGTAAATTGTGGTGGGCCTCTTTCGATAGCATCGCTAGTATCAATAAGAAAAAAAGTGGAAAGAACACTATTCTAACTTATTAGGTGTCACAGCAAATGAATGGGTCAAATATAGTTAATTGATAATCAGATTGTAATGATTCTTTTCTCCAATATATTGCTGGGTTCAGTTCATGCTTTATGATGATTATTCCTCTGCAACTTTTTTCTATTCTTTTCTGTCCCACTATTTTATGTTGCTGATGCAGATATTCATGTGTTGGTTTACAGGATGACTCTGAAGAGTCCTCTGAAGAAGTGTTCGTCGGGAAAACTTGCCATCAATGCCGGCAGAATGATAGAGAGAGAGTTTCTTGGTGCCTTAAGTGCGATAAGAGAGGATATTGTGATGGCTGTATCTCTACATGGTGAGTTGAACTTTGAGGTAAACGTGCCCACATTTCAGTTTGTGAGCAAGTATTTATACTTCACTTACAGGTACTCAAACATCCCTTTGGAAGAAATTGAGAAGGCTTGTCCTGCATGTCGTGGTTCCTGTAATTGTAAGGCATGTTTACGAGGTGATAACATGATAAAGGTATTTTCTTCTCTAATTAAAGGGTTTGCATATCTAAATAATATACACTACTTTTGTACAGTGTAATTGTCTACTTTGTTGAAGAATAATTTACTTTCACTGAGTGCAGGTAAGGATACGGGAAATACCTGTCCTGGACAAGTTACAGTATCACTATGGTCTATTGTCTTCGGTGCTTCCTGTTGTTAAGAAGATCCACCAGGAACAGTGTTCTGAAGTGGAATTGGAAAAAAGACTTCATGGTAAGATGCTTGTTAATTAAATGGTGTTTGAACTCAAGTTTCTGCAGAGAATATATGTGATTAGGTAACCATTGTTATTTATATATGTTTTTCAGGAACTGCAATAGATCTTGTTAGGGCAAAGGTGAATGCAGATGAGCAGATGTGCTGGTAGCTAACATTTACTAGCTATTTTAAATTAGTTTCACTTAATGTGGTTAGTTTAATAGGTTGATTTTTCTGTACTTTTGACGAGGTTTACTAATTAGATGTGCGAAAGTATGGCTAGCGCATAATCATTCCTGTTGTTCCAAGGGCTTATGGTTCATAACTTTCTCTTTTTGCAGCAATTTCTGTAGGATACCTATTATTGATTATCATCGGCATTGTGCAAATTGCTCGTATGATCTTTGCCTCCGTTGCTGTCAAGATCTTCGGAGAGCATCTTCAGGTGGCGTTGAAGATGTAGGAAATGAGACTGGTGAGAGAACTCTAGACAAAGAAACTGCTATGGGAGAAGTATCTGAATTGAAACTGAATTTCTTGGATAAGTTCTCTGGCTGGAAAGCCAACAGTGATGACGGTATTCCATGTCCTCCAATGGAGTATGGTGGCTGTGGTCATTACTCATTGAACTTAAACCGTATTTTTAAGATGAATTGGGTTGCAAAACTGGTAAAGAATGTTGAGGAAATGGTTAGTGGCTGTAAGGTTTATGATGTTGAAAGTTCAGAAAAGACGGAATCAAATGATCCCACACTCTGTCAATTTGCTGACAGAGAGCCTAGTGATGATAATCTTTTATACTTTCCGTCGTCTCAAGATCTTAAAGCAGAAGGGATTGCAGATTTTAGAAAGCGTTGGGGCAATGGTGAACCTGTGATTGTCAAGGAGGTATGTGATGTCTCATCCATGTCAAGTTGGGATCCAGTGTCTATACGGAGAGGAATTCAGGAGAATGTGGATGAGAAAATAAAAGATGAGAGCAGAATGGTAAAGGCAGTAGATTGCTTAGACTGGTCTGAGGTGCGTTCTCAATGCTACCGCTTATACGTGTGTGATCTTGATTTCTCAGTAATTTAATTGATATAATGTGTTACATGCTTTTATAGCTGTGGGTCTGATTTAACATATTGTCAGGTTGATATTGAACTCGGTCAATTCATCAAAGGATACACGGAGGGAAGTTATAATGAAAATGGTTGGCTGGAAATGTTGAAGTTGAAAGATTGGCCTTCTCCCGGTGCTTCTGAAGAGTTTTTAATGTACCAGAGACCTGAGTTTATCAGTAAACTTCCTTTACTTGAGTACATTCATTCCAGGTTGGGTCTTCTAAATGTTGCTGCAAAATTGCCCCATTATTCCTTGCAAAATGATGTAGGACCTAAGATTTATATATCGTATGGGACCTATGAAGAACTTGGTAGAGGGGATTCAGTAACCAATCTCCATTTCAAAATGCGTGACATGGTAAGTTGCTTTTTCCCCATTCTTGACTAATTTAATTGCATAAATTAAAAAAAAATGAAATTCTTTTTTCATTAACTATTGTGGTCAATATTAGTTTACGGATGCTTGCTTTCTTAATAGAAGGATACTTTGGAACTGCAGCTTTCTATGTGTATATTGTTCTTATATGTCTTAAAGTGCATCAAAGGATTAAATCTATGGGTCCTATACTGGAAATTAATGCTTGAATAGCATTTAGGCTTTCATTCTTTGCATTATCTTTTGCTATTTCTACTCTATTACTCAGGTATACATGCAAGATTAAAACTTGTATGTTTGTAATACCATCTTAGATCCTTAAAATGAAAGAGACAATGGATTCAATTATTAATGATTCATGAACAAAGTCTGAATAACCTTTAACTCTTTTTCTTAAGCATTAAAATTAAATCTGTATATTCTGTGGTAAAGTGTATGAACTGAAAGATGAGGTGTTTGTCAGGTTTACTTGTTGGTACATACATGTGACGTGAATGCTAAAGGTCAGAAGACAAAAATGGAGGACATGCAAAATTCCAATGGGGAATCTGAGGTAAATGAGTCTTTGGGGGATCCTGAAACAAGGTCAGATGAGAAAGGGTTACCTGATTTATCACTTGATGGAACTGATATGAATGATGAATATGAGAGCACATCTGCTGTACATGAGGATGAGAAAATGGATGATCAAGGAGCTGAAACCACTGTGGTTGGGGAGAAATCTGTGGATTTTGAACAGTTAAATGGGGATAGAAGGGATGTTCTGGGAAAGACTCATGCAGGAGCTTGTTGGGATGTCTTTCGCCGACAGGATGTTCCAAAGTTAATTGAGTATTTGCATATGCACTGGATGGATTCTGGGAAGCCTGAAAGTGTAATAAGTGATTCTGTAAGTTTATGATCTTAGTTGTAGAAGCTTCACTTTAACACATTTGCTTGTGCAGAAGTGCATGTTGGTGATTCTTTATTTTGATTTTCAGGTGATATGTCCTCTGTATGATGAAGTGGTTTACCTGAATGAGCATCATAAGAGAAAGTTGAGGGAAGAATTTGGTAAGGATAATTGATGTCAATTTCAGAGAGTGTATGTCTTGGAGTTCGTTTAACTGTCCTTTTTTGTGGCACATGGATGAAGTGTTGCATATTTACAGACTAGCATTCAATTTGTCCAGGAACGGTTCTGATTGTGTTATTCCTAATTGAGTGAAAATATTGCTGTGATTTTCAAAATTTCTGTAAGCCAACCAAGTCATCTAGAAAAAAGAAGGAAACCCTCATGGTTGCTCAGAAGAAGATGGATAAGATAACAACCTACTACTGTAAAATGTTTAGAGACCAATTTTCTAGGAGATGAAATAGGTGTTGGGGTCACAATTTTTTTCAGAAAACCTTATTGTAATTTTAAGCCAGTGACAATTTCAATATTCTCTTTGTATCGGTAGAATTGAATCATTAATGTAATAGATAATAATATTTATTTTTGAGTGTTAAAAGTTGTTTTTTTTTTATTAACAGATGTGGTGCCTTGGTCGTTTGAACAGCAATTGGGGCAAGCTGTCTTTGTCCCTGCTGGGTGCCCTTTCCAAGTGAGGAATCTCCAGGTGGGTCTTCTAATCAGTAACCTTCCATGTTTGGATGAGTTCTGTGATTTTATTGTAAATACTGCAGATAAGGTGACATTTGATGTCGTCTAGTATGTCCAATGTAATAGTCTTTTACCTTGTTGGATAAAATGATGTTCATTACTGTGGAAACTAATCCTTGAGTCTATTCTTCTGAGGGAGAGATGATTCTGGCCTGGTATTGCTTACAAGAATGGTTTCATGATTTGTAAACTTGGGACCAATCTTTGCAATAACTAATTTGAAGTTATTGAACAAATTAAGTTCTTCCTTGAGTCGTCCATCATTATGGAATCTGGCCAAACAGAAAAAATGCTGCCAGATTTTATTTGTTGAATGCATCTTTACCTTTTTGAATTAGTAGGCAGAATTGGAAAAGCTTGATAAACTCAACACTGGTGTGTAGAAGTATATTATTTTGCTTATAGTTATACTTCAATTGACTGATTTCCTTGTATTGAATTTTTCAGTCCACTGTTCAGTTAGGACTTGACTTCTTATTTCCCGAAAGTGTGGGGGAGGCTGTCAGATTGGCTGAAGAAATCCGCTGTCTTCCAAATGACCATGATGGAAAACTTCAAATTTTGGAGGTCAGGCTTATAGTCCAAGAAGTAGTCAGTGCTTTCCTTTCCCTGTGCTTGTCAAGTTCCTTGAGTCTTTTGAAATCATTTGAGTCGGGTATGTTAGACCTGTTTGTCCTAGTGAGTTTACTAACGTCACCCATTGTGTTAAAGCAGGTGGGAAAGATCTCATTATATGCAGCTAGTTCGGCTATTAAAGAGGTCCAAAAATTGGTGCTCGATCCAAAGTAAGTCAATTTAGCCTTAATTTTGTCTTGGTCTTTGTGTTATCATTTCATGTTGATCTTATTGGAGTCTGAGATAAAAGAATGAGCCTTCCCACTTGACCTTTCCTTTAGATATAAGTGCATATTCAGTTAGGGGATTTGGTCTTGCGATAGTATTGGGGCCAAGGGAAAAGACAACGGCATAGCTGAGCTTAATTATCCCCTAAAAATGTTTCTCCAACTCATAACCTTTTCCATTTTCCCTTTTGTTGCTTTCCCTTCGCTTGAGTCGACTGTTTCTAATCTTATCCTATTGCAGGCTGGGTGCTGAGCTTGGATTCGAGGATCCTAATTTAACTGCAGCGGTTTCTGAAAATCTGGAGAAGGTCGCCAAGCGAAGACAGATAACCTGTGCCTGAATTCTCTGTATAGTGATTATAATTTTAGATATAGAAAGTATAGTTTCTCCAGTGGCCGATTGTGGGTGCTTGATGGCATTTCAATGTACAAATGTATTTATATGTAAACTTCTAATTCTTACAGTACTTGAAGGATTTAAGACATCTGATTCTTGACAATGTATCAGTTTATATTTATGCGACCAATTCCCGCTGAAGGACCGACAATTCCCCCACAAAAACATTGATATCCCAGAACCTGTCGACAACTGTTGTTTTTTCCTGTGCTGCCAACAGGTCCTGGAAAGAAGCTGAAGTGAAACTCAATATCAAGTGGTAAGACTAAATGAATTAGCAATTCTATAGAAGGCTGACTGGAACTCTGGCCATGCCGATTCTGTTGCTTGGGCATTCAGAGTGAAGAGCCTACCCCCACGAGCACAACAAACGGCAACATTATGCCTCTGGAACGAGGGGCTTTCGACTCTGAATTCCAGCTCGTAGTACTTGACATTCTTGGAAGGATCCTCCCTCACAGTTGATTCTATCAGAGTTCCTTTCACATCAGGGCGTTGTCCTGTGATCGTCCGAATCACAGCTTCTCCCACCTCTTTTGGCCCTCCGAATGTTTCAATTCTATGAATGCCAAAAGGCAAAGCATTAGGCCATTAGTTGTCATCTTCAGGGATGTTGGCGGGCAAGGCAGTGGGTATCCTAAGATCATTACCTGAGTCTTAATTGAATTTGTAATGAATAATAGTTTTACTACTCAAACTGTATCTGAACATGATTATAAGATGCCTTTATAAAACACTCATTGACATCTCTATTTTCATGTCACCTTAAGGGTCACATTGATTCCAGTGGAAGTTTGTTAACAGTGATAGTAGTATACTCACGAGAATTCTAGGGGGACTGGTGAGACAATGACACTGACGTTGAGCTCACCACTCGAACCAGGCGGACCGTATGCAACAATTGGTTCGTTCACATTCTTGCGGGGACGATTGCTGGATTTTAGACGGCTCGTGGGAAGTGGATCAAGTGATCTCTCCAATCTCTCAGCTGCTCTATATAGCAGCCTTTGATCTCCAACCCAACTTGCCGGGTATATGAACTCTGCAAGCAGTCCAAAAATCTTATACGAACTTTCATTTGATTTCAATTGTTTCTGTCCGACATTGTTGGAACATTTCAATGTTTATACGATTATGATACTATGATATATTCATCATCTTATCTCAAAATTTAAAAAATAAAGTTGTCAAGGAAGCCAAGTAATAGGACTTACTAACCAAATCCTTCATTATTTTCAATGCGACGACTAAATCCTTCAATTGGATAAAGCACATCCAGCTTCAAGTTTCGACCACCCTCTGGTGATAACCCCAGAAGAAAACTAGTTAAGCCACCAAAATTTGCACCGACAGCCACTAGAGAAGCTGAACCAACACCAACAAGTAGGCGCCGCCTGAATGTTGTCGCAAGCGGTGCGAATTCCTCCGCCGGGGACTTTCCTTGCCTCGTCGTCACCTCTTGGAAACTCTCCTTGTGGCCATTGTTGGATGACTGCGTCATGTAAATTCTGTTCAGAGACACATATTTGCATGGATGAAGGTACTGCTGCAATGCCATTTCCGCACTTTTGCTTGGGTGGTATTGGAACTATAGCTTATTATGGATACAAGTTCCAAGGCACGGACGGTCCAATTTAGGTGCTTTTGGTTTTCATAAATGTTTGTGTAAGTTTTGCATTTTTCATTGGTTTCTTAATGACTAATCACGCATAAAAATTTTGGGTTTTGGCCAGCTTTTCTTGATGATGCTTATCCAGTTCTGGTGGCTCTCATTATCTGTGGTTTCATTAGGTACTCAGAGCCACAAATCTAGAAAAGGCCATTGTTTTCCCTTTTGGGGGCCTTTTTTTGATCTGTTAACTTAGGCTTGATGGTTGTTACACGGGCCGAAGCTGTGCAAGCATGTTGCTCGCACCATGGCACGAGGACGACGAGTCGATGGTTCATCCATCGAGGGAGAAAAAGAGAAAAGAAAAAGAGTATTGTGTGACCGTGCACGTATTAAAAAAAAAAAGAAAAAGGGAAATGAAAAAGCTTAGAGCAATGATTATAAAGGCAAAACGTAAAAGGTTTTCTTTCTTTTCTTTTCGACCAATGTCTTAGGGAAAAATTTTAATGCAAATCATGCGTGACAATGATATAATTACTCTTTGAGATAATTAGTAGTGTACAAATCTTAAGGGAATTTCACACCGGTTAAGTAAAAGAGAGGTTTTAGATTTATAAACATTAATGTTACAAATCTCAATAAGTTAATTTTTTGTAAAAAATAATAATCTCGTTATAAAATGATATATATTAAAATCAATTTAAATTTGATTTCGATGTCATGTCAAGCCTTTTAAAAGATGAAATAGATAAAAATAACTTGACTTGCAACAAAGGTATAGTACATTCATATAAAAAAAATTACGAAATTGCAAAATAATCTTATAAAGATAGTTTTAATATTATAGATATCGATGTTACATATTTTAATAATTAATTTTTAAGATAATAATTACTTAATTTTTGAACGAAATGGTAACTTGTACCAATTATTGGAAGGTTAATTAAATTGCTTGAAATTTAGCCAAAATGCTCAATTGCTTGCTTTTTAGCAAGATCACTTTCTTAAATATTAATCCATGGCTAAAAATAAAGAGAGGGAAAAGGAAAAAGCAATAGAAGAAGTTTTAGCAAGGAGTTCTATTATTGAGCTAGCTAGCTACTTCTAATTTTAAACTTTCCACATTGGTTTCTCCAAAGCTGCATGTTGCTGAAAATGGCTCAAGCCTTGCAGTCTAGCCTGAGCAATACCTCCAAACTCCAAATGATCTTGCAGTGGTTGATGATGATGATGATGCTGTTTTTCAAGCAGATTCCTGGGTCTCGATCCCCCGATTCCCAAGAAATCAACAGTCATCATATCCCCACCAAAGCCTGACAGACCAGAAGGGTTTGCTCCACCACTTCTTGGGGTACTCAACCCTGAATTTGAACTCGCACCGCGCTGATCGTTCTCTATACTCTTCAACAACGCATTGTTTTGATCAAAAACCCCTGAAAACATCCCCATATTGTTCACAGCTGAACTTTGATGGTCAACCCCTCCATTAGCATTGAAAAACTGATCTGACCGTATTTCTTGTTGGCTCTTCTGCATGAACTGGTTGGTGAATCCAGCATCAGCTCCTAGCATTTGTGGTTGATTACTCTGAGGAGTTTGCATTGAAACAAATGATGGTGGCGCCATGCTTGTAGTGAAACTTTTCCCCATCAAGGGAGAGTTTAGGCTACCAGTAGTAGCAGTTGCACCCATTTGAGCTGCTTTCTGTAACAATGCAGTGGCAGACATGGAGGCTGAGCCAGAAAACAGGTGCCCGTTTCCTTCGAATAATGTCGACGAATTATTCGCATTGAGTTGCAGGCAAGAGGGGGAAGGATTGGAAACATTACTTTTCTCTTCACCAAACAGGTTTCCAGGATTGTTGGAGAACATGCTTCCTGCCATGCTTAAGGGCTGTAAAGGGCTTTTCGTGTCATGGCTGAACGGATCAGAAATATTCATGGCAGATGTGTTGGGGTTGTTGTTGATGGGAATTGCAGGAATAAGCTCAGTGACTTGGGCTTGTAAGTTGGATCCCACGTTGGGTACAAGTCCTTGGTTTGCTTTGTTGTTTTCTTCAGTTAGGGCATCACAGAAAGCTCTGTGGGTAATAAAACTGTCTCTTCTGCAAAAAAAATAAAAAATAAAAATAATGATAAACAATCTGATTAGTTAATCACTTAATAATCTTCAGAGAAAGAACAATTATTGAGAAAAGGGTCCATTATTCAATTGCTTGGACCACAAGAAGGGGGACTAGGACTTTATAGTAAAATAACAATTTCATGCAGAATCTGTGGTCAAACAAAGACTTTAAGCAAAGCTAGCAAGTGGGTATTGAGGAAATTAACTAAACTTGCTGCCATCGACCCAAAAATAATATACTCTGAAGCAATCTGATTGTTCCAATCATCTTTTTCTATCAAAGATAACGCCATTGATTTCAAGTCTTAGTTCATGCATGCACAGCCAACTACTCTTACAGGGCGTTCTAGACATTGAATCAAAACTTTTTTTTAAATCTTTATAGTGACAAGTTGCTGTTATAGAGTCCTGTTCAAAGGTGGATAAATATAGATGGATAAACCTGGAGAAAATGGTGCCACAGTCACATTTATATTCCTTGGTGCCACATGTCTTTGAATGAGCTTTCCAATCAGATTGCACAGCATATTTCTTGGAGCACTTGTCGCATTTCCATTTCTTCTCTCCATGTTTTCGACAGAAATGCTTCTTGATCCCCGTCAGGTCGCCTAGAGCTCGAGCCGGGTTATGGTGCACGCATGAAGGTTCAGGGCAGACATAGACCCGCTTCCGGATTTCAGTGCTTGTCCTTTGCCTAAGCTTCCACGGCAGGTTATGTCCTCGCCGGTGAAGTTGAAGGTTTTGGTCCCTTTGGAATCCTTTGTTGCAGATTTCACATACAAAACGGTTTGTGGCCAAAAGGGTCTTTGGCGATAGAGCAATGACTTCTGCATTGGGATCTGCACACATAAAAGCCCATGCAAAGACATGTCATCATTCACTTTTTGCCATAGCATTTTTCTGTTATTCTAAACCTTTAGTGCTCTTAACTTTCAAAAGTTTCGGAAAACCAATTTACTTGGAAATAATCTTTGGGAATTAAAGAGCATTATATTGTTCATTTTCCACAGTTAATATCTTCAATTTCGTTGGAAGAACCAAATTTTTGGGTCCTTTTACTTACTTGACTACCATTCAACTGACTGCCATCTTAAATAAAATAACATAAACAGTTAAGAGACTGGAGTGATTAGATCAATATGAAATGTGAAAAGGGCGAGAGAAAGAAAGAAAGAAAAGAGAAAAAACGAAAGAAAGAGGGAGAGAGAGAGAGGACAGTACAGATATTCCATTAGCCGGGATATGTGATTCCTTTACTTGAAACAGTTAAAAAACAAAACAAAGGAAAAAAAAATAAAGGAGTGAGGGCAAGGCCAACAGTTTGCTCTGCAATGATTGTGATACCCAACCAATAATTGAAACCCCTTTCAACAACTTAAAACTTCAATAATTCACCATTTTTCTGACCCAGATTGGCTCCAAAACCTTTCTTCCTACTCAAAACAATACAGAAAATCTTCTTCATAACAGCCCTAATGAATTAAATCAGCTGCCTGCAGAAGGTTTTCCCTTTTGTTTTGATCCAATATATATATATATATATATATATATGCAGGCATATGCAAGAACATGTCCAAAACTTTCTAAATCCGGCATGTAAAGCCAAGATAACTTAGTTGAGTAGGTAAAAATTCATATGCTTACATTTTGAGAACTCTGTTGACTGATACCAAGTAGTCTATAAGCCATAAGATGAATCAGAGAAAAAAGACATTGAATTACTGATGTAACGAACTCAAACTCAAAGCAGTAAACAAAAAAATCTTTCTTCAATTCTCTACTTCAATGACCCTGTTAATTTTAACACAACAAAATCTTTAAAATAAAGTTTGTTTAATCAAAGAAATGATGCCCAGAAAAACAAATAAGTAAGTAGCTAATGAAAGAGCCAGTTCATTTTACCAGGAGTTCCTGGAAGGTTTCTCTTCTTCTTAGCTGGTGGAGGTTGCTCCTGTGGAGTAGTGGTGGAGCCATTGCTGTTAGTTGAAGAAGGCAAAGAGTTTAAACCATGAAAGTGATTCACTTGCTCTTGTTGCTGTTGCTGCTGCTGCTGCTGTTGTTGTTGTTGATGAACTTCTTCTCCAGCAGTGTTGCCTGAAGATAAGCTCCCTCCATCACCTGCTGTAATGTTTGACATTGAAGATAAAGCAAACAGATAAAAAAAAAATAACCCAACTTTTTGTCTTTCTTTCTCTTCCTTCCAAATGACTCTCTTGTTTCTTTCTCTCTTTTATTCCTAGTTCTTGCTGCTCATCTCACCAAAAGCAGAAAAGGTTTGTTTGTTTATTTTTATAAATAAAAAACAAAAACCCCCCAACAAGAAAAACTTGGGATTTTCTTGTAGCTAGAGGAAGACAAAAACCAGGAATTTCTCCTTCATTTCTGGTGCTTAAGGTTTCTTTTTTTTTTTTTTTTTTTGCCCTTTTGCTAGCACAAGGAAGAACATAAGAAGCCAACCAAGTCTTCTTTGGCTGTTATTTATAAATAAATATCACTCACTAGCTTATAGTATATTCAACACTGCTGGCTAATGCTATACTCAATTTGCCCCTAGCTTTCTTTGGTATTAACAAGTTGTCCTTATCCTAATTCCATTTAATTTTAGGAACTTATACCCTTAATATTTTCGGAACTTATACCATGTCAAATAGATTCATATATTTAATATTATCGGAAAAAGGATTTAATACTCTCTCCGTCCGTTTTTCTTTGTTTATTTTCTTTTATATTCTAAAATAAAACTCGTTTTTCTTTTCTAGTCACCTAATACTCTTACGTTTTATACTGTATAATTTAAATTTTCATAATTTTTTTCAGTTTTCGTATTGAAAAATATCGGACATCTATATTATAAAAATTTTATTCTCCATGAAAGTACAAATTGAATTAACGTATGGCTTCATTATAAGGATTTTATTTTTTATTTTTGCTATGATTCAAATTCCTAAGCTCAATTTAATTTTTCTTGAAGAAGTTAGTAATATTTCCAGGACATCAGGGGCACTTTAGGTATTTCAATGTACAAAAGAGCCCACACGAGCCAGTTAATTTCAAACATTGCTGGCGGAAGGGAGCTTCAAGTTGAAGAATTGTCGTTGTCCGCTGATAATTTTATTGAAAGCAATTATATTCCCGAAATACCCCTATAAATGACCCGGAACTACGAAGCTCGCCACCGAAGTAAGCAGCCGCCGTGATGGGCAGACGGAAGTGACGAAAATAGCCTCGCCCGTCACGGGTGTGGCCACTGATCGAATCCTTCTCGAAAAGGACCCGACAATAATACAAAAAAATTCTCCATGTTCACGTGCACCTTAGAGGTGGTACTTCCCCCAAGGTGTGTGCCAGATTTTTCCCCCACAAGGGTATTCTACATATTTTGTAGAAAAGTAGGGGTAAAATAGTCATTTTAAAACTATGTCTAATGATGATGGGATGGTGATGTGTCATAAGCAGCCATGGAAAATTTTTGAATAAATAAATTTTATTATAAAAAAATTAAAATAATAAAAAAAGATAGAAATGAGAGGGACTTAACAATATTATGATTTAATTAAATTGTAAGTAAGAGAAACTGTCTGCTAAGGTTCTCAATAGTCATTTTCTGGCTGCTCAACTTTGCTTGGTCAATGTAAGTGTGAATATAATTATTAAAATTTATATAAAAATTTAAATTGATTATTATTTGTAATTTTGTTTTAAGTTATATAAAATTTTAAAAATGATTAAACCAATAATATTTAAATCCGGATCGTTACATCATTAAGTCATTTTATTTGAATCCGATAAGAAACTTATTTGAGACAAAATTGATTATAACAAAAAAATTTATTTGAAAAATAAAAATTAGATTAATTGAAAATTTATCGATAAAAATATACTATTTTGAACCGAATTTTTTCGACGGGACAATTTTTTTTTGAGAAGTGCATTAAAGTGAAAGTAGTACATAGAGGGAATCTCTTCAGGTGTTAGATCGATAAGCATAACAATTCCAACTGGTGGTGTTCCATGAGAGAAAATATTTGAAGTCCAAAGCTCAGTCACTTTCCTTAAGCTCACCTCTTTCCATGCAAAAGTTGCAATGTTTGCTCTCAATTATTGTATACATTTTCACAGTTTTAACAAAGCTCTCTGTTTCTGTTTTCCCTCTGGCTTTCTAGTTGTACGTAACTGATATTTGCATGGTGATGGGACTTGTCTGCATGGCAAAACATCTTTGCATCTTCAGAAATATAAAACCATAAATGTTATGAGTGTGTGTATATACATATATATGTGTGTGTATATGATAAATACATATGCAGGGATTACTTAGCAAGAATCGGTGTTGGAATATATCCTTTCCACCACATGCTCATGAGCTAAAAGACTGACAAAGACCCTTCAATTACATGGTACAAGGCACAAAATCGAGCACCAGGTATTGTCAGTGAGATATATCCATGTATCATTACCTTTCTTTAATCTTTACTTTGCCTGCTTCCCTTTCTAGGTGTTTGGTTGGGTCAGTTTTTATATTATTTTGTCTTTAAAAAATTAATTTGATAAGGTGTGCAGTACTAATATATATATATATATATATATATATATTAAGCTCAATAGTTGATAAGTTTGGTATTAATTGTATTGACATAAGTTCTTGATGAGAGACACAAATTTGTATTAATTTTACTCAGTTTTTACAGTGAAGTTTAGTTTAGGTAGAAAGGGAGAGAGGGCCCAGAAAATGAAGCCATATACATCATGAACTATAAATCAATTGAGTAGGTGGTAGGCTGGGGGGAATACTTGAGTTTTATATGCAACAAAACAAAGTTTTTACATATGCAAAACAGACAAAAACTAACTGCAAAGTGCTAAAACTATATTATATAATTATAATTATCTGTATTTAATGCCAGATTAACTGTTAGTTATGCCAATATGTTGTCCATTTCTTTGTGATTTTAATTAATTATTATACCACGTGTGATCTCCAAGCTGAAGAATCAGTACCTTCTGATAAAAGTTTTACACAAAAAAGACTATTTTCATTGTCAATTATTTGTTGTTATTCCATACATCCCTAAATTTGGATAAAGCTCATGTGTAGGACAGGAATCCCAATTAACTTTTGGCTTTTTCTGCTTTTTTTTTCACTAAAAAACCTTTTTTTAAATTTTTTTTTGAAGTAATACATTGTCAGATAGAAAAAAAAATCAATTAATTCGGAGTATTCCAGCTTTGATTAAACTATCTAATAATGATTTTTGTCTCTCTGAGCATATGTATGAATGGTATGTAAATAGTTTTATATTTGATACTCTCGATGTGATTCGAGAGATGTTTCATACATCACGAAATTTTAGAGTATTGATTAGTTTAACCATCTCGATAATTCTTTAGGCTTGTTTTGATAGTTTTAACAGAAATTAAGAGTTTTTTTTTTTTTTGATTGGAGATCTAAAAACTAGATAGAGTTTTGTTGTTCTCTATATTAATTTGGACAGACAAAAGAAAGGCATTTAGGTAACCTGTTGCTATCATTTTCCATAGCGTGAGATACATGAATGGTCACTTTCACAAAAATGGTATGCCAAAGGTAATTTTCTTTTTATAGTTCATATTATCCTTTTGAGCAAAACTATATCCAGATTAAGAATTAAGTATATACTATCATGTCGCATATAATTTTAGAACATAACATTGTCATATGATTTAGACTTTTTTTTTTTAAAGATGATGAGATTTTTATTTTGATATCATGAAAGGAGAGTTACAATTCCGAAATCAAGATTAAGATAACATTAAAGAAAGACCTCTTGCATCGAAACATAAAAATCTCTTGTACGTAAAACCCGAACATGAAACGTTATCATATGATCTAAACATTGGGTTTATTTTTTCTTTGTTAGAGAGATTAATCTCAAATATACATACATATATACATATATATATGATTATATATATAATTTGCTTTCTACAACGGCTAGCTACCAAACCCTTTTAAACAACACTTAATTAGCTTGTAAAATTAACAAATATAGCTTAGGCTATGAGTTAATTTGAACGGTGGAGATCCCCTTTTTGTCACAATCAATTGGGCAATCTAATGAACCCACAAAAATTAAAAAATAAAAAAATTATAGGTAATTTTCAAGGTCATATTCAAAAGTCACCAGCCCCATGCAAGCACAATGAATTTTTAAATGTGCATATAGCAAATTAATTATGTAAGTAATTAACTTAATTAATCACCCACGTCAATTTATTAATCCCTTAAAAATAGTAATTTGATTGTGATGTGTTCTACCTACCTAGTGTCTATAAAGATTAAAGTGTTGACAAATCCACCATAAATCCTGTTTGCCCTTTTTGTGTGTCATCTTTTTATCAACACTTTTTATTTAGTTGGCCTTGCAGTGAATTTGATTAACATTAAATTAAAGCTTCTTTAATGTGTTCTAGGCCTTCAAGCTATGTACAAGCTTTCTCATGCAATAAAAACAATAAAAAATTAAAGAACAATTAGCCTAAATATGGTAATTAATTATGATTAATTCAACCATTAGCTTTGATGATGATCAGCTTCCTTTCCCTGCCTGTAATCTCTTGGGCTAAACCTTTATATTGGCATAGCATCCACCAACCTAATGGCCCCCATAGTGAAAACAACTGCATGCCCACCCCACTGCCTTTCAATTTTTAGATCATTTATTAGAAAATATTTTACTATCACTTTCGTCCATCCATTTCTGAAAATATTTTGATCATTTTCTTTTCTTTTCTTTTATATATATATATTGAAAGACGTAATTTAATTATTGATAATTGAGAAAAAATATTAAAGTAGAGTAACAAGTTACATAATAAAAAATTCTTTTATTCTGTCGCTGTCAATATATATATATATATTAATTGCACATTAACGTGCGACATATAATTCATTAATTTGTTG
>NW_018397259.1:9792909-9806309 GCF_002168275.2 Theobroma umbraticum | reverse complement strand
TTGTTATAATACTTTAATAATGAAGATAACATAAACAATAATTATTGATTAATTATATATATAATAATTGTTTTAAATCTCGAATCTATATTCTTACATGTTTAAATATATAAAATACATTTTGAAGTTGAAAACTTATAATGATAACACAATTTCAACGAATATCTAATTTTATCTAAAAATTACTCGAAGAGGAGGATTCTAGTTTAATACTTTTTATTAATGTATATATATATATATATATATATCATGTCATCTCTGACAGTTTGAATTTCTTTTTTTCTTTTGGGAGGTCAAAAAATTGGAGATTAACAAAGAAAAAATAGTGAAAAATTCTATAGCTACTTGTATCATTGTCAAAAATGTTTTCTTAAAGAAATAAGATGTTACATTAGTCTTATTTTATTGGGGTTAAATTTAATTCAAGAAGATTAAACGTTAAAATTCTATTATTATTATTATTATTATTATTATTATTTCTTTAACCAAAAAGAAAATCTTAAAAAAATAATTTAATGGGGTCCAAAATAATAATTCATAAACTAGATTTTGTACTGTGGCCTTTTTAATGAGATTTTACTCAAGTAAAACAAGATTTTAACCATAATTAGTCAGTGAAAAGCTAGCTAAAGAGCTAGGCCTATGTCTTTTAGTGGAAAAAGAAAATTATGAGAAAAGGATCATTTATATTAGTTGGCAAATTATTTGCAAAAAGCATAAAGTGATTAAATATGTGCAATGTATCAAATATTGTATGGACCAGCAATGATGAAGACCACCATTTTTTTTTTCTTTTTCCTAAATCTAAGTACCTTTTTTTCCCATCATTTTCACTATTTAATAAGTGTAGAGTAATTAGAAGTGATCAACAGAAAGAATTGAGACATGGCAAAAGTTTTTGATGTGGAATAAAGTTATCTTCTTGACTTTGCCTATATCAATAAAATGCAATGAATTTTGTGGATTGTACAAGATAACACCCACGATGATCATCTTGTTTAGATAAGATTATACGTTACCCTTTTATCTTGATAAATTAAAGATAATAATCATTTGGGTATTTTAAAATTATCGAACTAGATCTTATAAAAAGGTTCGAGAAATCACTACTCATAGGTTGAGGATTTGGTTATGGCTTGTTTTGAAGTAATTTTTTGTTACCTGTTTTTTTTTATGGAAGAAAAATTGACTCGTAAAAAATCCCAACCCTAAAATCACATAATAAAATCATTTTACTTTATAAATCTAATAATAAGAAATAACATCACTATCACCAATTACCTCTATGAACCATACAATTTGATAAGGTGATCATGTTATGATGTGAACTTCTTTCCCACAATGTTATGATAATTTATTATTAATTATTTTGAAAAAAAATTTTCTCCTCAATGGTACAATGACTAATGGAGGCAAAAGCAAAGTTTATTTTAAAAAAAAATGTCTTTCCTTTTCTGAGGCATTGACAAAAAGAGACTCTCTTTGATGGACAAGGATGAGTAAGGAATCTAAAGAGATAGATCTCCATGAACTCATTAAGTTGGCAATGAGCTTTCACCTTGAGCTTTTATTTCCAAAAGCCCCTTTATTTTTAATTTAAAAATAAAAATTCAAAAAAAATAAAATAAAATTGATGTTACTTTTGGGCTCAATACATATTGCAATCTAGTTGTGGAAAAGCTACTTTCAAGACAGAACTCAAAGATTCTCTTGTCTCTCAATCAGATGCTTTTTGGTTCAGAGTCCTCTTACTGAAATCACTTCACCTTTTACCCCTTCTGTCCCAAGAAACAAGGAAAAGTCCTAAACCCTAAGCATTTACACATTGGTGTATAATTTATTTATTTCAGAAATGAATGATTATCTTGGATTCTTCATGCAGTATATATTATTTGGAAAACCCCAAAAATATATATATTAAAAAAAGGGAGGGAAGACCCAAAACCAAATGATCATGCAATGAACTTCTTCCTTTTTATAGAGTTTGATTTGGTATAAGATAATAATGATCTTTAAGTTATAGTCAACTTATAAATTTGATGGCTTCAAGTTGAAAATCATGAACTTGTCAAACTATGTACATACTTGGTCAAAAATTTAGGTCTAATAGCTTGATAGTTTGAAATTCAGATGATAAGATTATATAATTTTTTCTTTTATAATATAATAGGTTCAGTTGGAAAATACGTACGAATATTCATTTGCAAAATTTATGATATAAATATGTAAATAAATGAGAGATTTATCGAACTTCTTCTAAATGTAATTTTTTTTTTTTTTACATTTCATGGAACTAGAACTTAGTGGTAAAATCTTTTTTTGCCAACATTGTAGAGAACATACACCTCATAAAGAAGTTATCTTTGGTGGTGGCAACAATAAAGTTGTCAATCATTTGATTAACAATCAAAAAGTGAAAATAAATAAATAAATAAAGAAAGAAAGTGTGAGATTATATATATATATTTATAATTAGAACTCCTTTTTCTTGTTTGAAATTTCCTCGTAAGTTCATACTCATCAATGGAGGAAAAACAGTAAGGGGGTGCATGGGTACACATACTGCTGACAATAAAGATTTAAAGTTGCTAAAAGAAATCTAGAGATCTCCAAAATGTCTTACCAAATTCAAAAATCAAAATTTTAAATTTTATTTGACATAAGAATAATAGTAAAAATCTCGAGTTTCTTTTTTTTGATTTTTTTAAATATTGAATTCGAGTTATTAATTTTTTTAAGTTTTTTGTTTAAATTCAAGAAAGCATGTGATACATTGTTTCGGGTTTTTTTGAATAGAGTTTTTTGGCTTATTTTTTTTTAATTTAATTGCTTTTTTAAAAAACTAATTGAACATATGGAGAAGTTTGATATCTTGTCAATTAGATTCATGGAGGCAAAAAGAGAAAAGAGTGAATAATGATTTAAAAGAAAAAGGGGTTGTTGCATGGTCGGTGTGTATAGCCCACTTGCATTATTTTGCCATGGGAAATTCTTTCAAATAACAATCATTTGAGGTATGATGGCCTTTTAAATTATTTTTATAGAAATAATCATTTCGTGGTAATAAATTTGTTTAGATTACACGTCGAGAAATAATTATATTTTTTTATCTTAGTACACCCATTTTTTATTTCTAAACTCATTAATAGAATTTTATTAATTTAATCAATTTTTGCATACCCTTCAAAATTGCCTAGGGAAAGCTGGCACAAGTGGATTATGATTCAAGTATAACATGCAAATTTCGTTGGATGGGCTGTAATGCACAAAGCTGTTGGAGAGACCAAACAGTAGACCTACCAAGAACTTTGATTGACCACAAAGAACTAAAAGCTTAAGCACTCTCTGGGAAGGAAATCTTATTGATCAGTGCCATATTAGTTACAGGAACATACTAAACTGAACAAACCAGAAATTTGATTAAACATGAACCCCTGAAAGCAGCTTCCATGATGTAAATAGGGAGTGCAGGAGACAAATATGATCAAAACTCTCTCATAAATTCTTCTCCTACTTGGAATTCTGGTGCATGCTTTGTATAGGGATTACCTCTTACCTAAGTGCCATCTGTTTACTGATGCAATTGACAATCCTGAAATGGCTTCTAGTTGTAACAAAACCAAATACTGATGTTTCATTTTTCTGAAGGGGTGACAAATAAAAGAATAAAGGCAAATGGATCACGGTTCAACCCCTGCTATAATTTGGAGATTGCTGATCTACGATATAGGCAAAGAAAAAGATGGAAGCAAATTCCGCTCTATCACAGATGTTTGAGGCATCTATCAGGCAGTAGTCCAGGCAAAATATCAGCACCTGAATACATCAGCTGTTCTGGATAAGGACTTCAGGATGTTGGCCAACCCAGAAGATTGCAAATAGCTAGTGAGCCACTTCAGGAGGTTTGCTGATAATATCTTTGGAATGGATAAATTCGCCATCCATGCCTTTTCCTTCCTTTTTATCCACTGTTTCACCGCCTGCACTACCATGCTTTGATGTTGTTTTGACTCTACTGCGTGCCTTTCGGGAAGGACTTGCGAATTGGATTGCTTGTGCTTGCACATGTTTAACTTTTTGTGTCCTCTTCATGTTGAAGAACCCACTCTCAAGAGCTTCCAACACCCTTGTAGTCAATGGTCTGCTTCTTCTGCTTTGCCTCCGGGGGTTCATGATAGGTTGCTGCTCTTCACCACAAACATTAGTAGTAGTTTCCAACAAATCAGCAAAAGTATTCACAATGATGAACTGGCTGCCATCAGCTTCTGCCGTTTCTGGTTCACCATTCTGAGAATCCAGTGGAACCAGGGGTGGGTTTGAACCAATTGCTAATTGGGATTGAAGCTTCTCACTACTCCCATGAGGAGTCTCCACGGATTCTGGATTTCCATCAGCTGAAGAACTAATAGGTGATACTTTCTCTAGAAAATGACTCACATGGAGGACATCATTGCTGCCTTCATCTTGAGATTGTAAGGCACAGCATAGCCCTGCTTGTTCACTAATATCAGCGGAAATCTTCTCAGTGAGGTGGCTTTGCTCTGTATCAGCACAAGCATTTAATCTCCGTCTCTTCATAGGAGAAACTAAATTAATTGGATTACTAGAGATATTCTCAGTGAGGTGACTTGTCTCTGTCTTAGCACAAGCATTTAATCTTTGTCGTTTCATTGGAGAAGCTAAATTACTCGACAGAGCAGAGAAATTCTCGGCAAGGGGACTTGTCGCTGTATTAGTATGACCAGTTAATTTCCTTCGTTTTGTCAGGGGAACTACATTAACAGAATGACTAAATTTAGCTCTTCGACTGAAATGGTGCTTTATTATCCTCTTTGACCTGGTATCATCTGATATATTGGTCTTCTCATCCTGGTGAATCAACAACCCCTGATCTGCAGTCCATGAGTTCTTTGGATTTTGGCTTGAACTTTCATTATCGTATTTACCCTCACTATGGTTCCTATCACCTTTCAACAAATTATCAGCATTAACTGGCTCACTACTAGGTTTTGTATCAGTGGCAGCAACTGAACCATAACTTGATAGCCTGTCAGCAATTTTTGGCTTATGGTCATATGAAGAATCATCACTTGAATTATCTTCACTTCCTCCTGAAGAATTATTAATTTCAGAAGAAATTTCAAACTTAACCGGTAAATATCTGAGTTCTCTCACACTGGATGCTTTTCCTCCATGGAGCAGACTGGTATCCACAATAGTAAATTTAATGTGGCGTGCAGTAGAGCTAGCAATTATGCCCTCACAATGGTGAGCATTAGTAACACACTTTTCACCTTTTGACAGCATATGATTAGCATTTACCTTCCCTGAATCTTGAGTATCCTTCTGCATTGGTTTGGAAGTATACCTCAAATCAATTGGTGCATATCTCAGCTCTCTCATCCTGGATGCTTTTCCTCCATGGACCAAACTGGAATCAACAACTGTGAACTTCATATGGTTTGAACTTAAAATAGAGACTCGGGGCTTGAGATAACAAGGCTTATGATCAGGAGGATCATCCTGATCCGATGACTCTCCTGGAACCCACCCATTTTCTTCATTGCAGCTGCTGATGCCATTTCCTTCAGCATCAAGCTCAAGAAGCTTTGGTTCGGATGCAACTTTGCTTAAAACATCACTAACAGAATCAAAGTAGTGGTTTCCTTTAACAAGTTTTCTTCTTGAGAACTTCTTTACTCCAGGCATAAGAAAAACTAGGTAATGTTTGGAACTGACAGAGCATTGATTCTTAGGTTGCTCAGAGTGCCACCCTCTTGCAAGCAGACGTGGCCAAACAGCTTCCCAAAAAATATCATTACATCGAGCTTTGCTCAATCGAAAGCCTCCAGTTAAAAATCTGATGATGTCACCAGATGTAAGAGATGAGCAAGCCTTCCCAGATGGCATTTCAGGGGAAACTTGAGTGGTCTTTGGAGGCTCCATGGCCAGGCCTGTAAGATCTGCCTTCCCATTACCGATACCTACAGCTTCTACCAGAGCACATATGCCAACAGTAGTCTTCAAATAGCAGACATAATTTTCAAGTGAAGTTCTCCCCTCCACAAATGACTTCGAGACCTGCTAATCGATTATGAATTAGAAAAGTGAAGGACATAAAAGTTCAGTCAAGCAAGTGAAAGACATCTAAAAGATTATTGATTTTACGCACCTAGTTTACAACCACGATCAAAATAAGTTTCAGTGAATAACTAGAAGATTATACTAATGGTCATAGCCTTACAATTATATATCAAAGTCAGCAGAAGGGCCATGCAAGACAATTCTCAAGCAGACTTGTAAGCATTTATGATTTAATAAGTACTCGTTGAGGAAAAGCAGTAACAAAATTACATGCATGGCTATTACAATGGACAAACGAACACTCACGCATGGACACCATGGAACCCTCCCTAATTCAGATTCTAAGGACTGCAAAGAGTGACAGTGCTATTGAAAGTGTTTCCTAGAATCCACAATGGAGTGGGACCTATGCACATTTGCTCAGCCTTTGAGGTTAGTCCTGAAGGTATGGATCTTGTATCCTTTCTAAAATATACTTAAATATTGACTTTAGAAAAATGGATCTGCTACATCAATGGAACAGTAAAGCAAAAGTAGCACCAACTAGGATATATTGAACTCGCACTTTCTTCTTCAACATGCTGCTAACAAACACGAAGTTGAGTCCGTGTGAGGAACAAATAAGCATATATGAGCTTCTTTCTAGAAATGAAATATAAGCAGTAAATCAGGTTTACCTCCAGCAAATTATTTTTTGATTCATCTGGGACACAAGTAAGCAAACGAGATAACAATTCCTGTTGCCTCCATCCAGTAAAGATTTTCCGTCCATATATATTTTTTCGACCTCTTCTCTTTTGGCCATCTGACCATCTGCGGTATTTGTCAGACCTATAAAATGCCCCATAGTAAAATGACAATATATCTCCCATTTCCTTGTTTCCAATGAATCTTTTTATCTGCCCAAAATCCTTCCCAAATACATACAAACCAAGAAGAAAACCATCCACTTCTGTTTTACTCCAGGAATCACCTGATGAACCAGGAATTAGATGAGAGCTTTTACCTTCACATGGTCGAAATAAGTTAGCCTTGCATGCCATTCCACATTCAAGGTTTTCTGCATTTGATTCTTTTTCATCAACCAACCTAGCATCTGACTGTTCAGCACTGAGTTCCGAATTTTTCTTCCTCTTAGAACTCTGGGCCTTTCTGCACTTTTTAAATTTGACAGACTCATCAACTTTAGTTCCATCATCAGGCTTACTTAGACCTCCCTGGCCTTCAACCTCAAAATCAATATCTTGTTCATGAGTCCACATGACAGGGACAGGTAAGCCTAACAGAAAGGAATGGGCAAGATAAGGACTGCCTTCTGAGTCAACAGGGTCCATCAAAAGCCGAAGATGCTCAGATCCTGTTATCATGGGAGGAATTTCCACCTGGTATTTGTCGCCAACTCTCGGACTTATTTGTGGATCGCCAAATATATCACTTACATCAGGAGAACCTGAGGGAAGCAACTGCATGGGAGATGTTTCTTCAGCAAGGTTTTGGTTAAGATCCAAGTGAACTGTTTCCATCTGCAAAAAGAATATAGGTTAAGAAAAATGAGTGCAGTAAACTAAATAGCGAACCGCTAAAGATATGACATATGAGCACACATTATCCAGGAACTTATTATGTGTTCAAGTACAGATTACCAAATCTCAGACACATTAAAAACCACTGAGACTTTTACACCATGAAACAGAGAAAATGGCAACTTAGATCAGTACCCAGTTTTATAAATAGAAGAATGTAATTTTCTCCCAAGAAAATCATAAAATTGTCCCTTGAAGAAGGTGAAATTTAGTGAATTTGATCAAAACATTAAAGGATGGCTATCTGATAGTGCCAACAGAGACACAAAATGTAAGAAATATTCAACAAAGGGATGCATTGCTGATGTGATCAATCATTTTTCACTCCCGGATGAAATATTAAAGCAATTGAATGCCAACAGATAAAATAGAAATCCTTATGGACTAAAGCAGCATAAAGATTCAATCTTGGAGAAACATGCAATTTCAATTAAAAAGGAGCTCCTAAATAACCTAAATGGCAATTCAGTTATCCAGGCCAATTGGAGGAAATGCTCAATCTATTACCACAAACATTATGTTCAAAGAGCAGAGCACAAGATGCCACCTGCAGACACTGTTAAAGAAAACCCCATTAATGATCTTTTCCAGGAAAAGAAATCCCAGTTCTTTCTCCATGTCATATGTTGCACACGAACATACATTAACTGATTACAAGATTTACATACTGGAAACATAAACAGGAACCTAAAGAAACCCTCATTAAAGAAACAAACACAAATGCAGATAGCATCAAAGAACAGCATCTGATAACAGGATCACCGACCCAAGATCCTCTTTCCATACAAACAATTCACCATCAAAGCTGATTAAAAACATTCGAGAGTCAAAATTCGAAACAAGAAAACAACTAAAACACAAACAATTCAATGAAACCAAACAAGTGATACAAAACAACACATTCACATAAAAAGAAAAAATCTAAACTCACACAAAATTCAGAGTCGAAAACAATAACATCGAAAGCAAATAGAAGTAACCCAATGATTACAAGTAAAATTCTGATGTGATCCTATCTAGAACAAGATTAACTTGGCTTTAAAGAGATAGCTAAAGGAACTAAGAAGAAGAACAATCCAAAAGAAACCACATTTGAGAATAAAAAAGGAGTGTTACAAAGGAGAGAGAGCCAAGAAAAAGAAGGGAGATTGAAATAGTAAACTTAAACCTTCTCCAGGAAGAAAGAAAAGCTTTGAAACGTTAAAAGCAAACGTGAAGGAAGGGACCTGGGCAAATGGGTAGTTATGTTTAGCATTGATTCGTAGCTATTTTCAATCCAAATATATATATCTCAAAGTAAGAGCATATCCCAAAGAAAGAACCAACATAAACAGGAAAAAACCAAAGGAACAAATGGCTGGTGTTTTTCCAGTTTTGCAACTGAAATCTAAAAACCAAGAAAAGGGATTGACGAGGTGGAGATAGTACCTGGGTTGAAGAGAGATATGGGGTGTAGAAGACTTGAAGAGAAGAAACCGAAGTGTGTATGTATAGTGTTGGTGTAGAGAGAGAGAGAGAGAGAGAGAGAGGGAGGGAGAGAAAAGTGTCGTTTGTCTTTGCACAAGCCTTTATTACTGAGAAAAAAAAAATCTATGAGGGCAGATTATTCTATAAACATTAATAATATTTGTTATTTAGATACTAAGTTTCGATTTAATTAATCGGTCGTATTCATGTCTATTTATGTAATAGTTAACATTTCATCTAAAGACACGATAATATGAATAATTAAATTTAATTCATAAAATATAAAATTTCAAGATATCAATATATTTTTGTTATGTGAATGCATAAAAATCATAAAAGTAATATTAACTAAATAATTAAAAAAATTATTATTAAACTCAATAAATTAAAAAAGATAGTCATAACATTTATGTTGATGACATATCATAATAAATGATAACATGACTTAATAAGATGATTATATGATATTTTCATTATTTATATTAATGTTACATTAATATTATATTAGTGTCAATAAACATCAAATAACAAGTGTATTTTAATTAAAAAAATTGATCAATCGTTAATTATAAAAATTTATTTAATTCAAGACATTATACCTATTCTCTTAAATCAAATAATGATGATTCTTTTTTAAAATTTGAACCATGATAATGAATTTCTACTCGAAATAAATTCGAAATGAAACAATCATTCTATTGAATTAAGATGAAATTATAAGTAACATGTCAAGAGAAACTGATTTTAATTATATTATTCTCAAAGTTCAGGATGTTCTTTTATTTATTGGGGGCAGATGTTAGGCAAATAGGAGCATTTAAGCATAGTTAAGACTGGTCAGATTGGGGGGGTTGGTCCTTTTGGGGGGGTTTGGAGAAGGTGCTTTATGTCTTTAGAGCAATCCAGATTATTTCCTAAACAACAAATAAATACAATTAAAAAAGAAAAAAACCATATGGGAAACTGTCATTGAACGTAGAAGCAACTGAACCTGAGCTATATACTATCTTCAATTCTTCACTGAGTCAACTCTTGCACATTATTTTAAGCTAATTCCGGCAATGAATATTAAATATATATGAACTAAACTATACTTCTGCAACTGCTGCTCATCATGTCAACGAGATTCGAGCTTTTTATTCCATTTTTTTAATTGGGTAAATGTGTACTTAGCCTGTAATTTACTCAACTGCTGCACTTGTCTTTAGTTAGTGAAGTATTTTAGCTTAAGCTATACGATTTTCCAGCTCTAAAGATCAACTGGGGGCAATGCTGAAAAGCTAGATTGAGATCTGTTTCTAGAGCACAATTTGGGATGGTTTTGGATTGTCAATGTCAGAGGGTGGGCATGGTGTTTTGCTGATGGAGTTGACTGATCAAAGAGATTACTGAATTTGCAAAAGGAAGAGCTAGCATATTCTTATCAGGTATGTTCTAAATTTAGTCATAGTTCTTTGTTTTTATCAGAACTTTATATGTTGTTCCAGTATCGGCTTCATTGTTCTACCAGTCCATTTGTTGTTTCTTTTTCCTTTCATTTTCCTACATTTTCTTGGAAGCCAAACACAGCATTGGGGATGTTCATATATGACTACTGCATGTACCCAGGAATTGATTCTGGGAAGTTTGCTGATTTTGATCATGTTTTGGTCTTTAATCAGAGAAAGCATTAGATGCAGGGGTAAGGAGAAGAAAGGCTGAAGATTTGTGAATGTGAATGAAGATGAGGAGATCATTCTTTCCGAGATGTGGGTTTGCTAGAATAATGGGTTGGCTTCAGATTGTACTGGGAATCCTTGTTATAACTGTGAGTATATCAAGTCTCTTCAGGTTCTACTCTGCTGGATTCTTTGTGCACAATGAAGACATATGCCGCCATTTTTATGGCACCAAGGATGTTTATGAAGGATTTGATGTAAGACCCTTAAATGATCGAGTTGCAGAAGTACTAAGAATGATGGAGAGCCTTCAGGTAAAGCTAGAGACGACTCTGCAACAGATGGAGAAGAGCATAGATGTTTTGGGTAAGACAAATATTACAAGATTGGAGCATATGAAGTATTTGGAGGTGGAAGTGCTCAGGCCTCTTTACGGTGCTCACATTGCTCTCAGACAGATTCGGCTGCCTAAGATTGAAGGCAATGGAAACGGTACCCTAAAAGAGGAACCTTTGATTAATACATTTGTCACAGAGGAAATCCGGAAGTATATAACTCCCAAAGAAAACAGAATTGTGAAGGTTAACTTTTATGGAACAGAGAAGATATACAATACCATAGGGCATGCGTGTGTTTTGATGAAGAATGAACTACAGGGGTACATGGACTATGATATAGGATCATACTGTAAAGATGATTGGAATCTAGCTCAGAAGCTTATGGTTGGTGGTTGTGATCCCTTGCCCCGAAGGCGGTGCTTGACAAGGGCTTCGAAGGTGTACCAGAAGCCATATCCTATCAATGAGTCTCTGTGGAAGTTACCTGATGACAGAAATGTAAGGTGGAGTGGTTACCGGTGTAGGAATTTTGGTTGCTTATCAAGCAAGAATCCCAAGCGAGGTTACACAAAGTGCACTGGATGTTTCGACATGGAAAAGGAGAAGCTCAAGTGGGTAGCTAATAGCTCACTTCCTGTTGATTTCCTGATAAGAGATGTACTGGCCATTAAGCCAGGCCAGGTAAGGATTGGTCTAGACTATGGTGTTGGCACTGGGACTTTCGCTGCGAGGATGAGAGAGCTGAATGTTACGATCATCTCAACCGCTTTGAATCTGGGGGCTCCTTTCAATGAGATCATTGCACTTAGAGGCTTGATTCCTCTATATGCAACACTGAACCAACGCCTTCCATTCTTTGATAACACGATGGACTTGATTCATACAACCGGGTTCTTGGATGGCTGGATTGACCTTCTTTTGATGGATTTCATCCTTTATGATTGGGACAGGATTTTGAGGCCAGGAGGATTGTTGTGGATCGACAGGTTCTTCTGTAACAAAAAGGACCTGGATGACTACATGTACATGTTTCTGCAGTTCAGGTACAAGAAATACAAGTGGGTTCTTGCCCCTAAATCAAAAGATGAAGTCTACCTTTCTGCAGTGTTAGAGAAACCTCCTCGAGCTATCTGATCATAGTATGTCCCTATGTTCCTCCCTGTTTCAGTTGTTAGCCTATAGCTGTTAATAGATAAGGTTCTGTACCCAGGAAAAGATATGATCCTGAATCTTTGTTTTACAGACGGACATTTTCTACTTGACTTGTGTTTTGAATAATGAAATCCCAATTCTAATGAAAAGAACTGAAACTGTTTCTTTTCCCCTTTCTGTCTCTGTGTTCATCATCGCCTGAATCTGTGAAGGTTCTCGGATGTGTAGTAAATCGCTTATGAACCCCTAGCAATGCTTCTTGAGGTCGCTTCAGCATTGTGGATTTTTCTGCAATTTTTTTTTAAGTTTTGCTAACTTGGTGATTACATCAAAGGTTAACCATTGCTTGCTTGAATTGAACTGATAAATGCTTTTGGGCATTGTTACCAATTACCATCAATGGTCCATGGATTACTGTTATGCCATGGTCTCTAAATCTTTGGGCTTGAAGGTCCTTTTTACTTGGGCCACAATGATTACAGGTTGACCTTAGGTACAACCTGGTACTTGGCCCATTCCATCTTGTTTGGACTTTGGGGATTTTGTGGCAAAAACTACTGACTCTAAGTGGGATCATTTGTAAAGAAGAAAGCCCATTATCCACTCCAAATCAGTATATACAGGCCACAAGTGGACCAATTTTCTCAACGAATCCCAGTTCCAGGTTACCTGGGTCACTCTTAGCAAAGTCCTTTGCATGGAAGGAAAACCATAGCTTGCTGAGATTCTCTCCTACCACAAAACCTCAGGCAATTGATACAGGTTTGTGAATATGAAAGGAGAATAAAAAGAAATATACAAGATAAAAACCCAAATTTTATGCACAAGAATATGATCATTGAATTTGACCAATTAAAACATCATTGCAACCTTGCCAATTTGCGCCATTGTACTTTATGAGCCTTCGTTACCAGGATTAACTCTATATATCGTCCATATTCATGCAGGCTGCAAGCACTTGGCATTTGCTTTTTATTAAAAATTAAAAGGACCAAATCACCAAAAGACAAAACCAAACGACAGACATCAACTAGTTAAAAGCTTTGATTCTGTTAGATGTTCAAATCTCTCTAGAACACCAAGCTGCTAACAAGGTTTCATGGTTTTCTTTTCTTTTC
>NW_018397259.1:9745063-9792899 GCF_002168275.2 Theobroma umbraticum | reverse complement strand
TTATTTTGGTGTGAAGAAAGGAGGAATAAACCAATGTGACATGAATACTGCAGGCTGCAGGCTGAACTCAGGAAAAATGGCCCCATGAACCCATCTGATGACAAAAAATTTCCTGCCGCCATAGGCCTTATTTTTCTGCACAAAGTGACCAATAGGTAAGCCCTAAACTCACTAATGATTATGACACAAAGCCATAAATATTGACCTTAGTTTAATCAGTTAAATTAGTTCTGAGCACACAAAAATCCACTCTAACAACAAGAAAAAGCATCCTGGAAAAGCAAATTCTGAGCTATCCAATTTGTCTGAGGTAACCTTTGGTCTAAAAAGTTACACACTTCTTTAAACAGGTCATTTTCAGACGAAATCTAAACCAAATCAGATTCCAGCTTGAGTGATTTACAGAAATATAAATGGAAGGAATCTTACCAAAGTTAGGTTATGGCATCAAAAAGGAGGAGGAAACCATGAAAATGTTTTTATTCTTCTAAAGCCTTCTAAAAAGTTTCCAACCATATTTAAGGTTTTGACAGGTTCCATGTACTGTGGATATAACTCCATGCTCTTTTGTTTAATTTTATTTAATAACAAGTCTAGTGCACCATGGAACCCTAGCTAATAATTAAGAAGGTTTGTACAGCCTTACATTTATATTATTTTAGGCATATCTTTGTTGTAACATGGCAACTAGATAAGGCAATCTTTGTCTCATCAATAAATTAAACTGTGACTAATATTAAAGTCAAATGTCTTATATATATATGGTCTATGAGAATGTTTCTTGCTTTCAAAAAGAAGGAATTTCTGCTGCTTTACGGTCTGTAAAGATGCTTATTTTCAATTTAAGATGTAGAGCCAAGAGTGTATATATATACTGTAGTACTACATCATCATCAATTTCCTGCTGAACATGCTTAGAATCCTAACAGTTGAAGCATAACAGTGATATTTCTTTGAAGTTTCTTGAAAATTAGATACTTTTGTACCATTAGGTATGTACATACGATCAGATAAATATGTTAATGTGAAATTATGACTAATTAATTTTGAGAAAAATTAAAGGAGAAATACTTGCATTAGCCCATGCTTTTCTTGAAGAGAAAATCAATCTATAAGTAGTGTTGGTACAGCTTTAACTGTATCCAAAGAAAGTTAAGGCAAATTGAAGTGATGTTTTATGTGAATATGCTTTTATATGTCATCCAAGATGAAGGTTTATATGTATTAGAGATTTCAAGTTTGAGTCATGGTGTTCTTTTCTTGTAGCATAAAAGTGGGAAAGGATTGGCAAGGTGTCTAGAGATTTCAAATTCGAGTCGTTGTGTTCTCTTCTTGTAGCATAAAAGTAGGAAAGAGTTAGTATGTAAGATATGTTAGAAATTTCAAATTTGGATCGTAATGTTCTATTCTTGCAATATAAAAGTGGAAAAAGGTTGGTAAGATATCTTAGAAATTTCAAATTGGAATCCTAATATTCTCTTCTTGCAGCAGAAAAGTGAGAAAGGTTGAACAAGATATCTTAAAGATTTCTCTTCTTGTAGCATAAAAATGGAAAAGCTTAAAGAGGTATGGTAGCATTGATATTCAAAACCAAACTCTAAAAGAGTGAAGCTCATCAACAACACATGGTGACATGACCAGAAAGGAATAAGAAAGGCTTTTCCTGGCAGAACCCAACTACATATTTTTGGTAAGGCAAAAGAACCAAAAACCAAAATAATAATAATAATCAAAGCTCAGCAAAAGTAATCAACTAGAATGTGTTTGCTGCATAAACATCCGTACTATATTTTATTTGTTGCGGCCCATTGCATTTTGATTTGTTCCCAGTGCTCAAAATCTGTCCTTCAGTACTTCTCCAATATCTCAAACTCTAGAACACACTGGTAATATTTCATTGGCATAGACCAAAAAATCTCTATATACTAATATATACAGTTTAATTTATTAACCAAAAGTTACACATGATGCAGGAACAAATCTTTTGAAGCAGACAGTAGTGGAAATATTTTGAAGCATCATCAGCTAGTGGAACTAGCTAACAACAAAGCTTGATGCTGTAGACAGGAATTCCCCCATTGTCTTAACTAGTCTTTTATATGTAAAATATCTGCCCAAGTAGTGCCCTATGTATGTAATATGTCATGTCAACTTCAAAGGTTAATATCTTAAGTTGACCAAACCTAACAAAACTGAATTCATGACAAGGAATTCTTTCTCTTTTTGCAGCCAAAAAGTAGTGATAAAACCTAAACTTTAACCTAATGTGAGGTGATCAAGCACTAAGGTCTAAGGGTATATGATCAGTTCTTTTTAGGTATACTGCCATATATGCCTAGGTTCTCCTAAATTCTAAATCAAGAAAACGGGCACAAATATCCTCCACTCATTTGAATACAGTGCAAATAATATTTTAAGGGAAAGATTAGCATATTTAGTGCACAAAAAAGTTGTAAATGCAGATTTTCAGGAGTGAATTTTGAAGAAATTTATGGGGATAGTGGGGGAGGGGGGGACCATATGGTTTCAAGTCTTTTTAGGGTTTGAAGGTTTTTTTTTTTTCCCCTTTTTGCTTGGAGAACCTGCAAATCTGTAGACATGGCAAGATTCTATGTAGAAAAAGCAGTCCCTGTCACTTTGGCTTGAACTTTTGATTGGTCAGTGTATAGCTTAAACTTTTGGAGCTTTAAACTTAGTTGCATAATCCATATTGATACATACAGATTGATGTTCATGAAAACCATGGAGTCTAGTGTTTTCTTCTGGAATATCTTCAGAGAAATTAATTATTGTGCTGATTCACTTGCAAAAACGAGTGTGGATATATATAGAAATTTTGAATTACGATGTCAGAAACAAGCTGGATATGGTGATAGTTCTCAAGTGTAGACCAGTAGCTATTGTCGGCTCCCATTTCCAGTGTTGATGACTTGCTTTAGCTACTTTTAGCTTGAGCATTATATTAATATAATTCTGGCTTAGCCAAAAAAAGAATACATTGATGTTCACGTTACTTATGCTAAAGTGAAAATTTAGTTTGAAGATTGGTTTGAGAATTGGTCTGAGAGCTGCTACCTACTGTTTTTCCATGTACAGAAACAATGTTTTGTATTATCTGGTATTGAGAATTATTCCTTCAATAGGGCTTAGGGGCTTGCATATATGTTTAGCAAAACAAACTTACATAGAATCATTTAAGCAAACTAGCGGGTGTCTTGCTAGACAGTTAACTAGTTTCAGCTAGCTCCTTGGCTGCTGCCCTAGAAATTTTCTACCCAAGCTGATCTCATCCCTTAACCACCCGAAGGATATGTTAATATCAGGAAATTGGGACAGCATTTCATCTTAAACAGTTTGCACTTGTCCCAAAACTCTCTCAAAATTTGATTACGATATGTAGATTATAAGTATATTAATTGTTCTCTCAGGAAAATAGTTATGGCAGTACACTGACCATATTAGTCTAAAGATTGTTACGTATTTTAATTGTACGTATGTATATATTTACATTGATGTATATAAAAAAATAAAAGTAAAATTGAGACAACTAACATCAAAATTGAAATATTTAAAGTTACGAAGATGGTGCGTGTTCCGAAATTTCGACTAACTATTTTATAATAATCGAGCGGAAACTATGCATATGATTATCCGTGAAACTCACATGTCATCGAACGACATGTTGTGTCTTCATCGTGTCTATACACATGCATACGCATATACGCAGAGACCCATTTATATAATAAGAAAGCTTGTGGATCAGGGAAGGGCTACGTGTATCAGATTGAGAACATCGAGTTTCCATTATCATCTGAGTCGATCTTTGCCCAAACAAAATGGTTGATGAACAAGATCGACTGCTGCCAATTGCCAACGTGGGTCGGATTATGAAACAAATCCTGCCACCAAGTGCCAAGCTTTCAAAGGAGGCTAAACAAACAATGCAAGAGTGTGCGACAGAGTTTGTGAGCTTTGTCACTGGCGAGGCATCTGACAAGTGTCACAAAGAGAATCGCAAGACTGTGAACGGAGATGACATCTGTTGGGCTCTGAGTGCTCTAGGGTTTGACAACTACGCTGAGGCTATAGTAAGGTATTTACATAAGTATAGGGAGGCTGAAAGAGAGAAAGGAAGCCAAAACAAAGCAACCAGCTCTCAAGACAAAGATGAGGAATCATCAGAGGATAAAAATGGCCAACCAGCTCAACAAACTGAAGCTCCTCCAACCCCAGTAACTATGGGAGACAAGTCTGTCACAGAGCCTTCTTGAACATGTATATTTTATGGTTATCTAGTCTTTGTGAAGATTTTGCCATATGAATTGAGCTTGATGGTGAATCGGTGAGGGGGAAATGAGCAAGATCAAGAACAGCTTGTGTAATCAAATTGTAAAAGATTTTCAACTTCTTCTAGGTTTGATTGTGTGAACTGAGTAGTCACTAAACACTCAGGTAACTTTGCTGTGTCTTTTTCTTTGATTCATTGTCACATACTTTGTTTTCTCCTTTTCACCCTCTCTCCATCCCCTCCTTCTCTCCCTTATTCCCAACATTTTGTTGTAGAGGGGAAACTTCTGTGAAGTTGTATTTTCCTTGTCCAATTTGATCTAGCTAGAAATGATACTTCTAGAGGAGTTTAATGGTATTTTGGTGAAGTTAATTTTGATGCAAATTAGAGTCTGAGCTGAATGCTTAGAGAAGAGATCGATGAACAGATTCACTGCTGAATACTCTAAGTCATTGGATTCTACATACACATGCTACAAATGTTAGATAGACAGATCTGAGTAAAAGGGATTTCTTTCAATTGATTGGCATCTCTTTTCTCTTTTTCTCTTTTTAGAGTTTCAATGAAGGAACAATTTTGGAGCCAGCCAAGACACATGAAAACCTAGTTTGCAATGTAATTTAATGTGTATTTATGATCTTATATTTTTGTCAAGAGTAGAATTTGTTAGAACAAATTAACATTGTAACTCATTAAACTCTAAAGGATATGTTGATATTCCTACTTCTTCTGTTGTTTTGACTGGTGCATCAAATGATTTGTTTCGGAAAATGTTATGAGAACTGTCTAATTAATTACCAGCAGCAGTACTAGTAAATGCCAGTGAGATCTATGAATCATGTGCAGCAGCTTCGAACTTGGGTTTAGGGTTTCCAAATTAATTCCTGCTTCTTCTGTTGTTTTGACTGGTGCATCAAATGATTTGTTTTGGAAAATGTTATGAGAATTGTCTAATTACCAGTAGCAGTACTAGTATATGCCAGTGAGTTCTATAAATCATGTACAGCAGTTTAGAACTCAGGTTTAGGGTTTCCGAATCAATTAAGTACCATTTGAAAGGTAAAGTTAACCGTACGAATTAACACATCTTGATGCTGATGTATATATATGACACCATTTACAGTTGTATTGAACTGTAAGGTTACTGGCATAATTCACTAACCTATGCAAGGCTCTTTAGGGGGAGAATGTGGCAATCCATCAAGCATTCTTCACCAACAAGGGTTCTAATCAAACCCAAATTGCATTACTTCATATCTGCTCTTAATTTGGGGTCTATATATTTCAGTTCTTATCTATTCCAAAGAGGGGAAAGACAAAAAAGAAAGGAAAGCAAAGGGAAAAAGGAAAAGGGAAAAGGGAAAAGAAAGAAATATAAGATATCTAAAAGGAAACCAAGGGAATGATTGAGATCAAATAAACTTTCTGAGCATGACCACTTCCCCAGCTTCCAAAGTCCCCCTCTCTCCTCACTCAAAGTCACAGTTTCCATATTTTACATCATTTCTCTAGTATATCCTCTTAGTGAAAACAACCAGCCCTATAGCTGCACTCATTCCCATTCCTTTCCCTTCTAAAATATTCCAGAATACCTGGCTTGAAACAATAAAGACCCTTTCTGGATCTCTGTGTTAACAGCACTGTTACCATGTTCCACATAAATTTCCCGCAATAAGATAGTCAAAGTAGGCTAAAACTATACCAGGTTTAGGGTTTCCTAAACCCTAGAAACGGGGACCACTGTAACTGTTGCTTCACATTACATGAGTAACCGTGAAAAATGCAATTTAAATCTTCAGGCATGCTTGTTTTTTTACAATAAATGCAATTGGTTCAGGGCAATCTTCCCATTAAAGATGATTGCTTGAACCCTAATTAAATAAAATCAGAATATCTGTCAAGGGTAAGGCATCAAACCTAGAGCATCTGCAAGCTCTTGGGGGACCACTTCTCAACTATGGTATGTTGCCCTCCCTCTTGCTCTCTTTCCTTCAAATAGAACAATGGGGTGCACTTAAAATAGAAAAGGGGTGAAAGAAAACTCCAACGCAAAATGTTTCCTTCCAAAGAAGAAAATAATACATAAATATTCAGGTAGTACAAGGGACAAACGCTGATTAAAACTCAAATTTTCTGCACCAACCATAACCATTACAGCATTGTATGTCTGTGATGTGGTTTCTTCATATAGTGATTTTGAAAGCCTCAAAATTTTGGGTTCAACTATACCATTGTACTAATCTGCAGTGGTATTCTTGACAGGATGATTTTGAAAACCTCAAAAACTCTGGGACCAACTGTATCAATGCAGCACTATGTGACGTTTTTCTTGATAGAATGATATAAGGATAAATGTTGCTGCCACTGGCTCCGACCATGGCCTTGCCGTTTTGAGCTTTATAACCCGAACAGCCTGCATCCCTCGTCAAGGAGCACCGACACGGAACTTCGGCAATGCTGTACGCCAATTAATTAAAGCGATCTGGCGTTGTAACTGCGATTGGTGATCCCATTTTCCAGGACAGAAGGCAAGAGGATCATGAATTGTCCATGTGAGCTTCAGCACCTCAGTGTAAGCAAGTCCAACATTGTTGCAAATTGCAATGTGCTTTAAGACACATACCAAGAGAGGCATTGATCTTCTTAAAAGTTGAAATAAATTGTGATAAACTAGAAATGCTGATGGTCCAGAACAAAGTTGATGCATGTAACATAAGAATGGTTTGAGAATGAGCATGCATCGATATAGATTTGCTCCATCCACAACATGTGCGTTTCTAAAGTACTGTCTTTGTTTCAATATACACTTGAATTATTTGATTTTCTTTTTGCTTTGAATTTTATAAAAAATAACCTTATCTCCCTCCCAGTATCTACTATAGCATTTGCATCAACAGAAAACAATGTGTAACTTTCAGTCAAAAAACTCAAGACATGCAATTACTCTTCTTGGTGTTTAATAACTGGCAGCTAGTTTAACTTAGTCCTGGTTCCAGAAAGACTGTTGCTTGGTAACTTAAAGACTATGAAATAGTCTTTTATGACTAAATTCTATATGCCACCATTGAAAAAGTTAATCCAGTATACAAGAAGTATAGAAAGAGTAATCAACCACCGTGCATTGATCATCAACCAAATCTGGATTTAGCTTTTGTAGTTGTAAAGCTCAATATATAAGTAGTATAAGCAATAGTAATCACCCTTTTCTAAGTGTTGAACAATGAAAACTTAATGTTCAATTATTAGAATACATATTTCTTTCTTTTTTCATATTAATTTTTATTCTATGCATTGTTTTGATATGTTAGATCAAAATTATGCTACATTATTATGTGGTTATATCTGATTTTGTATGATGAGAATTTAATTTTACATATTTGTCAAAAAGCAAGGATGCATAAGCTGAGGCATACAAAGGCCAAGGCCAACACATAATCCAAAACAATGAGTGACTGTGATCGACCTACCTAAACCTAGGAGTAAGCAATTTCACCTGAATTAATCAAACTAATCAAATAAATTGAGTTAATTCAGAAATGAGAACGATTTTGATTTAAAATTTTTTTCCAATTAAAAAGTTTTATTATTTGTTCGAACATTTTGGTGCATTTGCATTTATGTTTGTTGGAACATTTTAACGTTTTTTACCATATTTATTGAAACATTTTAATGTTATTAAGCTTATTGTGTTGTTAAGATTTCATAATTGAGTTTTGTTCACCTTGGAATAAGCATAGGAAAAATGAAACAAACAATAGGTTTGAATGCATTAAGGCTCATGAGTCCCAAAAACTCAATTAATTTAATTAATAACCGAATTAACTGATTTAATTCAATAGTACTTGCTTTTCAATCAATTCATTTAAATTTTAAACAAATATTGATTAATCCAGTTATAAAAAATTTTTTTAACCGAACTAATCAAATCCACCCATTGCTCACCTCTAAAAACCATTTATTGGACAAAAAAAAAAGGCAGTCCAGCCTAAGACAAACTGTTGGAGCAGAAAGAACCCAAAATCCATCTTTTAGACGCTGTTGGGTCACGCTGCGTGCTGGCTGCTAAACCAAAAGCACGAAAGCCTGACCCCACTTCTCTTTTAGAAGCCCAGAATCCTGTTTGCAGATGAACGTAAATATGGCCCAAAGCCATCTTATTGTAACCTGGGCTAAACGACCTAAGCTCCATTTGACTCAGCCCGAAAACAGGTATTGCTTGGTAACTATGCATGAACTGATCCCTCCCTCCAAATTTTTCTTGCAGTCAAACATTTGAACAATATGGAAATGCTGGTAAGATTTTAACTACCAATATGGAAAAAAAAAAAAAAAAACCATGTATCAAGCCTTTCATAAACATTTTAACTAACAATGTCTTTCCAGGGTAGTTCCTGAAACATGAGAAAAGGGTGAAGAAATTTTTCTATAGAAAAATATGCTTCCTTTAAGAACATTATGGAAATACTGGTAACATTTGAACTAACAATATGGAAAGAAAAAAAAGGGCATATGTCACGCCTTTGGTAAACATTTGAACTAACAATGTCTTTCCTGGGTAGTTCCTGAAACATCGGGAAAGGGTGAAGAAATTTCTCTTTAGAATATAGGTTTTCTTAAGAACAATATGGAAAAATTGGTAATCCCTGTACTACACCTAATGTTTTAGACATTTTCCAACTAGCAAGAGGAGCATGCGAAAATCAATTGTGCAATTTTGAGGAAGAAATCAACTACTCTGATCGATAGAAGCTTCTACAAATCCCCAGCCATCATCAATATCTGGTCCTACCCAATAACCCGTTATTACCATATGAGTACAAGAACTTACATTCAAACTACATGAAACAATTTCATCAAAATGCTTTGACAGTATAGTCGGATGATGTTGACCACTGACGGAAAAAATGCCTTTGTTTGAGCTCCAGGGAGGAGGAAAATAGGATGCTGCAAGTAAAAATTCGTAATATCAATGAAAAAGCACAAACTACCAAGGGAATGACTAAAAGACCCAACATATAACCGAATATGTTATTGTCAACATAGCAACAGTCAGAAATTGATTCACAATGTTAATCTTTGGGTTTTACCTAGTGTTATTCTGTTCATGACACAATTATTCTTGCAAGTCAAAGTGGTAATGCTAGTGACACATCTTCTAGTATAACTTCTTATGATGGCATTCAATCACTTGCACACATTCTCATTCATCTTAAGAAATGGTGGTTCGATTTTCACCTTCCTATACTACATTTTAATCAATATTCTGAAATTCTCTTGGCAAAGTCACAGCTTTTATCGGAACTCCGAAAAGGAAGGTTTGTTAAAATGTAGTTAGAAAAAAAATTTTCTACCTCATTAACAGTGAACCAGGTTGAAAAAATCAGGACTCAGTCCCCAGTCTACAAGAACCTTAGCATTTGGAACGATTACGAATTCAAGCCAAATATGTGGAGCTCAAGTCCTCGAGCTTCAATTCCATAAACAAGGCAAAGAAATAGCAAAAAAATACACACCAATATTTAAGTTTCATCAAACAAGGATTTCCACTTTTATGAATTCAAAAGAAGTAAGAAGTTCTCACTCATCAGCATTCAAAGAAAGACCAAAGTCCAAAAATTGGTAGCATTTCTACAGTGACTTAATTCTAGCCTAAACCCAACATCCAAATTCACTTAATTTTATATGTTTGTGCTTTAGCTGCTAGTTTATAAGCAAAAACTATGCTTTCAAGGTTCCTGAATAATGGAGTCTGCAAGACCTTTAAAAAGAAAAAGAGAAGGATAAGTAGAAAAAAAAAAAAAGAAATAACCTGTTTTGGTGGTTGGTAGGCCTGGAAGTCCGAATAAAGCTGATTTCCTTGGATATCTACCCTGAATAAAAGTTCAAACAAAAATCAAACAATTAACCAAGCAAAGCAATAACATGTTTTATTAGAGAAAAGATTTAGCTGGACTATGAGATTTTTACTTTGTACAGAGAATTCTCTTGAGGGAGAGAATTTTGAGGAAAGAAAGGGATTTGGCCCCTTCAGGTTTCGAAGAGGGAGTTACCTTGAGTAGGACTTGAAGAGAACAGAGAGGAACTGAGAAGCTTAAGGAAACGAAGCACGCCATTGAAGCTTCAGTGGAAGATTTAGTATAAAGGTTTCTGGGTTTAAGAACACTGAAGAAGAAATGATGTTTGCAAGGAAGCCAAGTTGTTGAAACGACGGCGCATTGTTATATATTAATAAGTTACCACCCTTTTATTTATTTTTTTTCTTTTGCTTCAACGACGTCGTTTTCTTATTAATCCCAAAAAATATTAGTGACCCCAACTTCGTATATAATTTCTCCAAATTTAAATAAATGGATGATAAATAAAAGCATGTTTTAATTCCTCTTGGTAAAGAAAACTCGTTTTAGAATTTTTCATTTTCCATATTATAAACATGAACAATCATAAAGCGCCAATGTGCAATATTAAAAATAAACAAAGTCCTATGCTGTCAAAAATTTCTCTTCAAGCCAGAATCCACTTTTCGAGTATCGAAAACTCTAAGTTCCATCACATGAAACCAGAAGCCTAATGGTCAGCAACCTCAGATTAAAAGAGGTTTAGGCTCTTCTCCAGAAGTCTGGCTACCATGCAGAACATGTACTGTCGCCTGCTACAGAAAGCTCTGCCATGAGAATCAAAGAAAACGAAATGTTGCGATAGCCCTGGTTCTCGGGAGAATGTGGTATCGTAATCACTTGGACCCTACACAAATCTTGAAAGGAGCTAAACCAAACTACTGTCTCCATCGAACAAGGTGGTTCCGATGTGCAGGCCAAAATATAACAGTTAGCCAATGGATGGTCCATTCGGAATTTCGTTTGAACTTTTATTGGATTTGTGCCTTTTCTTCTCCCGCTTCTTACTGCCGTTAGAAAATTGATAATCAGTATGAATATACATATAAAGTAGGGTCTAAACAATGCAAAACAAATTGTATGGAACATACTCATCATGCGAGCTATGCCCCCAACAAGATTTTAGTTTCCGGTTGATATGCTTCATATCCTTTTCTGTGGGGAACTTGTATTTCCTAACCTATAGATGTTGCCAGCAAAAAAAAAATCAGTAAAATAGAAAAACCTGGCATGTATTTATTTATTGCTGAATTGCATTGGTTATATTTTAAATAAGATGTTTATATCAAAAATAAAATCACGATAAAATCATACCCAAGTATCTATAGCATTTAGGGATTCTATAAGCTGGGAAATGGTGTGCTCAGAATTCTGGCGTGTGAGAATGCTTCTGAGGTATCTGCCAAAAAAGGACACCAGTTGATAAAAATTGCAGAATATTAATTCATCGTAATCCTGAGAGAGTTTCATGAATTATGAAGCAGCTCATACCTCTCAAAGTCGAGAACTCTATGCATCTCATTCGCACAGCGCAAAGCAGCCAGTGCCAACTATAACATAGCAAGAGACGAGCTAAGCCATGGGAAATCATATTATAGGAAGATGAACAGATCAAACATCAGACCCTTGATCCAGATGTGATCAAGAGCAAATGTGAAGATGCTTAGCAGTTAGCACATGACAAAGGCAAGATTTCATAAATATAGCAAGCTTACATTCATCATAAAACATCAAATTCTAAGAGAGCTTTGTTACAGGGGAAATTTAACAAATTTACCATTCCATTCTAAGAATCACTTTTGTTATGGTGAACTTGATAAAAAAAGGAGATCTACAAACATATAACCATTTTAAGCTTCAAGAGTAAGACAGTTTCCATACATATTCCTTTTATAGACTATCAGCTGAGATAGATATTGCAAAAGATACACTTGAAATGGAGTTTGAACTACAAAGGATACCTGGCCGGGAGGAAATAGATGTGGAGCATCAGTAAGCATAATTTTGTCAACTTCTATCCTTGCAGTTTCTTGCAAATCCTATACAATATAAACATATCCAATAGATACTTAGAATACAATTTAGGATGATAAAGTTAATGCATTTATCTTTTTTGGAGGCTAGGTATAGCTAGCATTAGGTTATCGCCCCAGCCATAGTAATACTAAAAGTTATACTTTCGAGCTTGGTTGGGTGAACCAAAACTTACAATCATGTCAATCCTAATAGTGACATCTCTCCAGAAAATATGAGTAGCAATAGGACTACCAGCAGGCTATCAAACATAATTTTACTGGAGATATTACCAAAAAATTACCTTTAGAATTTGATTTTGTTCATCCTTTGCTCCACAGAATTCCTAGAGAACCAACACTTTAGTCATTAATTATATGGGGAACAGAAATGTCCCAAATGGACTTAATCAGGACCAAATAAAATAGTAAAGAAATATAATTAAATTCCTTTCTTTTGCATCAAGTTTCCCCAGATGCTCAATTCCTGATTATATTAACTACAGATGACAGAGTTTCAGAAGCTGATTTTTATTTTCTTTTAATTAGTGAAATAAGTAAGTAAATGAATAAACAAATAAGGGGGAAACAAGTGATTTCCCCAAATAACAACTTAAAATTTTCTTGTAAAAGTATTTGACAAGTATGGAGGAAAGAACAAGAGAATAATGGCTAACTGAACCCACCTCCATGTCATTGACAAAACCTTCAACTGAACGATAGGGTGCATAAACAATGAGATCAAATTCCAGACTCTGCAAATCAAAATATGTGTTTTAAACAAACACGAGCAGAAAAAAAAAGACAAAAATAATGATAAAAAAGAACGGCAGCCATGCCTGATAAACAATCATCTCGTAATTGAGAATCATTTGATGATCCTGCGAAATCCCCTTACCAAGCTCCTCTGCTGATACATGATTTTCTTCTATCTTGCAGGCTGCATACACACAGGTTAACCTGCAGATATAAAGAAACCTTATCAATTTAACGAGCATAATATTCTCTAAAGAAAATTTAGTATTCAGGGGTCGTTATTAGTCAAAAGAACATATAATCCAGCATCACATATCAAATGACAAAATTAGTGAAGAAGGACAAATTCAAACGACACAGCTTTCACTCAAACAAAAATAAGGGAAGGTGGGGTAAGGGGGTGGGTATATCAACAGTATGTTGCTTTCCTACCATTGCATAAAATATTAAAATGACACATGATGCATTTTCAAACATACTCGTAAGTGCATTTTCAGAATGACTCATACAGCACATCGCATGAGTTGTTACGCATTAGAGCATATATCTGAAAGAGATATAGAAGAGTCATACATTATATGCTTCGGATGATGTTCCATGACTGACCATTGCAGGTAAAACCTTTTGAAATAAATTAGAGCTGTTGCCTGCAAAACATGAAACAGAGACAGAAGCAAATCGATTAAAAAGCAGTCACTTTATCACCTCATTTTTGTTCATGAATAGAACTGTTATTTTAAAAACAATAACAACTAACAAGTACCTGAATTTTATTAGGAAAGTAGAACGCACTACAAACTTCTCGAAGTTTGTTCTCATAAAACACCCGCATGAATTGTTCTTCTTCGATGTTAAGAGGTTTCGCACGAGAATGCTTGTCAGCTGACACAAACGATCAAAATATCACATGGTATGCTTTGTGTATATCAAACTAAGCACCTCATAATATCTAAAAGAAGAAAAGGAAAGGGCACTCACCATTATCTCTTGCAATAGGTTCAGGGTATGACAGTGAGCCATCAGCATCTACTTCCATTTGTGTTGTTCCATACTTCAAAGAATTCATCAAGTCACCTTTAATAAAACGAACAATGCACAGAAAAATTCCAGAAACGGAATACTTCGGATAGAACACATTCGCAACTGACAACATTTAAATGCTGATATTGAAAAGTAAAGAACGGAGTTCAACATCAATTTCCATCTACTCTAGTATAACAATAACCACAAACACAATAAAGACACGCGAACACACAAAAGAAAGAGTTCCCCATACCTTCTCCAGTGTTTGTATTGCTCTTTGATTTGCAGCCTTGTATTTCTCAACCTATATCAGCACAAAAGGAATACTTTTACCCCAAAAAAAAAAAACAAAAAAGAATTTAATTTGAACTTGATGAAGTTCTCTGTTAATCTTTCTACTGATTCCTAATTAAATTCGAGAAAACAACAAAATTCAAAAAAAAAATATTTTCTCACTTTGTCTTCTTTTACATTAACACAGCAATCAAGTAGAAAATCAAGCAATGATATTAGCATCAGCAACTTGTAATCGATGAAATTTATATATATATATATATATATATATCAAGAAGCGATGAAATCTTCCTTCTTTTCTTTCATATTATTTACCAGTTCTTGTGGAGTGAAGATCCACTTGGCTCTGTGAGTCGATGTCTGAAAATCGGCCATGAAAGACTCAGCAACTCGGCAGCCCTGACTCAGCACTTCGAATCTTTACAGATTCTACAGTGAAATTTTCAAGCTCAAAATACTCACTTATACATCCATTCCTCCGAGTTTTTCATGATTTCCTTTTCCATACGATAAAACATAAAACGAAACAAAAGCGAAAGAAACTGTGAAAAGAAATGAATATGGAAATGGGTCTCATGCACTGTTGACCCAATTCGGGTGCCATCGAATCCATTGGACAGTCAAGTCCAATTCTTATTGCTGGATTGTTTTGGGTTACAGCAAATTGGCAAGCCCATTCTTTTATATTTCAAACAATGAAGCTCTAAGTCCGAATTGCTATGTTCATCATAACAATTACCATGATCAAATTGTATCATGACCTAGCTATGCAGTCGGTCAAGTTGTAGAGCATGAAGCAAACTATTTTCCATGATATTTGTATATAAAAGTCAAGGTGTAAAAATTAAGATGACCATCTCATACAATGAGAGAAAAAAAAATCAAATTCAAAAGCTATTCATATAGAAATTTAGATATTTTTTTACAGAAATTATAAATTGACGATGATATAAGAAATTAATTTTATCTTCATCAAGAGAGTTTTTCATTATTTTCTACTCACATGTTGAATCTAATTTTTCAACAGTGTTGTTACCTTTGATACATCAAACATTTTAATTATTTTGTTGTTGGTTAAGTGACTTGTTGTTTGGGTTTTTGCAATAACTAGAAAAAAAAAGTGTTTAACATTAAATTAAGGTTTTAATTCATTTAACATCAAAAGTGTGAATCGATTAATTATTCAATCATCGTGAATATTGTGGATTAGATTTTGCTGTCTCTATCTTTATTTTCAAATGAAAATTCCAGCATTCATTGGAATTTTTTTAATTAAAAATTTTAATAAGACATTCTTCTAAAATAAGTTTATCCTCCGAAAATTTCAAGTATTAGATAGTAAATAATTTATGTTAAAATTTATCTTTTCTTCTCTTGAGTATTTCTCCCTTTTAACTGTTTTCTTTTTTTGAAAAATTTAAAATTCAAAAGAATTGTAAGATTATTTTGTTTACACATATTACTCAAATCTTGATTTTCTTCTTAATTAACCCAAAAAAATTAGCCTTTCTACTAACATTGTAATAATGAGCTGTATTTTACATAAATATAACATCAAGAAGAGTATTTAAAAAATTTAATGAACTTTTGATTTGGTAAGATTTTAATTAGGAAATTATTAACAAGCTTTATTTAAATAACTTCACTTAGATTAATGTACATTCTTTCAAAATGGGTTTAGTCTCTATATTCTGAATTAACAAGTGCTAGGTAGTAAATAATATTAATTAATTTTTATTTTATTTTTTCCTCAAATATTTCTCACTTTTAGCTATTTTCATTCTTGAAATGTTTCGGTTTCAAAAAAAATTGAGAAATTAATTTGTTTATGCATTTTAATCAAATCATGATTTTCTTCTTAATTAGAAAAAAAAAATTGAGAGGAAGTAAACAGAAATAGCCATAAGAGTAGGGACTAATTTGAAAATTAGTCTCAAAATTTTCAAACTTAATCTGCTATTAGCATCCCCATAATTCCCATACCTGTGACATCAAAATCAGACCCACCCCAAAACCAAATCCTTCTATTTGCCACGTGTACGTTGATTAACACCTCTTTCCAATCCAAACCCACTTCAAATAATCCCCACCAAAACAAAGAGATTTAAAGAGAAAAATCCAAAACATAAAAGAAACAAAAACACAGAATAATCTGATTGGCCGAACGACCTTTATATTCAAGTTTCGCGGCAACGCCACCCTCTCTCTCTCTCTCTCTCAAAAGTTCTCCTCTCCTCTGAAAATTTGTTCTTTTTTTAAAGTCTCTCTCTTTTCGTATTTTTGGGGGGTAAACCTTCTTTATCTCTCTCTAAAACCCCTTTTGTTTGTCTTCATGGTTTAGTCTCGGATCGAACAAGGCTGGAAATTTGGTGAGTGGGGATAGTCTCCGATCCGTGAATTAGGGTTTAAAAAGTTGGGATTTGTTTGTAAATTCAATTTTTGGTTAAAATTTTTGAATCTCTATTGCTTTTTTAGAAGTATCTTTGGATTTTCTTTGCTGGGTTTGAAGCAGTTTTTCAGGTAACTTTGTGGGCTAAACCAAATTGGCTTCTTTGCTTTTTCTTTTTTTCTTTTTTCTTCTCCTTCTTCTGTTCTACTGAATTTGAATTTTGGGTTTTGAAATTCTGCATTTTTTGGTTTTGGGAAGTTCTGTTTTTAATTTTCTGGGGTGGTTTTAGAGCAGTTTTTGAATGGCTTCTTTTGGAGTCATTTTCTATCTTGAAGCTTATTTTAATGGTGGATTTGAGGTTTACCAGTGGCCTTTTTTAATTTTTGTATAAACAATTTTAAACTTTTTTTTAGTTCATTGCTAACATCGACTTTTAAATTTTCACTGCCGGTTTTTGTTTCCCTTTTTTAAGTTGTTCATAATTATTAACTAAACAAATTCTACTTTCAAATCTGTATTGGATTCTGCATTGTGATTTGCTATTTGTGTCTATGATTTGTGTGTCAAATCTATCAGCTTTTCTCATATAGATTGGCTAAGAATCATGTTAAATATCTTATTTGGCTATTTTATCCGAGCAACGGATCTGATGTACTGCTATTTTTTGGGTTTATGTTTCTTGATGGAATGTTTCTGATAGAGAAGGTTATTGATGGCGCCAACAAGAAAATCTAAAAGTGTGAACAAACGATATTCGAGTGTGTATGAAGTCTCTCCTGATAAAGATGCCGGAAATTCAAGCAAAAGTAAGCCAAAGGTGAGTGTTTGAGTCATTTCTTATTGGTTAATTAGCCTAAGATAAAATTATTCTCTCGCCTTTGGCTGTTTGGTGACTACTTAGTTTTGCTCGGCATAGCATCTGGTATTTTTGCTTCGTTAATGTGGATTGCATAAGATGCTGATTGTGTGCCGTTTTGATGCATGGACTGCTGTATCTACGCTATGAAGAAGAAATTAGCTGACAAGCTAGGATCTCAATGGAACAAGGTAGAAATTGAGCGTTTTTATAAAGCTTATCGAGAGTATGGGAAAGATTGGAAGAAGGTACAGTAATTGTCTGCTACTGTTACTCTCACATTGAGAAATATCATAAGAAAACATTATGTTTCCCTTTTCCCTGTAATGTTGTGAATTCTTTTACATTGTATGATGTTCCACCCAGGATTTTTATTTTGTATAAATCTAATTAACATGTTCTATTTTAACTTGGTGATTCCTATGTTTAGGTGGCTGCTGCTGTGCGTAATAGATCCACTGAAATGGTGGAGGCCCTTTACCTTATGAACCGGGTATGTTTAGCCTCAAATGTAGCTTTAAGCACTAATCAGTTACCAACCTCTCTTGATTGCTTAATCCTGGATTTTTAAAGGAAGTGCATGAGTTAGATTACCTATAAGAAGAAAAAAAAAAAACCAATGAAATTTCTATCTTCCTTATCTTGCCATTTAAACTTTAATGCGGCTTCTTGAGATCTATCTAGTTCAAATTGGACAAGGGTTGTGCCTAGAAATCCATGCACTGCTATAGTTTTAATGCAGATAAGCAGTTTGTCCTTACTGCAAGAGTCTTTAAGAGTTTATGTGAGTCAATTGCTCAAGGGTTGTTTATATAGTTGCATTTTTGGGCCTTCCTGTGTTGGATGAAGCCTGAGAGTTGCTTTAGTTTGACTCTATTTGCTTATAATATTGTTACATTCATATGTTTTTGATTTTCAGGCATATTTATCCCTGCCAGATGGAACAGCTTCTGTGATTGGTCTTATAGCAATGATGACTGATCATTATAGTGTCCTGGTGAGATTGGATTTGAAATAATTATGTCTCTAATATTTGCAGTCTTATGATTACTATAATCTTGTTCCCCCTATCCTTTGCTGTTAATTACTATAATTTCTAAAGCTGTACCACAATCTTAACTCTGCCATTGGCATTCATATCAATTAAAGCTGTTTGGTATATTCTCGCCTTTATGAAGTGAATTATCTCTTCATTACGCTGTGTTGGTGCCAATTATATCTCTTCCTTCTGAGGCTCTGAAAATAAACTGCACTTTTAACGTTCTTCCTCTATCTTCTGACCAAGGGTTGAAATTTTGTACCATGTCAACAAATAGGGAGGGAGCGATTGTGAAAGAGAGAGTAATGAGCCTTCTGAAATACCCCAGAAAGCTCAAAAGCGCAAGCGGGCAAAGGTTCATCTTGGTTCCTCAAAAGAAGATGTTGTACAGCCCCTATCAATTGCATCTAGTCAGGGATGCCTATCTTTGTTGAAAAAGGCTGGCCTCAATGGTAAAATACATTGTTCTTGTTAGCACCCAATTGCATATATGGTATTTCTTCAATTTGGCTACTGTGTTTGGTTATCACAAGTGTCTTTTTCTTTTCCCTCAGTTATATTTCTTATTTGGCAATAAATGCAGCTAAGAGACTGAAAAGGGAAAGAGTTAAAGTAGTAAAAATTGTCCAATTTATGGGGAAGAAAAGCAAAGGAATAGTTCATGAAGAGATTTTTTGTCTGTCATAGAGATGAGAAGTGTTATAAATCAGGAAGAAATGTTATCAATCAGAAGGGGATGTAATAATAAGCGCCAGTAATTGTTGTTCAACCTACAAGAATGACAAGAGAACAGGAAACAAAAGCAATTCTTGTTGGTCAATTAGAATAAGTGGAGGGTGTGAAGCAGATGCTTTGATGATCCGAAAATTATTTGTAGGAGGATCTTTCATGTGGGTTATAAACTGACAATCTACTATTGGAGCTTCCTTACCTCTTTTTTATATTTTAAGACTCATTATGGTTTTCATTAATGTTTTCTTTAATAAACCATTTTTGTTGCCTATGGAGGCCAAGTGTTTGCATTTAGCATCTTTAGTTGAAAGAACACTGGAGACAGTTTGTTCACTACCTAGGAAAGTTGTTCAGTGTCCATGAGAACTGCTAATTGAAATTTGTTATAATATTTGCTTGTGATTATGCAATCATGATTTTTTTCTTAATGCTGCTGTATCAGGGAAGAATGCCAATTTACAATTTTGTTTCCAAAGTGTAGCAACTGTCAATTCAGTCAGAAAGTTTGTAATATCATCTCTGTCAATGTGGTTGAGGTCCTCATCTGGTTTTAAATTCCTTTCAGGTATTCATCCTCATGCAGTAAGGAAAAGGACTCCTCGGGTTCCTGTTTCATATTCATATAGGAGAGATGACACTGAAAGTGACATTCCACCAAACAAAAGAGTTAAGAAGTCAGAGACTGATGATAATGATGATGAACATGTTGCCGCATTGACATTGACTGGGGCATTGCAAAGGGGAGGCTCCCCTCAGGTTTCTCAGACACCTTACAAAAGAGCTGAATGCAAAAGATCCTCACCCGTTGAGAGCTATGATAGGATGGTATATGACCTCTGATTTAAGTATGCGATTTTTATTCTTGGTTGTCTTGCCCCCATTATCTGTGTAATAATTTTATGCTTAATTTTTTTTTGATGACATGCAATTAGTCGCCACAACCAGAGACAACTAAGGCCAAGCTTGATGATTCTTCCTATGAATGCTGGATGGAAGGCAGGCCTAGGGGCATGGAACCTGTAATTGGAACTCATGCCAGAGATGCAGACCCCTTGATGGATATGGAAGTTGTTGTTACCATTGAAGGTCATCGAAAGGGAAAAAAATTTTACAGGAAGAAAATGAAAGTTGAAGAAACCAAGAACAATCTGTCTGATGATGGTGGAGAAGCGTGTAGTGGCACTGACGAAAGAATTAGAGGTAGTACTCTCAAAGGGAAAGTTGATATGGAGATTTCCAGTGCAAAAAGTGAACAACTTTCACCATGGAGTCAGAGGAAGAGAAGCAACAAGAAGCTTGTCTTTGGAGGTCTGAACTTGAGATCTAGCATTGAGTAATGTGATAATTCTACCTAAACAATGAATGCAAAGTAGCAAGAAAAAGGAAAAAGAACAGGAAAATACGAAAGGAATTGATGTTGCGTTATTTGTTAAAAGGATAATGGTCTTCTTGCAGCTGTTTTTTAGATTTGATAGCACATACAAGCTCAACATTGTTTTTTTATTCTTTTTTTGATATGTAGATGAAAGCTCTTCCATTGATGCTCTGCTGACATTAGCCAATTTGTCAACGTCAATGTTGCCAACATCAATAATGGAATCTGGTAGGTGTTGATTGCTTCTAGTTCAGCTTTTTCTGCATGATTGTACTATATGATATCAGGCTTCCTGTCACTGGTCTTGCTATACTTACTCATTATATGTTTCTTTCAGTCCATTTTCTTCATTCATGCTGGAAGGAATATATTTTTCTCATTCCTTCTGTTTTTTTTTTTTCCATGTTAGGCCTAGAATCATCTGTCAAATTGAAAGAGAATAGAATTACACTTGAATCTGTTGACAAGTCTAGTGCCCCTGAAGCTGCATCTACAGGTCATCACAGAGATAAAATTAAGCACCTAGGGCCAAAAGAAAAGGTGCTCAACTCAATCACTGGTGTAGAGGATGCTACCTCTAGGAAATTAAAAGTTGGAAGGAATTCAGCTATGGAAGATAATGTTGTTTCTGAGGCAAAACTACAGCCAGAACCTACCAATAACTCTTGGAAAAGAAAACGCAAATCCTTCAGTTCGAAGGTAATCATTGAATATTCTTTGTTTGTAGTAACTACTTCACTTCTAATCTCGATTTAATGACAAACTCTTTTATTCAAGCTGCAGATTTCTAATGCAGAAGCTCCAATGGATTCTCATCTCAGACAATCTTTTGATAAAGAGGTAGGTGAACCTTTTAACCTTTGATTTACTTGTTTAATTTGTGTAGGGTAGCAAATCACTTCCATCTTATTTTAGTAGTATATATTATCTCCTGGGTTGATGTTAGGTGCTAAATACGAATTTATACCCACTGTTCTGTTGAAATTTATTTATTTTAGAACCATGCTCCTGCCATATTTGTCTTTTGCTTTCAGCTAGCTGACTGATCTCCCCCCTTTTTCTTTTCCTGCTCTCGTGCGCGTGCATCTTCTTATGTCTTGTAGGACATGGCTGAAGAACAGAATAAATATCTCACTAAAGGTAAATGTGGTGGGCAATCTTCTGTTCAATCAAGGCAATGGAAGTCATTCAGAGTGTCAGAGGATTCCCCTACTAATGATGATCCAAAAATGGCTGGAATTGATTCTGTGGTGTTGACTTCACAAGTTCCTGTACCAAACCCTGTTAGCTTAGCAACTAAGCATCAAAGTAGACGTAAAATGAACCTGAAGAGAGCCTTACTTTCAACAGATAGAAGTTCTTCCAAGTGCACATTGAAAAATCAACCAAACAAGCAGTCTGTCACACAAGACAGGCTAAAGGTGAAATCTAATCTTCCGCCATTCATTTTCCTCCTTTAAAAGAGTTTTCAAAATTTTGAGCATAATTTATGGACATTATTGAATTTCAGGAACAGCTCTCTTCCTGCCTATCATCTAATCTGGCACGAAGATGGTACAGTTTTGAATGGTTTTACAGTGCTATTGATTACGCTTGGTTTGCTAAAAGGGAGTTTGTTGAGTACTTAAATCATGTCGGACTGGGTCACGTTCCAAGGCTTACTCGTGTTGAGTGGGGTGTCATAAGAAGGTAAGCTTGTCAGTATCCCTGCTATTGAGAATATAGGGAAACAGAGATATTACAATGCAATTGCTTTTTAATACAGTTCCCTTGGCAAACCTCGGAGGTTTTCTGAACGCTTTTTACATGAAGAAAGGGAAAAACTTAAACAGTATCGGGAGTCTGTGAGACAACATTATTCTCAGCTTCGCGTTGGTACTAGGGAAGGACTTCCAACGGATCTGGCATATCCTTTATCAGTTGGACAACGAGTAATTGCCATTCATCCCAAAACAAGGGAAGTTCATGATGGAAAAGTACTTACCGTGGACCATGATAGGTGCAGGGTTCAGTTTGATAGTCCTGAGCTAGGGGTTGAATTTGTCACGGTAATTGTACTTTTTAGTATATTGGCATTTCAGTTCATTCATCTTATGCTCATTCTGCAAATCATACAGACATATTATTTCAGGATGTTGATTGCATGCCATTAAATCCTTTGGAAAATATGCCGGAAGCACTTAGGAGACAGAACCTTGCTTTTGATAAATTCTCCATGACACCTAAACAGTCTCAAGTGAATAGCCATTCAGATTTTGGTGGGTCCATGGTATTCACTTCAACTGGGCGTCTGGAGAATGGAACCAGCCCTGTGAACATATCGGCAAATCAGATAAAGGTTAGGATGCATAGGAATTGCAAATACTATATTCTTTTGTTAATTCCAGTTCTCTGTTTGTTTGATCTTTAACATGTCTTTTTAAATCTCTTTGTGTCATACTTTGAAAGTTCAACTTAAATAGGTTGAGAATGCTATATTCAGTTACAATGCTTTTTCTATGGTTTAAATGTATCCTCTTACTTAAACCATTTTTTGGTTTGTTTTACTTGACACTTGGGAAATATTGGTGTATCTGTGGTTAACACATCACATTGAGAGCAGTTTTCTTCTTCTTTTGCTTCCTCTCCATCCCCCCCTGCCCAAAATCTCTCTTTTGATTAAATACTTTGGAGTTCATATTTGGTTCTAGAAGTAGAATTTCTCTAGCAATAATTTTAAATATTAACCATTAACCAATACGATATACTGGGGTCTTGGCCAGGTGGATGCCAACTGTAACATTTTGCATGCTAAGGCAGCTGTTCCTCATGTTGTTAGTGCACATCAAGCAGCCTATGGTCAACCACTTACCATGGCACATATCCAAGGGAGGGAAACTGCTATACGAGCTATGTCTGAATTGAACGGTGCTCTTGACAAAAAGGTTATTACACTATTTGGTAAACTTAAGTGTTTATATCCTTTTGAGTTCGTCTTAATGTTATGGTTTCATTGAAACTACTCCTGGATACTTTTCATGCTAAATTGTATCATGCTTTTAGCTTGCTCATAAAGATAGCTGCTCTGCATTTGGTGGATAATTTCATCTCCAAGAAATGATCTGTTTCATATTATTGCGTCACAAATTTTCATTTTTACCTTTTTAGTCTAATTGGTGATTTGACATAAAATATTCAATGAAAATTGCCGAAAACCCTTCATTATATTCTTATATTTTTAGATTTGGCTTTTTGCTTTATGTCTGTTAATTGGTTTGTAAGATGTTAGCAGAATTACATTAGTTGGAGCTGATCTTTTTCATATATATAATATTGCAGGAAGCTTTATTGATGGAGCTCAGAAATATGAACAATGACATATCAGAAAATCGAAATGGAGAAAGTTGTTTAAAAGATTCTGAACCTTTCAAGAAGCATATTGCCACGGTACTTGTCGAGCTAAAGGAAGCCAGTGGCCAGGCATGTGGCTTCCTTGAATTATAGAAGTGTTTTGCTCTTTAATTTGATTTCAATTCTGTTCTTTGACAACTTCCTATTGATCATTTTCTGTGCAGGCTTCTTCTGCTTTGCTTAACTTGAGACAACGGAATGCTTACCCAACAAACCTCCTGTCATCTTGGCAGAAACCCCCAACCAATTCCAACTTCTTTGGTGGCTTGACTAGTTCTGTAGACAGTTCTCATGTCTCACCAGAATCAGGATCTGGTGTGGGTGATATTGTTCAAGGCTCAAGACTAAAAGCGCATGCTATGGTGGATGCTGCTATTAAGGTAAAAGTATCTTTTCTATGCCCTTCTGTTTGTTTACCTAAACGTCCAAGCTTAGGGTTTAATTACATATGTTATGCACTATGCATTCAGGCCATGTCATCAATGAAGGAAGGCGAAGATGCATTTATGAGGATTGGAGAAGCTTTGGACTCTTTAGATAAACGGCAATTCACATCTGACATTAGGATGCCGTTGATGAAGTCACGAGAGCAGGAGAATGGCAGTATGGGTTATCGCAGTCACTTGGTTTCCAGTACATCAAAACCAGTGGCTGCCGTTTGGGCCACAAATCCCAAGTCGCAGGAGGCTTGCGACAAAAACGAGGAACAAGTTCCTTCAGAGCTGATCGCATCATGTGTTGCTACTTTGCTCATGATAGAGGTAATTTGCAAATTCTTTTCTGATCTGATTGCTGCGTTTTGAACAGCAACTCTCCTCACCATGAGGACCAGACAACTGGCTTCATCCCTGTTTCTGCATTGCTATGTCTTGTGCTGATTACTGTTTTCTTCTAAACATTTGCAGACATGTACAGAGCGACAATATCCACCAGCCGACGTGGCTCAAATAATCGATTCAGCTGTTACAAGCTTGCATCCATGTTTTCCCCAGAACCTGCCGATTTACCGAGAAATACAAATGTGCATGGGGAGGATTAAGACTCAAATATTAGCTTTGATACCCACTTGAATCTGATTGCTTTATTTTCTCTATCTCCTTTCTTACCAAACCATGTACATATGATGTTGGAATCCAGGTTCCTGGTATAATTCTTTCAAGTTCTTTCTACCATCCCCACCTAGCTGTTTTTGTTTTAACATGGATCAACAATTACACAAAATCTCAATGATCCTAATTGGACCATGATTCAATGATTTTGGGCTTGTTCAAAACCAATCTGAAACAGGGTCCTTTCCTTAACATGAACTGAACCTCCAGAAAATCCATAAATTGAAAATTTTAATAATAAACATATTGTGTTTTCATGAGCTCCTTCATCCATTGATATGCCAAAATATTGAATGAGGCTAACCAGTTCACATGTTATGCAACATACAAGCCTCTGGTATTTATTTTCCATTAAATCCTATAGGTGTTTCACATATAGAGAGTATCAAGTTAAAGAATACCTTTCGAAAAAATGTACTATGAATTAGATTTTAAAATTTTAAATATTTAATTAATTGAATTTTCAAAGATATAATTAAATCGGTCAAATAATATCTTCAAATTAAAATAATTAAAACTCACCAATTTTATCATTTTGTTAATAAGATTAATATTTATATATTAATAAATAAATTATTAATATTAAATCCTTTGATAGAAAAAACCTGATTAAAATAACTGAATTAAAACGAGCTATTAACTAATTAAAACTAAACCAAACAAACAAAACCGAATTGCTCAAATTCAATCTTCAATTAAAAGGAAACTAAATTAACCAAATTCAATTGATTTTAAGAAACCAAATTAACCCAACTCAACCAATTTTAGGCGAAATTAACCGAGTTCAATCGATTTCGATTAATTATTAGGTTAAAACCTATTAATGGACCGTCCTATATCAAATTATTCCCAAAAGGAAACTTGTAGGACATGTTATGGCATAAAACATGCCTTGATAACATGAATTGCCCTTACAAGACATGTGAAAATTACCAGCAACTCAAGGAAAAAGGCCAAATGCTCCAGCATCAAACCATATGGAAGGATCATAATGGTTACACCAAGAACAGAGATATCTCTACTAATATGTATTCGAAAACCAATCAAATGCAACTCAAAAATCCATTCATTGAAGCAAGAAACCATCCACTACATGGAAAAACTCATACTTGATCAACATCATAAAGAGGAACAAGCTTGTAATCAAACCCTTGAGCGTACTACAAAAATTTTAACTTATAAAGATGAACATTTTGAAACATATAGGGGTCAAACTCTTGTCAAATCATGTAGAACAGATTAGTCACCCTTTTTCCTGAAAGAGCATCCCTCGGTGAGTCTGGCTCTACCTCCTGTCGGCTGGCAAAGAACAGTCTGGCAGTTACCACACACCACCACGGTTTGAGAGTGGCTAAACACAGTTGTTCTGCGAAAAAGAACAACAAAAGACAAGATTTAAGAATGAGATGAATGCCGAATATGCTTCAAAACACATAAATTTAAAGACCCAAAGACGATTTTCCGGACAATTGAAGGACTTACATGTTGAAGCAGCCTTGACATTTCACATCCTTTGCAAAGGGTAAAAAGAACAAGGTTAACATATGGATCAAAGGGAGAAAAGATAAGGAAACAAAGAAGTCGCAAAAACAAATTACCATGAAGAAAGAATTGGGAGACTGAACCAGACGCTTGAGTTTGTGCTTCTTCTTCTCAAGCTCTACTGGAGGATTCAGCAAATCGATATCGTTTTGAAGAACCTGATAATTCCATAATTTAAACAACCTCAAACCAGGTTCAATTATACAAAAAAAAAAACATAAAAAAAAACAAGCAGAAACCAAAGGGGAGATTGAAACATACCATTTTCGGTTGGCTGCTAGATGTCCGAGGAGCAACCTGGGGACCCTCGAAGCTTGGCAGGCGGCAGAGATGAAGAAGGAAGAAGATACTGCCAATGCGGTCCTTTTATATATGGCGAAGAAGACTGGTTGCCCTAGGTCGGTTTGAGACACAAAACCCCAACGGGGCCCAAGCTTGCAACTTGAATTCGGATTTCGTCTCCAGGCCTATGCCTGCAATCTGGGTTTGGGTAAGTCTGTGAGATAGATTGGATTTTAGCCCAAGCTAAAAGCCTTTAAATTATGATATTTTTTAAATTAAATTCTTAATTTTTTATGTATCAAAATAAGTCATTAATTTTCAATTTGTACAAAAAATAAATGCTTTAACTTTTAACAAAAAATTAATCACCATCAAATCTAAAATCAACTAATATTTTCTATTCATGTAACATATGATGTGAACAACTGACATAATAGTGATTGTAACCAATATATTTGACAATATTAATTATCATATAATAATGTCAACTATCACATGATCATGTCAATTTAACTACTAAAATTTAAACTTAAATAATAAAAAAACTTTTAGATTATAATATTTTTTAATTAAATTCTTAATTTTTTATCATGCCAAATCTAGTCATTAATATTCAATTTGCACAAAAATAAACCTTAAAATCTAACAAAAAATTTAAAATTTAAAATTTATTTTAAAATTTTTATAATACAAGAACCCTTTTTGACTATTTACGCAAAATATTTATAATAATTGGATAAAGGGCAGGAGTTCCAACAAAGAGCTGAGAGACCACAGCAAATAGAGAAACATAAATTTACTTGTTGTGACATTACAATAAGGAACAGAGCTATTCAGAAATGGCAGAGACAGACTAAGTATATTATATGGTAATGACAAATTGTTATTCACATAATTTGTACTTTTGTAGCACATAATTATACTGAAAAGGGAATTACTGCTTTGGCCTTAAAACAAACATTATCAAACATAAACAAGCAAGTACATGCACCACCATCAACTTTTTTCCAGGGAAAAAACTGTATATATGAACCAAAATCAGATAAGAAGCTGCTCCAGCATCACCTAAATCTTTACTTCTTTTTTTTTTTTTTGTTCTTTTTTCTGCCTCATTTTTCTGTTAGCATAGACACAGACATTGGGAGCTGCTGCAGCAGCATGGTTGAGTTGACAATAATTAGGTTATTGAAATGAAGGGGAAAAATTGAATTCTCACAATTTACAAATTCATTTTCTTGCTCTTTGAAATTTCTATCCTAAAAAAGGGGTGGGGGGGCTCAGAGTGATGAAGCCCTTCCAAATCAAAAGACTGAGAGAGTAACAAATAAAGACCATTCACCAGGTGAGGGGCAGATAAGAGCAGCAGAGAAAAACAGAACTCAAATGAAATTTAATGGATCTCTTCCTGAACGCCACCCACAGTAAAGCCCTCGTTTTGAAACGCGACTAGACCTTTTCTGAGCTAAACACCAAGCAAGAACTTAAACACATCACTCAGCGAAATAATTCCTTCTACTCGCTTGCTGCCAGCCTCCACAATCACAAGTCTCCTAGCCCCTGTGAGAATACAAGCAACAAAACAGTAGTGTGAATCACATAAGAGAACTAGCTGCATTATATGAAAAAATAAATGAGGATGGATGAAAAGGATACCAGGATTTGTCAACCGCTCCATCACTTTGTGCAAGGTATCTGATCGTAGACACATCTGACATCTTTGACCATTGAAAGAGTTTGCATCTTGACCCAGTTGCAAGGCCTACAAGAGGTGGGTATCACAAAGTTTCTTCAAGGACATCATGGCTAATAAGAAAAGCTCTTTCTCTACTTGCATTTAAACTATCAAGTGCTGCACAGCTTAATGACATTTCACAATTACCTGATGTATACTCATTTCATCAAGATGAATTTGTGCATAAGCTTTATTATTTGCCAAAGCGGTTATATCACTGTCAAGCAAACAAGCAGATGACAAATTTTGTTAAGGAACTAAATAACATTTGGTTCGGCATCCAACAGTCTCTTCTTTTTCAATTTTCCTTTCCCACTAGAAAGAGAAAGGCTTTACCTTCGCGAATATATATCAAGCAATGAGTCATTCTCATCCACTATTGGTATCGAACTAACCTCGGCTGCAAAACAAGGTGTCATATTGTAAGATGATTAACAACAAAAGTGGAAAAGACAGAGAGAAGGGAGAAAGACTGGAACAGAAGACACAAAGACCAAGAAGTACCAACGATAACTAACAACCCTAAAGGCATTAAAACATTCCCTCTCAAAAAGCTTAGAGGAAGGAAGAAAGGAATGCCTCTAAAAAAATAAATAGTAGCAAAGTGATAACTACACGATGATGTCCATCCGAAATATCTACAATCAACTTGCTTACATAGGTTGTCCAGTTAAACATTTGAACTTTCACCAAGAAGGTAAGGTAAAACATGCTCAAGATGAAATGAAAAGGCATAAATGCAAAATTAACATTCGTAATTCAACATTACAAGATAGCATGCTTAAAACAGTCTATTCTTTTCCATTCTGCTTGCTAAGTGATAATATGTATCTTATGGTAAAAACAGCAACAGCAGCAAAAAACCTTAAGCACAAAGGGCCACAGGTTACCTTGAACTAACAACGACAAGGCAGCACCAAGAGAGGCGTTTGGCCGCAGCATTGCCAATGGCCGACCATTTGATTCCCCAATTTTTGGTACCCAAGTACCCAAGGGGATTGAACAAATTGGTTGGTGAAGAATGGGCAAGGAGCTAGAAGAATGTTTAAAATGTCTGCATATACCTGAAAATTAGGTTGTGGCTAGTAAGAACTCATGCTCCCTCAAACGAGTAGGAAATCACGTACCCTCAGCCATAAACAAAAGAAAATCTTACATTTTAGTATTTCAGACAATGTGGCAAGATGTAGCAGCTGTGGAAATGAACCATCTTGTGCCGAAGAATGAGTGATGGGAACCGTAGCCACCTTACTCTTCAAAATCTTCAGAGCAACGTCCTTCAAAGAATCATAAGGCCCAGCCTGCATACAATGGTCATAAATGTTATGGTACTAATAAAACAGTAGCCAAACCTTATAGAAGGTAGCTCCAACTTCAGTTAAAACCAAGCCCCATCAAATATTAGCAATAGAAACATTCTACCCATAACAAAAATTGCATCAAACAAACAAGTTGGAGTCATAACATGATAAATAAAAGTACAATGCAGATTCTTTAGAAGTATGGGCTATGAAAGAAAGACTCCTAGAGCTTAAAAATAGGTTATATATTCCATTCTAAATTTTGGGAGAAACGTCCAGATTGCATAGAGTCCAATTAATCATCCTTCCAAAATCTGGAGTAGCCGTATTCCTAAGAAATCAGTATCTCTTTTTCATGAATAGATTCCAGAAGACTCTACTATCCAAAAGCAACAGTTCAAGATCACATGGTCCAAAACAGCTAATCCTAATAATTTCAACAGTTAACAACTCTTCTTCCTAGCCACAAGCAATAATTGAACTTAAAAGTTTCATTTAACATACCATCAGAGAATTAAGTCAATAATGAAGTAATTCACCACGTTCATAAATCATCCAAAAAAATGAAGCATGTACAAATAAATCAGAGGCAGACATGAATAATGGTTTAGAAATGCTAGAGAATCCTGGAAATGGAAGCATTTACATGAACAAGACATCTAGGATATGATCTTGCGTTGCCGTCAATCTGTCTGCTAAGCTGCACCTTTCCCTCTTTCCAAGCTGATATTGTGTGTGTCTCTAATTCTTCCTCTGTCAAATTTGAACCATGATTCCCCAGCTGTCCTTCAAAGGGTTTGAAATGTTAAACTTACTCAAGGAATATTGCCGCAAATAAGGGGAAAAAAAAAACACGCATTGCCACATTTCTACTTGTAGTATGTGTGAGAAAGATTAAAGAACGGCTCAAAAATACTCCAATAAAAATATGCTGCCTTGACAATTGCTTTACAGTGATTTAAACAAACAGTTAACGATGGTAAACAAAAATAAATCTTTACTCATAGAAATTTGTAATCAGGTTAAATATCTCTCAACATTGAAAATTTCATCAATATTTTTATAATGAAGAACAACATAAATTGTTTCTCAAACCCTTATCTCTCTACCAAATAGAGGTTTGTCAGAGGGCATACTAAGTTACAAGGGTCATATGGTGAGTCGTATGTTCAACCACTTCCTATTTCTCTCTCTTCACAATCATGGACACCCTCAAAGTTCAGCATAACAAGAGAGAAGCATGGTTAATTTCATGCCAGAAATCCATTGAAAGAAAAAGCCACCAGTCTATTTCATGAAAATTCATTTCCCTAATTCATAAATCTCTGGGTCTCTAAAAGGACATTGGCGTTAACAAAGTAGCTAAATTTATTCCAGTTACAAATAAAAAATTTTTTAAACTAATCACAGGTTAGATTAAAACTGAAGGGAAAACTGAAAAAATTTTGTTCCCAACTCACCTCTCTTAGGATAAGAATAAAGTCTAATGCACTAAGAACTCCAACAAACTGACCCTTGCAAGAATCCCAGAGAGGAGCCACTGGAATTCCCTGAAAGTAGCATAAATCAACAACAGTGAAATCTCAGCTAATAATCAGCGGGGTGAAGGGTAAAGCCTGGACAAATTGCACACACTTGTAACGTGTTAAAGATCTAAAAAAAAGTAAGTGATATATAACAAAGAAACTACGGAAGGAAGAATTATGTCAAATAAGATGCATAAAGCTAAAATGTAAAGGGGAGAGAGAAACCAGAGGAAGTAAGAGAAATAAAAAAGCACATGCAGTACAAGGTTATCTCCTTTCTGGGTGACAGACATATGTAAAACAGGGAACACTTGAAATGGGACCTTTATGTGGAGTGACTGTGCATATTTTTTCCTTTCTGCATGTTTTGAGTTTGTGAATGAGATTCACCTGTTCATGCAGAATATGGAATGCTTGCTTCACAGCTATATTAACATCCAAGGCTATAACCTGCAGCAATGGACACATTCAGATAGAACCAGCCTTAAGCTACCCCAAAGGTTACCTCATAAACAGCTTGGATAGAAAGGTGATGCATTCAAACCTTGCCTGACTCTGGAAGCAACTCATATGCAGTGTGTCTTGACAAGAAAGCAGATATACGATGACGAGAGACCTCTAAATCAGCATCTGATATTGTTGGAACTGGTTCCTACAAGTTACCCCCATAAATGAACATAAGTGCTTATCCATCTAAAACTCTCACAATAATTTTAGGTCTGATTCCTTCGTAAAAAGCAGGCACCTCAAGACTTGAAAAAGGTCTGCTAAAACAACTCAATAAAGGACAGATGTAAACACCGAAAAAGGTAAGAAGCATACCGAACGAATAAAAACGTCATCAACGTCCATGTTGGATCTACCAGGAGTCTCAGGACTAGACGTTGGAGGAACCATATCTGGTTCCCTAGCTATAAAGACGGTGTTTACTACACCATAATTACCATTTACAAAGGGCTGGTGCTCATCATGCCGCCATTCTCCATCAACATAAAACTTAAACTGCCATTATAAAGAAATCAAACCTAAAGATCAGTGTTAGAGTTACAAAAAAACGTGCATGCCAGAGTTAGGAATACAATGCATCCACATGATACCACATATGGATGAGCAATGATATGAGCAGCTTTCCTTCATGTATTCTCTACTCTTGGGTTTATAACACAACATGCTTCAAAAGAGAAAAACAATTACAAAAGGGTTATATTTGTATGATAACAACATTTCAACAGACATTATAAAGCAGCACATGAGCTATTGAAGCTACAACTTAATGAGCTTACTTTACCGTTACCAGCATAATCTCTAGGATGTAGGATTTATTAACTCAAGTAGGATCTTATCAACAGAACATAAAGGTACTTAGCATTTACCTCCAATGGATTATCAGTGCCATTTCCACAATTACTCAATTGGAAAGGAAAATTAAAAATTTAGTCCCATGTGCTCTTTAGAGGATACAGTTAAATATGTTCCTTAAACAGGTCCAATTCTTCTATACACAAAAGGCTGGACCTATACCTTCCATATTTCTTGCACTTCGGTTATTACTTATTAGCTAGTTGGCATGCAAATAAAATAATAACCTATTTGTTCACTATCCCTTCCCCTCCTTCAAAGATATATGTCCTTTCAAGTATTCATTCTTAACAGATTGTAAGGCATCAGATATAACAGTATCAGAATTGATCATGAATTTTACCTGCAAATCTACACAACTATTTAGCAAAACAAAGAGCACTATCACATTCTCAATAAGAATTCAGTTCCAAATATGGCTTTTTCAATCTGAACTACAGATAATGATCATAAAAAAAAACTGATTAACCTGATGATATCCAGGGCTCAAGCTACAAATAACTTGAAATACAGTGGGGCAACCCTCCATTGGAGACATAGGTATATGTTCTGACCATCTGTGTACAAAATGACACAATCAATTGCCGTGTCCAACCTAAATTAGTGAAACCCTTAAAATATAAATCTAACAAATAAGAATAGGAAGTGATAGAAAAACCGAAATTTTGATCTTTTCCAGTCTCTCACCTAGTAAAGGAGCCACTGAGAAACACTCTCCTTCCCCCATAAGGCCATACAAAGCGCATTGGAATCAAAAGTGGCCCTGAAACTCCACTATTTTCTTGGCCAGTTTCTGGACCAGAAGCAAACATCTCCTCCACAATTTAAACAAACACCAAATTATCAATCCACCAAAACTCAAAGTCAACAAATTTCCCACTTGATTTTTTCTCTTTTCTTCACCAAGAAAGCACTAAAATTTAAGCAAAGTACTTGTTAAAGTTCACCCAAACTGATCAAGATTGATAACTTAATGTCACAAAAATTTGGATTTTCTTCAATAGGGATCCTCTACAGCAAAGAGCAGAGGACCCCTTAATGGTTATACATTAAAGCCACCAAATCAAAATCATATCCACAAAAGATCACTTTTTCTAATTATTACATAAAAAACCCAAACCCTAAAATCTCCAAATGAGAAACCCTCTAAAATCCAACACAAGCTTCAATAATCCTCTACATGCGGCACCCACAAAACCCAATCAAAACCTCCAGAAATGAACAAATTCAACCCCAAAAGTCAACAAATCAAATGGCTACCAACAAACCCCCAAAATCCCACCAACAAAATAAACCAACCAACCACAAAAAACCCAGAATTCGAGCTCTGATCTGAGCTTCAAAGCAAGAATTTTAACACTGAATCGAAACCAAAACCCTGAAAATGAAACTTTGAGGAAGGTAAAAAAGAGTGGGTTTTTGGGTTGGGTAATTTTGGAAAGAGGAAAATTTGAAGAGTTTCAAAAGGATGAGCTTGAAAGAGGGGAAAAAAAACCCTAACGTTGATAGAGAAAGATTAGAGAGAAGTTGGCATTGGGTTGGATCTTCAAGAGATTTTGTGGCCTCTCAGTGAAGAATCTGACGATGAATAAAGCAAAAGAAGGAAGAAAAAAAATAAAGGAACAATTTAAAAATATATTTACATTTATATTTATATATAAATAAATAAGTTAAGAAGAAGGAGAAGAAAATGAGAACAATAATAGTAATTACAATTATTTTTATAATTGCAGTGAAAAAAAAAACTTTATGATGGTGAAATTTTTAGACTTATGGGAAGCTTTAGGCATAGAAACCTCTATTACTATTTATTTATTTTATTTCATTATTAATGTATTCAATTATGTAAACTTTTATTATTTAAATGATTAAAACTTTCTCTAACACTAGGTTCCATAGTATTACCTACTATTTAACATTATTTTATTCAATAAATAATAAAAACTATTTTAAGTTTTATGTTTCAAAAATTATTTTTATACCAAGAAAATATTAATATATTATTCATTAGAGTGTAAGGTAGAGAAAAGAAAATTACTTTTAATTTGTGTTCATTTTTATTAAATGTCAGTGGGTGATATTCGTCAATTTTGACGTATTTGAATCTGAACTTGAATTCGAATCCAAATTTAATTACTCATATTTTATCCAAATTCGATTAAAACCAAATCTCGTATCTGAACCGGATTACTAATACTTACAAAAAAATTAGAAATCACTTCAAATAAATAATAAACTTTAAATTATTTTTACATATTTATTAATAAAAATTAGATTAATAGGTAAATTAAAATTAATTCATTAAAAAATTAAAGTTTAAATCATGCTTTGAATAATTAATGAATTCCTGTAGGTATGACACAAATTATAACTAATTTATAAACAAAAGAATAGTATATAAAACTCAATTTTAATATTAAAATTATTATTTATAATAGTGTATAGATAGTAAGTAGTCTATAATTACCATCCACAATTGTAATGAGTAATAATTTTATTGTTCAAACCCTACTTGAATCTAATTATAAGATATTTTAATTTTACTTAATTGGAATGAGTAATGCAAGGTAATAGAAAGTATCCATTAAATTTCCTATTCATTAATAGGTAGAATGACATTATTAAAGATGTATTAAATGATAACAGATTAAATTTATTTGTATTTTAATTATTGACTTTAACATTTATTTTAAAACAAATTAATCACAATCAAGTTGAGTTTAATTAAGTTTTGAAGGAGTACCAAAAATTTGACCTAAGAAAAGTACCAAAAATAAAAATTATTTAGTTGTAGTTGATAAAAAATCATTTGTTGATTTAATGATCAGGTCATTTAAATTAATAATAAATTTAATGCATAAAATTCAATGTACAAAACAGGAAACATATATTTATTTAAAGAATTTTTATTTTAGGAAAAAATTAGTTAGTTACTTTAATAATTTGTTTAATGTGAATACATTTCATTATATAAATAACCAACAAAATTTTTATGTCTCTAATTTGCTAATTTTTAATTTGTTAAAACGAATAAATATTTAACTAGTTGGAAGTTTTCCATGTAAATAAATTTTTAAAATTAAGGTGGAAACGATTGGTGCTCCGAAGCGGTATGGTGAGGTATGTGCTTGTGATTGGATTGGACGGTGATGATGTGATTTTCAGGTGAGAAAAGTGGGTCCCATGAGATCAATGGGCAATGATAGGTGGGGCCATTGCTGACCGTGATTCCCGGGCAGCTCCTCCACCATGGGAAGAGAGAGAGAGACAAAGAGATGCTTTGGTTATTGGAGGCTAATTCATCATAAAATTCCGTACGCAAAAAAGCTTTTCTTTTCTTCTTTCTTAATCATAATTTTTTCCTTGTGGGTTTTTTTTTTATTAAAATGGATATATTTTTATTAATTTAATATTTTCCTTCATAAGGAAAAAAATGAAAGGAGGAAAGAACTAAAAAAAAATTAAACTAACAAAATCGATACTATTTTCATGTTAAATTAATCACACTAATGAAAATTGAGATAATTTTTACTTTCGACTATACATATTCTTAATTTTTTTTATCAAATGAATAAATATGTCAATATTTTTAATTTTTACTAATGATTAAACATAGTCCATGGATTTAGAGTTTAAATAAAATATTTATATTCGAAGTTCAACCGATCTTATGTAAAAAATAAATAAAATAAAAAAAGATTAATAAAATGTGTACTTGCAATTACTCACATTTTAAATGTCTTTGATGGTGTTTCGAGACGATTAAATTGAGTTATTTAAATATCTTAGGATAATATTCTCTCTTACTTATATTTTTAGATATTTTATTTTAAAATTTATAAAAATAAAAAACTATTTATGACTGAGTTGGCCTTCCTCCCTTTTCTTTTTCCATAGAGTGCTAAGCAATTTGGTCGGGTGGTTAGTGGGCAAAGAAGAAACTGAGATTATGATCTCAAATACTAAGATTCCTTTGTACCCATCAAACTCTGAGATGCTTTTTTTCCAACTTATGTCATTCCCATAATCATAAGTGAAACCAATTAAATCAAATTAAAATAATTTAATTTTTCACAATAATAAATTCAAGTTTTAATTTAACGTATATGTAACGAAACAATTAATGAAGTGTAATCATTGTTAGTATATAAAACCTCTATAATTACAATCAATTTATTGAAGTGCTGCTAAAAAGTAAAAAAGAGTTGACTAAAATGATTTATATTGAAAAAATTGTAATTAAAATTAGTCAAATTTGTTGTGAGAAGATGCAGCTTGCAAACTTTTTACAATTTGTAAAAAAGATCATGATGAAGCTAGCCAGTAAGATGGACTAAGAACACAAGTCAATGACATTCATCATTGAAGAAGGTGATCAGAGAATCATATAGCATTTTATACTTCAATAGGGGAAGAAGGGGGTGTAATTTTTCTTCTGATACTGCAATTTTCTAGTTGATCTAGAAATTAAACTCTTTTGTGTATATATCTAGATATATAATTGTATGTTTCTGTTTATGAATTTATTTATTTTTTGATACATTGAGAATTTAAGAGTGTTAGGGGGAGACTCTGAACTCTTTCAGGTTAACAACGGTTAAATTAAGTATGGGTTATTTCTATTGTCTTTATTGGATTAAGACATTTCTTCTTCCCTGTGGACTAAGGCTGAATTTAGATTATAAATCAAGAGGCCTGGTAAGATCAGTTCCAGCAGCAATGGCCATGGCAATTAAGATCCTCATTTGCCTATTTCTATCACCAACAGGGCTAGCAGGATTGGGTGGGGTGTTAAAGATAGCGGTGCAACCAGCTTGTGCTCTAGGTGCAGGCCTCATGGACAGTAACATGCTATCATAATCTTTCAGAAAGAAAACCGCTGCAGCTTCCTGGAAACCACCCATTACCAGGCGGTAAGCGTCTTCGCAGGTTGTGAGAGCCTCCTTCTCTGCTGGATCGGTCGCCTTCTTGAGGAGTAGAGCGATGAAACTGTGGGTGTCGGTCGCATGGCTGACGGCTTGCTCGATGGTTATTAGGGTCAGAGCTGCCATATCTGCACGACGACCTTTCAGGTTTTGGTTGAAAGTGTTGTCGCAGAATGCATATTCCTCCATTTGTCGACAGATATGGTCTATCAGGTTTTGAGTTGCTTCGTCAGTCCAGGCAGGGTTGATGAAGAGGGTGGTGGCTAGCAAAGCAAGAACCAAATGGTAGTATTGGGGAGAAGCCATGTTGGGGGCGGTGAAGCCTGCAAAGAAGGCTGCAAAGAGCCAAAGAGGATTTGTACATAGCTAGTTCACTTGGAGAAGAGACAAGGAAATCAAAAATATATATGGAAAGTTATAAATTTATAATACAAGGTGGATACTTCTTTCTATAAAATGCATGTATATTTGGTCTAAATATTAACGTAGAATTTTAAGAAAAAAATACAACTTGGTATGAAATGTAATGGAGAATCTGTAAAAAATCGAACATATATCACTACAATCTTACATAGAATTCTCGAAAAATAATTTTTGATAAAAAAAATTGTTTAGGGCATTTACATTCCCCATGGGAGCAACCTACTCACTTTCTTAGAGCAATTAGACCTTACAAGGTGATATATATATATATAGTCAAATGAGGCTAGGCTAATAAGGTGATGGGAAAGACTGATCAATTCGTGTGAGTTCTTTGCCAACTTCGATCATTGTTGGCCTCCTTTCTTCATCCAAAGAGATGCATCTAAGGAGAAGTTCTGGGAAATCCTGCAGCTGCTCCTGATCAATTACTTCATTTCTTATTCTACCATTTTCGACACAATGGCATTGATCAGCATCCGATTTATTATGCACCAATAGATAGCAAGCTGCGTCCCATCCACTTAAAAGCTCAATTAGAAGCATTCCAAACTGATGCACATCTGCCTTCTCTGTTAAAAAACTTGTAGCCCAATTTTCAGGTGGAGTCAACCACTCTGTTCTCCTTATAACATCCCCTTCTAGGTGTGATCGCCCTTCAGGAATAGATATACACAGTCGAAAGTCAATGAGTTTGGGAACATTGTTCTGATCCAGTATGATGTTTGAGGACTTAATATCTCGATGGATAACTGGTCTAGAAAATGCAGTGTGAAGATATGCAATTACATTCACTAAACCTATTGCAGTTTTCAACCTGGATTTCCACTGCAGTAGTTGTATATCAGTAACAGAGATACATGTGGAGAGCATATTAGTGTCAGCAAATTCATACACTATAGTTGGCACTTCAGTCTCCAAGCAGCATCCTATAACCTTTAAAACATTCTTGTGAACACTCATCTGTGATCCAATGGCAATATCTTTGATTGCAAAATCAACCCATGGCTCGTAATACTTCTTAACAAAAATTGAACGGTCCTTTAGAGAGCCTTTGTACAATTGATAACCACCAACCTTCCACAAAAATCTGGCTTGTATCATAGTTGTTAGTTGCTCTCAGAAGCTCTTTTGCTGAAAAATGACGGATGGGATTGGACCTGCCATTAGAGAAGGCAATAAGCTTCTCCAATAAAGCCCCTCCATTTTTTGTGAAAAAGGTCTGTTTATCTTCATGTCTCTTCACTTTGAGACATGCAAACATCTTGCCTAAGAGTGGAACTTTATATTAATTATAAAAATAAGATAGTAAAGAAGCATGGACAATATCATGTAAAGGTAAAAGAAATTAAAATAAAAATGATGAAATCAACAGATTACAGTGGAAATAAATATTTTCTTTCAATCTGTAGTATTCTATACAAGACTTGTCCAAGCCAACACTAGAATTAGATCAACTTAAATATAGAAACAGAGGACTTCTCCTTTGGGGGGGAAAAACCAGTCTTAAATTGGATTGAGTTAATCTGCAGAAATACTAAAAATGACTATGGGGCCTGAAAGGGTACCTGTAAATGTTCAACTCAAGTGAAAATACAGCTGTTGGAACCAAGGATGCAGAAAGGGAGTCTAGTGATAGCAGAAGAAATTGGAGAAAGGAAAGTTGCAGGCTGCAGCAGATATAGATACAAGTCATACCAGGCATCAATAAGGTTCCTCCATATATGAGAAGAAGTGCAAAGCTTTTGATTGAAATGGTCAAAGTCATACATGAAAAGCTTCCATGAAGAGGCAGCTTTGTTCTGACTTCTCTCTTCAGTCCTTACTTAACTCTTCTATTCTAGATTTAACAATTGAATGACGCTAATTGATTTGGAGCTTTGATTTTAAATTTAATTTATTATAGTAAGCAATCAGAGTTTATTATGTCTATGCCTTCAACTCCAACAGGCTAAACAATTATAATAAGTCTTCTAGAAAATTCTACAACAATGAAAGAAAATTAAAATATATATAATACGATATTGATATAGAATTTTAAGAAAATACAATTCGTCCCAACATTATGTTTTTTTCAACTATTTATCTTACTTGTTGCAATAATAATTTATTAAGCATATTTGATACAAATTCCTCTCAGAAGCAAATTTGATAACAATAAATTGTTTAGGACATTCATTACTGGCCAATCAAATAAATACAAAGAGTAAAATACATTTGAAGTCCTTAGAGTCTAGGAAGCCATGCACACAATTACAACTACAGCTTACAAGATTTTCTCAGCCACTGAGAAATAGTATAGACAAATGGGGCTAGGCTAACAAGGTGATGGAAACGACTGATATATTCGCCTGAGTTGTTTGCCAACCTGGATCATTGTTGGCCTCTTTTCTTCATCATAAGAGACACATCTATGGATAAGTGTTGTTAAATCTAGCAACTGCTCCTGATCAATTCCTTCATTTTTTATTCTACTATCGACACTATTGCACAGAGATCCCTTGTATTGCTGGTTTTATATGCCTGATATACGAAAGCTAGCTTCTGTTCAATTAAAAGCTCAATTAGAAGCGTACAGAACTGATAAACATCAGTTTTCTGTGTTAAATAAGTTGGAAACACATATTCAGGTGCATTATACCATATTGTCCCCTTAGAATCATCCCCTACATGTGACTGCCCTTCAGGGATAGATAGACATATTCCAAAGTCATAGAGCTTGGGAACATTGTTCTGATCCAATATGATATTTGAGCAATCAATTTCTCGATGGATAACTGGTCTAGAAAATGCATTGTGGAGATACGCAACTGCATTTGCTATACCTATTGCAATTTTCAACCTGCATTTCCAGGATAGTGGCTGAACATCAGTAGCAGAGATACATGGGGAGAGGATTTCTGTGCCAGCAAATTCATATACTATAGATGGTATTTTGGTCTCCAGGCCTAAAACCTTTAAAACATTCTTGTGAACACTCATTTGTGATCCAATGGCAATATCTTTGAATTCCAAATCAAACCGTGGATCGTCGCCATAGCATTACATCTTCACAAAAATTGGACAGTCCTTTAGAGAACCTTTGTACAATGTATAACGACTTTTACGCACAAAACTCTGTTGTGCTTCACAGTTGTTTGTTGCTATCGGAAGCTCTTTTGCAGAGAAATGACAGATAGGATTGGATCTACCATTACAGAAGGCAATAATCTCCTCTAATAAAGCCCCTCCGTTTTTTGTGAAAAGTGTCTGATTATGTTCATGTCTCTTCTCTTTCAAACATGCTAACATTTTGCCTAAGAGTGAAACTATATATTACTTATACAAACAGGATAATAAAGAAGCATGACAATACTATATGAAGGTAGAAGAAATTGAAAGAAAAATGATGAAATCAATAGGAATCAAGCTCATAATCAAAAGGTAATAGAGCAGTGATGAGGTAGTAGTAAGGACCCTGAATATGTAGTTGGAAGCAAGGGAGTTTGAAACATTTACCCATAAAAATAAAAACAAAAATAAGAAAGCTAACCTGGATTTGCTTGAGTTGGTTTTTATTTTTATAATTATTATGTTTGTTGGATATAATTTGTTTGAGTAAAAATTTGCTTATAATTCATTATTCCTTGCAAGATTGTCAAAGCTTCAAGTAAGGTTCTTGATAAGGAAAAAGCCCTATTTATATTTTTGACCCTTTTTTAATAATCTAAAGTTAGAGTCATATATACAGAATAACATAAAAAGAAAAAGATTTATTGAACTGATAAAGGTGAAATAACGTGCTGAAATACTAAAAAAGACTATGGGGCATGAAAGGGTACCTGTAAATGTTCAACTTAAGTGAAAACACAGCTGTTGGAACCAAGGATGCAGAAAGAATTGGAGAAAGGAAAGTTGCAGGCTGCAACAGATGTAGATACAAGTCATACCAGGCATCAGTAAGATTCCTCCATGTATAAGAAGAAGTGCAAATCTGTGATTGAAATGGTCAAAGTCATGCTCGGAAAACTTCCATTGAAAAAATAAGAGGCACCTTCGTTCTGACTTCTGACTTGTCTCTTCAATCATTGCTTAATTCTTTGACTCAAGATTTAAAAATTGAATGACGCTGATCGATTTGGAGCTTTAATTTTAACTTTACTTTATGATAGGAAGCAATAAGATTTTATTATGTCTATATGCCTTCAACTCCTAACAAGCTAAACAACTAAACTAAGCCTTTGATAGAGCCTGGAAGATTTCCAATTAGTGCATAAACCAATCTCCAATTCAAGGCAAGTCTATAATCTTTTGTTGAGAACTTGAAAAACTCTGCATTTGCTTTAAATGAAGCCTGCTGCCTCAACATATGGGGAAGGGATATTCAAGTGTACAAGTTATCCTGCCATGAATAATAGGATAGCAGAAGTAATTGCCTAGGCATTGCAAGGAGTCGATATTCAGCAGAAGAACCAATCTAAAACGAATAGATTTATATATCTGCCTTAGTTGGTCTATCCTCTTCTAGTTTTGAGGTGCATTAAGGCAACAGTTGTAAAAAACAGAATTTGCTGCTCTTTTCCATGCCATAATCCCTGTTCCAAAAGTATGGGATCTACAATGTGATTTAAAATACCCTTTTTCAGCATATTTTTTTCCACATAAACTACTAAATGCTCTTCATCTCCTACATATCTGGCCCTTTTGTTTGCCATTTGGAACAAGATCCAAGAGCTCAGAGAAATAATCTTGCAAATTTGGAGCAATGAAAACCTGCAGCTGTTTTTGTTGCTTGCGCATTGGAAGTCTCACAGGTCAACAGGCAAATATCCAAGAAATGCAGAGTCATGACAGAAAGTTGGGACACAGGAAATTTCCTTCAACAAAGGCAAGGCAGCTTCCTTGAACTTGTCTTCGGCAATTGCATGAGTTTTAGTCTTACAACAGATTGAAAACAAGGAAATGAAAACTGGATTAATTCTGTTTGAATGTAAGGTCTTCTTGGCTGTAGTAGATGAAGCAAATTGATTCAATGGAAATTCCACTTTTCTCTTTTACTCCAATTATAGATTCAATAACTGATGCAGTATCATCTCTTTCCCAAAGTTGCCTCGTTCATCCAGAGTTAATTTTCATTCTTGAGTTTCCTTGTCCCAAAGAAATAAGGAGCTGCTTGCTGCAAGCTTAAAGCAAATGTGCAATAACAAAATGTTCAGTTTTATTCTTCTTTAATATTGGATTAAAAACTGTTTAATACTTCTTGAAAAACTTCATTTTTCAACGAACAAATGCAGAAAACTCTAACAATTAATCAAATCAACAGAAGAATACACATTTGCAGGGGACAACTTCTGCTAAATTGTGTTCACAGTGCAGCTATTATTAGTGGCCAATCAAATCAATATAAAGGTACTTAATTGTAGGGTGCAATATAAATGGTCTTATGCTGTAATCTGAATTTTTTCTCATATGATTAGTAAGAATTGCACAAGGTGGGTTCCTTTTCATAAATGATAGCATATGGATGATTTTGTACAGGGTGGGAGGATACAGGACAAACTTTTGGGTACCTATGGAGAGTAATGAGCTTCAAGTAACCCTGTTTATCAATGAATTAATTCATGGCTTATCAGAAAAGCTAGTAAACTAATGAAATTTGATAATAAAATGCTAAAATCACAACCATACATACATTTGTTGGACTTAATTTACATTTTCCCAGAAGAGAAACCCCCTGACTTTCTTACAACAGCAGAATCTTACTGTCAAGCCAATTTTCATATATGGATGAGCTTAGAGTTTAGAGAGCCATGCATACAAATACAACTACAGCTTACAAGATTTTTTGCAGCTGTTGAGAAATGAAATAGCCAACTGGGGCTAGGCTATGAAGGTGACGTAAAAGACTGATCAATTAGCCTGAGTTCTTTGACAACCTCAATCATTGTTGGCCTCTCTTCTTCTTCAAAAGAGGTGCATTTAAGGATAAGTGTTTTGAAATCCTGGAACTGATCAATTCCTTCATTTCTTATTCTATCACGGACAGCATTAATGTACATTTCAATACGTAGACGTATATTATGTTCCCTCCAAAAGGGCACAAAATCCTGTCCCCTTGAAAGCTCAATAAGAAGCAATCCAAACTGATAAACATCAACCTTCTCTGTTAAATAACCTCTATTCCTATATTCAGGTGTGAGATTGACTGTTCTCCATGCTGCGAGATCAGCAATTACATGACTTTCTCCTTCAGGAATAGATATACATAGCCAAAAGTCAATAAGTTTGGGAACATTGTTTTGATCCAATAGGATATTTGAGCATTTAATATCTCGATGGATAACTGGTCTAGAAAATGCAGTGTGGAGATATGCAACTGCACTTGCTATACCTATTGCTATTTTCAACCTGCATTTCCATGGTAATGGCTCATCATTAGTAGCAGAGATACATGCGGAGAGGATTTTTGTGCCAGCAAATTCATATACTGTAATTGGTAATTCAGTCTCCAAGCAGCATCCTATAACCTTTAAAACATTCTTGTGAACACTCATTTGTGATCCGAAGGCAATATCTTTGTAAGGGGCTGTCTCAAGAAATCTCCATCTAGAGTCATACTTCTTCACTAAAATTGGACGATCCCTTAGAGAGCCTTTGTACAATGTATAACCAAGATCTTGCACAAAAATCTGGCGTGCATCATAGTTGTTTGTTGCTCTCATAAGCTCTTTTGCAGAGAAATGACAGATAGGATTAGATCTGCCATTACGTAAGGCAATGACCTCCTCTAATAGAACCCCTCCATTTTTTATAAAACATTTCTGATCTCCTTCATCTTCATGTCTCTTCACTTTCAAACATGTAAACATCTTGCCTAAGAGTGGAACTTTACATTAATTATACAAACATGATAGTAAATAAGTATGTGCAATATCATGTAAAGATAAAATAAAATTAATTGAAAAAAATAAAATCAACTGATTGCAATGTAAATAAATATTTCTTTTCCAACTGAGAGAGCCTATTATTTCAATTTTATTTCTTTAACTGCTTTCTAAGGAAAAAAAACTATGTTTCAATCTGCTGCATAGCAGTTAAACTAATCATAAGCTAACAGATAGTTGATACTGTAACAGTAAGGATTCTGGATCCAGAATATCTAGTTGGAAGCCAGAGAGTTTGAAACATACATCCATATAAAAAAAGAAACAAAAATGACATATGAACATGAGTGTTAAATTGGATTGAGTATATCAAGGTTATTAGTTAATACTAAGAATGAAAACAGGACGGGAAGAAGAGAAATGCACCTGGGAAGTTTGAATAATAAATCAAGATAAAAGGAAGCACAAGATCCAATAACTCAGAGAAATAATCTTTCAAATTGAACCAAATTTGATGCCATAAAAACCTGTAGCAGTTTTCTTTGCCTGCACAGATACAAGTCTTCCAGGTCAACAGACAAATATCCCACTAGTAATTTTATAGTTGAGATAAAATGCAAAGTCACAGGAAGTTTCCATCACAAAGGCTTGGCACCTTCCTCGAGCTTTCTAATTGCATGATTTTTTAGTCTTTCAACATATTGGAAAACAATAAAAGAATATAAACTTTTTTTAAAAAAAAATCAAAGAATAAATTTAGTAGCATAAATTGATATATTTCAAGATTTTTTTAAAATTTTTTTTGAACCTATAATAAATCATGTACCATTGTTTTGAACCATCCATGAAAGCTAGCTAGAGTGGGCTTGGCCTCTCATGCTTTCTGTTTTCGTTTTATATAAGCCATAGAGGCTTTGGGCTTTCAGCCAATCTGAAGAAAGCTCATGGACCTCCCATGTTCTAGTTAAGCAACCTCCCAAGGGTCAATGATGGACAAGCTCACATATTAACAGGGTTGCCACTTGGAAACAAGAAATAGAAAACAAAATCCATAATTCTTATAAACTAAAAGAAACTTGAATTTATAGAGATTGAATGCCGATGACTTCTTGAAAATTCTTATCAGTGCTTTGATATTCCAATAGCAGAAAATAGAAACAGGGTTAATGTTACTTTTTGAGTCATCATGAATGCCGGTGAGAAATGAAATGGAAAGGTCTGGTCTTGTAGAACAATTTTAAGCGAAGAGAATCAGCAAACTGTGCTTAAATTGATCAAATGTAGAGCAATCTGAATGATTTATGTTTAACTCAAAATTTCACAATCAGTCAATTACACAGCAAATTATAAAAAAAGGGTCCTCAAAGACTTGAATTCAACTCTGAGCTTTCTGCTGTTTCCAAGCTGGTGCAAGAAGGTAAGCTGCTAGTGATTAGCCGTTGGAATTTTCCATTTTGAATCTCTTCAGTAGATGTTTCCGAAATGTCTCATCAACCCAATGTGCAATTTGTGCCACAATCAGTCGAGAGCCATGTCGAATGAAAGTTTTTTGAAGGGCAGTGAAAAGAAAGTAAGTGGCGTATCAAAGGCCTGTTTGCATGAAGACAAGTCAAGAATAGTCAATTGAAAAGAAAAGGCCCAAAAAAAGTCTGATGAACAAGATAATGACTAGAGAGTAATGTATAAACTGAAAATTTAACTCATCAAACCTGCCAAAATAATTTGTTGTGCAAAGAACTACAGAACTGTCAATGAGACTGCAGCAGAGCGCAGCTTCACTCCATCGTCATCCCACTTGGACTGTGGCGCAGTTGCTCCAGCAATAATAGCCTGCATCCAAAGCTAGTTGATTAGATATACATCATGAGAATTATAAATATATAAGATTTGGTGCATTAAAATCTCTAGTAAAGATTGTGATCCTGAAAATTAAGTTGACAGGTCTGATGTCCTTAGGAGACATCCTGATGCTAGGCCAAAAGCATTCAGCCTTAAGCTTTACCCTTCATGCATCATCTGGAGGCAAAAGTACCATGCTATATTTTGGCTTATCTCTTGACAAGAAAAGAAGAATTTTAGCTTAATTATGGAAATATATAACACTCATATTAACAATCAACAGTATTCATTAACAAACCTTTCCAACGTTGACAGTGGCCACCAGTGCAATGTGCAGCTCATCTCTTCCAAATTCATAGAAATAGTAAGTCCTGTGATCAATTGAGCATTTTGAGAGCATACATCAGAAGCAGAGACAAAGATAGTACATTTGACACTAAATAAACATGCTTTCAGTAACTTTTCTTCCCCATTATATTCATTATCCTTTGAAACTTTTTAGTGCAATATGCAGAATCTCATCTGTCATGTAAGGTGCATACTTCCAAACGGCAGATCTGCATTCCTTTCCATTTCCATTAGTTTAAATTCTGAGAAACACTACCTTATAACAGTAGTGGGGACTTGGTTGTGTTTATGCATAATCTACAGTCTGTTATTCCCTTTGATTGCTTTTACTTACTGAAAAGCGTAACTGTTTAAGTAGTATCCTTTTAACAAATTGAATTAGTCATTAATAGTTTATGGTAGTACTGGGATGCTTAAAACTATAACTTACTTGAAACCTTCATCTTCCTTTATCTTTATGGTTCGGGCATTATAAAGAGTTGCGCCACCTGCCATTGCACCATTGCTCGAATTGAAGACCAATAGTAAAGATGACAGAAGTC
>NW_018397259.1:9742033-9745053 GCF_002168275.2 Theobroma umbraticum | reverse complement strand
CTAGTGGTCATTTATTCCTACATAATAATTGATAACAGATATTTTCACTTTTTATGGAACTGAATTCGACCTGGGACCTAGCATTTAGTTATAACCAACCTGGGACAAAGATTCTAGCTGCCTCCTTTATGGAACCTAAATCGGTAATATCTTGGGCCTGTTCAAGTAAGAAAAGATCATTTAAGTTCTCTAATAGTTGAAACAGATTAATCCAAGAGATAGGATAACATTGCAAACATTACATGGTATAATCTAACAAGTTGAAATCAATCTATAACCAACAGACTTGTTGTCTCGTTTGCAAATTTGAACACTGCAGATATTCTTAACATTACAACAATTCAGATATGCTCTTGAAGCTAATCTAGCGATAACACAAAACATCATGACACAAACCTCTAGGAAGGTGATTTTGAGTTGATTGGTCGGACGAATGACAACACTCAAAACCTCAGATCTGCACATGCCAACATGACAACAAATCAAATACAAGCTGAGAAATGGGAAGTTTCACAGAACTAAACTTTTTCTGTGCATGCTTTCATCCATAAACTAATCTTAGGATCTGCACATCTGATTACACAGAAAACACAAAAAATGAACACAAACATCAATGATAAAACTGAATACCCATCAGTAGACGCAAATCGTGCAGCAAAAGTCCTGGGTTTTGCTTTGTCCCCGTACAGAGATGCTCCAGCATTAAAATCCTACAAAGATTGGGCAAATGACAAAGTTTATCAGCAAAAACTCTATTATCTTTAAGAATATTGGTCGTAATTAAGTATTAACTCCAATAATTATTCTCCAGAAACAACTGAATTTTGGTAAATGAGTATTGAAGCATCTCTTTTTGCAGCTTAATGCCATGCATAGACAGCCAACATATAGAATGCAGTAGATATTTAGCCAGAAAGAAGTATTAAATAGCAAAAACCATCAACACTACAGGCAAAAATTGGATTTTGGACTATGATTCTGAGGAAGAACTAGAATGTAACCTGTTGGCAACCAAAATAATGTCACGAAATGGAAGCACACTTTAGATTCTACCATTACGTTTTGAAATTGGGGAAAAAAAGGAAACCCAGACAAAGTTAAAGAACACTCTCATTTCCTATGTTTTGAAATTGCAGAGAACAAGTAATTAGAGATTTCATTCTAAATGTTTTTAGGGGGCTAATCAAGTGCAATAAACTTCAAAAAATTACATATTGATAACCAGAAGGCAGCAGAACAACACAACCCCATTGAAAAGCCATGTTAAATACAAGATTTGATCAGATGAACATGTGTACCTCAGGCTCCATGATGTCCTCAAACTCTGGAGCACCTCCGATGGCAAAACCATCACCATAGAACTGGAACCAAGATTTGGTGTTTGCAATGTTCAAAGCCGGCTTGGAAGGTGTAGAAGGTTCAGCTAAAGATTGTGGAACCGGGTTTTGAGGAGACAAAAGACTGATGCATAAGGAAGTGGTGTTAATGATGAATTGTCTCCTAGTATTGAGAGTTTTAATGACAGATGTTGGAACTGGAGGGTTGAGAGAGGTAAGTTTTGGGTTTTGAGGAGGCTTTGGAGGGCGTAGAGACAAGGAGAGAAGAAGGGCCATGAGGGAGGGAAGATAGAGTTCATGGCTGTTTACAGACCAGTAGATAATGTGGGACAGTTAACTTATGGTAGTTATGTCCCATATTTTATTCCTTATGGGAGGGCACTGTGGTCATATTGAAGCATTATATAAAAAATACTTGATTATGTCTATTCACTTCCAAACATGCACTCATCTTCCCTATATTAATTAGTCTAAACGTACATAAATATGATGAAATCAACTGATTGTGATGTAAATAAATACTTCCTTTGCATCTAGAATAATTTATTGTCACGCTTCGAAATTGAGAAATGACATGTTGATATTACCTTGAGATTTTGGTTAATTAATTATTTCAGATTTTATTTTTAAATTTTTACAGAGGTGGAGACTTAAGAACGAATCTAACTTTTATAGTTTATTTTCGGTTCTATTATTATTATATAAAGAGTTTTAATTTTTTTTAATCTTGGTTTGCCATTATTATATGCTAGTGTATAATTACTAATCATTAATATAATACTTACTAAAATTTATCAATGATTATAAATATAATTTTAAATTTTAATTTCTAAAATTATTAATTTAATTTTTATCAATAATATTCATACTTATTATTTTTAACTCAAATTTTAAGTTTTTTATAAATATTAATAATCAAATTCTCATATTTAATTTTTAATCAAATTTGGGTATGTTATGAGTGATTAAATTTTAATCAAAGATAGTCTACTCATTGGTCATTCTCTACGATTAATGGATGCATATTTATACAGTGTAGTAAATTGACCTGCCCTTGAGATTTAAAAATATAAAAAATTGTTGAATAATTAACATTCATTACAACAGAGAATTGAAAGCATCACTATGGCTCTGCTGAAAGAGTTTGCTGTAAAGGAAGGAATTTGTATGGTGAAGTTGCTGGGTTTTGGAACACTTGTCCTTAGATGCATCTCTTCTGAAGAAGACAATTGATCGAGGTTGTCAAACAACTCAGGCGATTTGATCAGTCTTTTCTGTCACTTTCTTAGCCTAGCTCTGGCTAATATTATTTCTAGTAGCTGAAAAATCTTAGACGCTGGAGTTGTATTCAGCATGCATGGCTCTCTAGACTCTAATCCATGGATTTATGAAACTTTTCTTCCAAGAAAGTGAGTGGGTTGTTCTACTGGGGAAATGCAACTTAAGTGAAACAAATGTATGGCTATGATTGTAGGATTTAAATTGTCAAAATTCATTAGTTTACAAATTCTTTAAATATGTTTGAACAGAGATAACAATTTCTTTTTTAATTTGTATCCAAACATTTTATTCATTAGTTAGTACATGATCTTGTATCTAAAGAGTAATTTTAAATCCCTTTTTGTAAATATTAAAAAAAAAAACTTAGAGAAGCCTGTTATAGAATTCTCATTCATTATGCAG
>NW_018397259.1:9741887-9742019 GCF_002168275.2 Theobroma umbraticum | reverse complement strand
AACAAAGTAACTCAAATAGAAAAATAAGTCAATGCATTCTAATTAGTAACAATGATCTTCTTAGTACTTAATTCCAATTGTATCTAAAATTTTGGACTTGCATTTATTGAGAGATTTATAGCACGTTTGATT
>NW_018397259.1:9736538-9741877 GCF_002168275.2 Theobroma umbraticum | reverse complement strand
AAAAAATAAAATAAAATAATTATTACGTGAGAATAGAATAGAATAAGTATTACGTAGTTTGGTATGATGAATGAAATAAGTTAATAATAATTATTATGACTTATTACAGTGTTTGGTTGGTAGCAATAATTTTAAAATAAAAAAAATAAAAAGATAAAAATACTCTTATTATATATATGATTATTTTATTTTATTTTATTTTTTAAATATTAATATTTTATCTATAATCTAATCATTAACATTATAAAATACTAATATTTTATTTATAATTTAAATAGTATTATGATTATTTATTTTTAAATTATTTTATTTTAAACATTAATAATGTATAATTTATTTAAAATATCAAAAATTGATAGTTTAAATATTAATATTTTATTTATACTTTAATAATTAATATTAAATGTTATTATCAATATTTATTTTTATTTTATTTCATTTTTTAAATATTAATAATTTTTATTTTATTTATAATATTAATAATTTATCAATTAAATTATTAATATCTTATTCATAATTTAAATTTTATTAAGATTATTTATTTTTATTTAATTTTATCTTTTAAATATTAATAATTGATTATTTAAGTATTAATATTTTATTTATAATTTAATCATTAATATTATAAAATACTACTATTTTATTTATAATTTAAATGTTATTATGATTATTTTTTTTATTTTTAAATATTAATAATTTATAATTGATTTAAAATATTAATAATTGGTAATTTAATTTATAATTTAAATATTATTATGATTAAAATATTAACAATTTTAATTAATTTTTAAATTAAAAAATACTTTATAATATATAATTAATAACTTAACCTTTTTATTATAATAAGATTTATTTTCCTCTATTTGCATGTTTCATTTTTTCATTCAAATTTCACTTAATAATTTAAAAATTAATATTTTAAAATATTAATTTTTTATTTATAATTTAAATATATTATAATTAAAAAATAAAAATGTTAATAATTTTTTAATTTAAATTTAAAATATTAATTTTATAAGTTTAAATTTATGATTTTTAAAAATAAATAAAGATATTTTAATATAAAATATTTAAATTTTATTCTCATAGATGTGAAATAGTTAATACCATAAAAGAAGATAAAATTAACTATTCCAAACTTTTGGAATACCATAGATGTGAAATAGTCAATTCCATTAAAGTATACACTTAGTAAAAACAATCAGCGTCATTCGATTTTTGGAATTTGTGTCAAAGACTTAGGCAATGGTTAGAGGAGAGAAGTCAAACAAAGCTGCCTGTTCTTTTTTTTAATGGAAGTTTTCCGTGTAAGAGTTTGACTATCTCAATCAAAGCTTTGCAGATCTTTTCATATATGGATGCTGATTCCTGGTATAACTTGTATCTCTATCTGCATCGGCTGCAACCTGTAAGTTTCCTCTCTCCAATTCTTTCTGCCATTTCTGGACTCCCTTTCTGCATCCTTGGTTCCAACAGCTGTATTTTCAATTGAGATTTGATCAGTTGAACATTTGCAGGTACCATTTCGTGCCCCATATTGATTTTTAGTATTTTTGCAGTTTATTTCATTTTTATCAATGTAGCAGCAAGGTAAAAATTATCATTGGCTGCTCTGTAGAACATGTTGTATTCCTGGGAACCATGAATGAAACTCTGGCTAAAATTTGCACTGTGGTTGAGTTGCAGAAGGCTTGGACCACAACTATAGTTTGAGTACAAAACCTGGATTTCCAAACCAGGACTACTAGAATTTTGTTTTCAGTCTTGTAATCTGAACAATCATAATTCTGTTAATCACAACAAATAAAATCAAATTACTTTCCATGGTGGTCTGAAGACTTTGATATGCAATGTATATTAGCCTCTGTTATTGTATCTTTCTGCACTGTATGCCGTGCTTTTTCTTTAATCTGATTGTCTGCTTGGTTGGTTTAGAAGGAAGGGAAGATGTGTTCGAGTTTCACAAGAAGGACACGAACCAAAGATGAGGGACCATTGCTGAAGAATGGAAGCATGTTATTGGAAAAGCTTATTGCCTCTTGTAATGGTAAATGTAATCCTATTCGTACTTTCTCTGCTGAGGAACTGAGCAAAGCAACAAACGGTTTCAATGTTGAACAAGAAATTTCAAGGTATGTTCATTTCGTGTTATACAAAGGTTTTCTGGACGGCCGTGAAATTTCTGTCAAAAGGTATAAAATTGGGGAAAGTAAATATCTTGAAACGGCTATTACAGATATTGTTATTGGCTCACAGATGAGTGTTCATAAGAATGTTCTAAAGCTCATTGGATGCTGCTTAGAAACTCAAAATCCAGTTCTTGTTTACGAATTTGGTGGTGAAAAAACTCTCAAGAAATGTATCTTGGATGTTCATGAGGGGCAGTTTGAGCCATTAACATGGAAATCTAGACTAAGAATCGCAATGGATGTTGCTAGTGCAGTTGCATATCTCCATACTGCTTTATCCAGACCCATTATTCACCGAGGTCTCTCACTGATATCAATAGTATTGGATTCAAATCATGTTGCTAAGCTTAGTGAGTTCTCACTCTCCATAGCCATTCCAGAGGGCAAATCCCATGTAGAAGATGCTATCTCCGGCATAACGGGGTATATGGCACCAGAAGTTTGGACAGGTTCAAAAATAAATGAAAAGGCTGACGTTTATAGTTTTGGCAGACTCTTGTTTGAGCTTTTGACTGGAAGAAACAATGTTCCTGAATATTATGCTGCAGGGGATGCCATTGTAGAAGAATTTGTGCAGTCCTATGTTGAAAGCAATCGGTTAATTGAAATTGTTGATCACAAAATTTCAAGTGAAGGAATCAATCGTGATGAATTGGTAGCTTTTGCAAAGATAGCACTTAGTTGCACCGTGGAAAATCCAGAAGACCGGCCAACGATAACTGATGTTGCAAAACAGCTAAGGCAACTTCGTAAAGATTCTCCATGTATTCCTTAGATACATTGATTGATGTTTAGCTTAATAGCTGAATGACTTGGTAGAGAAAATCACGATGAATTTTCAGCAGCTACTGCAGCAATACTTGTTTTCAACCTGTTGTAGGACAAAAAGTCATGCAATTACTGCAGAGAAAGAGGTAAACTGCTGCAGATTTTCATTGCATCAAATTTGGTTTAATCTGGAAAATGATTTCTCTGAGTAATTGGATCTTGATTTACTATTCAAACTTGCCAGGTGCAGTTCTCTTCTTCCCTTCCTGTTTTCATTTTTGCTTTTCAGCTAGTTGCTTCACTTTTATAAGTGCGAGCCATCTTCTTATTTTTGTTTGGACTCATGTTCTTATATTAACTAACCTTGATTATTGAATCCAATTTAAAACTCGTGTTCATATATCCATTCCATTGGATTCAATAAAATTCCAGGTGGATGATTGCTGTAGTTTACATGCTCAATAGCTATAGTTAAGCTTTCATATCTCTGCTGTCATGTAATATTAATTAATTGGACATTTTCTTTTAAAAAAAACGCATTATACTTTTTATTCCTCGTTTTTGTTTAGCATCTTCTTCCTCAGTCTTCTTGTCCTCAGAAGTTTCAGGGGTTTTAGCATCTTCTTCCTCAATCTTCTCTTCCATGGCAGTTTCAAGGGCTTCTATCAAGCTTTCCAAGCAAGCCTTTGGATCTCTTCCCAGTCTGCCGTGTAGCAAATGCTCAGAAACTTCTGCTGGAGTCATATTTACTTCTTCCAACAAGTTTCCAATTTTTTCAAAGAGAGGATGTGAGTCAAGGTTCAAATAATTCTTTGCCAACACCTTAAAGCCTCCTAAAGTGCAATAAGATAATTCGATATGCATATCCATTCATCCCCTTCGGATCAAAGCTGGATCAAGTTTGTCAACATGATTGGTCGTAAACACAATAATCCTTTCTCCACCACAAGCAGACCAAATTCCATCGACAAAATTTAAAAATCCGTAACTTTACTTTTATGTTTATCATTAGAATCAGAATTATCTTCCTTATTTAGCATTTTCGCGTAATATAAAGTGAACAATCTATATCCCCAACCACAAAAATGCTCTTCCGTAATGAGTTAATCAAAAAAATCTTTAAATAGGCATTGTCTTTGGTTAATTCAAAATCATATATATTGTAACCCAAAAAGACATGGCCAAAATCAAAATAGAGTTACCAGTTCCTGGAGGACCGCATAACAAATAACCGCGTTTCCAAGCCTTGTCAATCTTAGAATAATATTCTTTTCCCTGACTGAATGCTATAAGATCATTGATTATCTCAATTTTCTTCTCAAGATCCATAGCAAAAGAATCAAAACTTGCAGGATGTTCCAACAATGTGTAATCCCAGCCATCGTCACTATTCATGTAAAGCTTTTGTTGCCTCCTCTCTTTCTTTATGGCTTTACCTCTTGCAAAACATGATTCAAGTATCGTTCCATGACAATGTCCTGATCTTTAGATGAAGCACAAGAGTGTAATAATTCTTATCATTAGGAGCCTGATTATATATTATCTTCTTTTTAGGAGAAGGTTTCCCTTATACCACGTAACCTTAATGCCTTTAAACCCATCTTCGATATCCTCATAGTGGTCTGAGGAAAATAAAAGAGGTGCCTTTCTTTTGTAAGATTCTGCTTTCAACCTGGTTGCTTGTGTAGCAGATTTGGAGCTAAGGTAGTACTCAATAGCGATATATGCGTCGCTACGATGGTAAAGGCCAGAAGCGAACTCATTGAATGTGATGCGAATGTTGGGAAAGAAATAGTTCTTCAATCTCTCTTGCCAAAGCTCAATACGTTCTGTCAAATAATCAGGAACCAATTCCGAAATCGTTCCACAAAAAAACATTAGGCTAGTGAGAACATCTGCCACTATTCCTCGCCCCAATATCATCTTGCTCTGCAGAAGCAGAGTATGTGGCAGCAACCTCAGCTGCAAACCAGGCTATTTGGCTAAGAAAGATTCTCCAAGATTTAATGTTTAACTGTGAACAACCAACAACACTCTAGATTGATAATAAGTCTGCAATCTCAATGGCTAAAAATCCAGTTGATCATGGCAGAACTAAGCATATAAGAATAAGGTTTCATGCCATCAGAGAAGCTATCAAAAATGGTGAAGTATCAGTGGAATATTGTCCCACAAAGCAGCAACTAATAGATATATTCACTAAGGGATTGAGTACTGATCAGTTCAAGTTATTGAAAGACAAAATTGGAGTTTGCCCATCTGGAATCAAGGAGGTATGTTTAGAATCTAATGATTCCACATGGTGCTGCAGAAAAAGATGAAATCAAGTACTAAAACAACTATTGGTTAAAGGAAGGAAGAAGATTGAAAATGGCATCACTT
>NW_018397259.1:9735836-9736528 GCF_002168275.2 Theobroma umbraticum | reverse complement strand
GTTAGTGTTTAGTGAAACACATTAAGCATCGTCGTTTTGACCCTTAGATATTTGTTTGCTTAAAACGTTTTTTGCTGATGTCGTTTCATTTGGCTACTTGTAAGGCTGAAAAGCCACGTTTTCTTTTTTCTGTTTTTTCACTTTCCTCTTAGCTGTTGAAGGCCGTTGTAGAGCATAGAAATCCAAGATTGCCATGCTTAGCTGGTTTTATTTTTTTTTCATTTTATTCCCGATTTTCTTAGGCTTGGTCTGTAACTACCCATATATATATATATATATATATATATTCTTGAGAATGAAAATGGCTCTTGAGTTCTTCTCTCCAAATTTTGGTTTCTACAATTTTTTCTCTATTCCTAAAATCATTTTAGATCCTCTGTTCTTTAGCTTAAGCTTCATCAGAAATTTTACATGGTATCAGAGCTCTTAAGGGTCTTAAGGGGTTGTTCTTCTTTGGGTTTTCTCTTTTATTTGATTTCCAGCTTTACTATTTAGTTTGTGATTCATGGCTACCTCTAGTTTTAGCATTTCTGTTCCTCCAGTGTTTACTAGAGAAAACTATGTTTTTTGGTCTGTTAAAATGCAATCTTACCTCAGAGCCTTTTCTTTTTGGGAAGTGGTGGAGACCGGAGCAGAACCTGTTCTTTTTGTTGCTGCTAAGAAGAGAGGAGAAAGAGTTTTAAAAGAGAAAA
>NW_018397259.1:9735527-9735826 GCF_002168275.2 Theobroma umbraticum | reverse complement strand
GATAGTAGATAGTTGACATAACCTTTATGAGTGAAAGCTATATATATTGAAAGGTTTCTTGTACAAGTTTCACTCCACTTCGAGTTTCCTAGTTCGTGTTGAATTTTGTTTCAGGTTTTTTGTTGAATATTCGTCTACAAACTTAATTAATTCTCCTTGATTCAAGTTTGACCCCATTTAGAATATCCTAGTTCCAGTTGGATTTGTTTCATAAAGTGAATTAATTCTATTGATTTTCTTTTATAAAGTGAATTAATTCTGCATGTTTCAAAAAAAGAATGGGAAAAAATGTAAATTAA
>NW_018397259.1:9693514-9735517 GCF_002168275.2 Theobroma umbraticum | reverse complement strand
AAAGAAATGGTATATAGCCCTAAGTATGCTATGACTGGACATCTACTGCTAAAAAGTAATCTTTACAGCTATGGAGTTGTACTGCTTGAGTTTATAACTGGAGGGACTCCTGTTGATATGTCACAACCATCAGGGCAGGTGAACCTTGTCACTTGGGCGAGCTCAATTCTAAGAGACAAAGACCGGTTGGAAAAGCTTGCTGAACCAAGGCTTGGAGGGAAGTCCCCGAAGGAAGATTAATTTTGCGCCGGTTTGCACAACTGGAGCTGCTCGTGTTGCTCCTGAGGCAAGTCCAAGGCCCACGACCGGTGAAGTGGTTTAGTCATTAAAAATGGTGCAGCATGTTACAGAATATCAAGATTCAATGTTAAACATTTCCAACAACCGGCCCAACCAGAGACAATCCTCCACTACTTCTGAGTCTGATGAGACATCATCAATGTTTTCTTCGGGTCCTCACTCTGGTCTAAGTGCCTTTGACAATGACAACTTCTCGCGGACAGCAATTTCCTCTGAAGATCTTCATGAAGGACGATGAACACTTTGAAGAGAGATACAATCAACTGGAAGCCTTCCTTCAGTTGGAAGCCCATCACAACCCAATACACCAGTGAGAAATTTTCTCAATAGGAAGTGGTAAATTTGAAATAGTATTTTCAAAGGTGTCAGAGATTTTGTAACTTGGATAGATGGGGATGGGTGCTTTTTGTTGTCCCACTGCTAAGTTTCCCCCCATGCAGTGGTTGATGAAATTTTGTACATATGCCTTGTAGCTTGTTCAATTGCGTCAGCTTTCGATTTCGAGGGTTTATATTAACTTTTCTTTATGGGTTCAAAAAAAAATTCTGCATGGTTCAATCTAATAATTTTTTAATTGGGTTTTAATTTTTTTTTGTAATGACAAGAACAACCCACTCACTAATTTGGAGCCTAATAAATAATTCCAATGCTTGATTTAAATCTAAGTACTCTTAATTTCCTAATATAATAAAAGTTACAAATACAAAGTCCTCATCTAGCTAACATTTTGTTACAAACTTAAATTAAATACTCACATAAACATTTATAGATATCCAAGGGTAGGTGTTAATCTTGCTAATCAAAACTCTTATTAAGCAAATATAATTTCCAATATGCAAAAATGTCAAAATTTGTAAAAATGATGAAAATTAAAGAAATAAATACGACTACTCGGCAAGTAATTGACATCCCCTCAGTTAGATTAACCATGTTTTAAAGCATTTAGGTCAAAATTATCAATAATCATATAAATATTAAAACAAAAGTTAAGTAAACACATCATAAACACGTTTTCTCCAAAATCGTATCTTCATATAATAGAAGTAACTATTACTAATACAATATTCTATTTAGTAAATTAAATTTATTAATTCAGTTATTAGTATATTAATTAATTTAATTATTTTAAAAATTAACTAATATTATTTATTTAATTAATTGTTTACTAATACATTATTCTATTTAATTAATTAAATTACTTAATTAAGTTGATCATACATTAATTAATTTAATCATTTTAAAAATAATTATGATTTATTTATTAATATATTATTTTAATTAATTACTTAAATTACATTAATAACTTAATTATTTTTCAAATTATATAATAATACTAATTTTATTAATTGTTTACTAAAATATTTTTATTATTTTATTAATTAAATTATTCCATTAATTCTGGTCTATATGCTACATCAGGTGAAACTCACAATTTAACTTTTTCCTAAAAAAATTATGCAATTTTATTATATAATGCCAATCTTAGACTTTATAGTTACAAAGGAAGGAAATAAAAAGTCTAATTCAATCTCCCTCCGGCATGAATCATAATCTCTAATTTATCATTTCCAATTCAATCTCATCTTTTCTTTTTCAACTGCAAACAAGTTCAAGAGCTCTACACCTGCGTCATTTTCACCAGATACCGTGAATAACGTGGGAAAGTTACTTAGGTTAATTTATGTCCCATATTTTTTTTACTTACAGGAGGGCATTGTGGTCATTTTAGTGAAAGTGGAAAAGGGTGTGTCCCCCGATAAGCCATTTGGAATGTTCCTGGCAAATCATGAATAGACCAAGGTACCCTTTGTTTATCTACATGGCTGAGGGACATTATCCTCCAGAGAAAATGTGGCCAACCAATCCAAAACAGGACAAAATCCAAACCACTCAAGCATTGTGAAACGGAAACCAGAGACACATGGTGAAAAAATCTTTCATTTCTGTGTTTTAATTCTTTCAAAAAAAAAAAAAAATTCATTTCTCTCCTATCCACCAGCTGGTGACCAGTTAACAATGGAAACCATTCTCTCATCTCACTCTCTTTCTCCGATCCTGAATCCAAAAGCATCCACTTCTAAGAACCTTTTGTCACCTTCAATTCAACCAAGATCAGCTCCTCTCCCTCTCTCAAAACCCTTTACTTGTGCCCTCAGGAAACAAACTTCTCAATCACTAAAACCATCTTTGGCAGAACCCAAAACTTGGTTTGCTCATGCACAGCGAGGACTAGCAGCTCTAGCTATCTCTTTAGCACTCAATTTTTCTCCAGTCTTGCACACTGGCAATGCATGGGCATCAGAGTTTGATGTAATCAATGAAGGGCCACCCAAGGACTCCTATGTTTTTGATGATGCTAATGTGCTTAGTAGAGTGACAAAATCTGATTTGAGGCAGCTTTTATCTGATTTGGAGTCAAGGAAGAACTTCCACATTAACTTTGTTACTGTTAGAAAGCTCACAGTAAGATCTTGTTTTGATGAATTGACTTGTTTACTTGGATATTACCCTTTTGTTGGTTTGTTAGTATTGTTTGTTTTCTGAAACCAAGTAAAAGGAAGAAGAACAAATGAAAGCTCTATGCAATTCTTGAAGCTGATTAGTTCATTTGACCTGGTTGTTTACCAGGAATCATAACATTATGGCTTCCTTTTCTTTCCCTTTTTGAGAGTTTCTCAGTAAACAGTGGGAATGTAGGATTGCTTTTTAACCTATGAAGCAGATGCAAAGTTTGAGATTTGATTGATGAGATTTGATTGCAGAGCAAAGCTGATGCTTTTGAGTATGCTGACCAAGTTTTGGAGCGCTGGTATCCCACACTTGAAGAGGGCAACAATAAAGGTGTTGTTGTGCTTGTTACAAGTCAAAAAGAAGGGGCAATCACAGGGGGACCTGCATTTGTTGAAGCTGTTGGAGAAAAAATTCTGGATGCTACTGTATCAGAAAACCTTCCCGGTAAGTATTTCTTTTATTTTTGTTACTAAAGCCAAAATCGAAAACCTTCTTATAAAGATTAGTCCTAGAGGCCCCTCGCAGCTTGAGATGGTAGAAACATTTAAATACTCAGTTTCAATCTAATAGCTCCTTTTGGGGCTGTGACATCCTCCCCGGTCCAATGAGGATTTACTGTCCTTACTGGCACATCGTTAGTAACCCAGAACCGGCTCTTATAAATGAACTTATTTGGTTGCTCTGCGAATCATTTTATTTGCTTTCCCGGCAATTGACCATCCATGGTATAGCTTAGGCTGAGAGATCAAGCAAGCCATTAGGAAAGAGAAGAGGGGTTCGTTTCTTTAGCTGCAGTTATACTGATCATACTGTTTTCTTAATTTGCAGTTTTGGCCACAGATGAGAAGTACAACGAAGCAATTTACAGCAGTGCCAAAAGGCTAGTTGCTGCCATTGATGGAATCCCAGATCCTGGTGGCCCCCAGTTTAAGGAAAATAAGAGGGAGTCCAATTTTAAATCCAGGGAAGAGACAGAGGAGAAACGAGGACAGTTCAGTCTCGTGGTTGGAGGTTTGTTGGTGATTGCTTTTGTTGTTCCCATGGCACAATACTATGCTTATGTCTCCAAGAAGTAAAGGCATAATCTGTATTATAGGATTTGTGATTTGTCTTTCAAATCCCCTTTATACAATCCTTCATGTTAAAAGATGGTTGATGAGAAACTTGCAATCCAAGAAACTAGGACAGATTTTTGGTTCTCATTCAGAAAACCAAAACTGGAATGATGTATAGTCTAAGGTTGTATGCTTACTTGGTGCTCAGAAGAAGTTGTATTATAGCACATGATCTACTTCAATGATCTGCATAAATCGGAATTCTTAGGATCACAGATCAAACGAAGCAAGTAAGCTCATACCATACAGAGAGAGCTGTCAAACGTTTCGTTCATGAATGAACAATTTGAACTGCATTTCATCACACACACACTCTGCACATATACAGTACCTTTGAGTCAATAGGGTAAGTTTATTGGAAGAGTGCAATATCTGGAAACTGGACTTCCAGTCACGAATTTATAATTCTTTACGGTAAGGTTTTTGATCAATAATACTTGCAATGACTGCTAGAAGTCAAATAAAAAAGAGAGTTACCAGCAGAGAGTAAATTAAGGTCTTCAGAACCTGAGATTGAGAAGGAACGGCATTTTGTTCGAGAAGGGTGGATCGGAGTACTTTCCGGTGAGTATTTGTGTCGAAAGGTACTGATTTGCAGCTTCTGTGTAATGAATTCCATCCCAATTCACATATTCAGAACTATCATTACATGCTTTGGCTGTCACTGAGGTTCCATTGATGACTTTTGTTTTCCCACAAGCAATTCGACTGTCATAATTCAAAGGTCCACCTCCATATCCACAGCAAGCCATTATAGGCTGCTCGAATCCTACAAAATGTTAAAAGCACTCAAATCATTTTCTATTCCATACATGTACTCCTCGTGAGGAGCGGAGCTAGTCAATTTTTATTAGAGATTTAAAAGTTAAAAAAAATAAAAAATAAAAATTTTTAAAAATAATATATTGAACTTAACTATTAATAATTAAAATATTTATAACAGACAATAATTTTATATAATATGTAAATCAAAAGAAACAAAAAAAAATTTATAATAGTGTTTTAGAAATATTTTGTTTGACGATGATAATATCTTTTTTAATATGAACAATTAAATTATTTATAAAAAACTTATTATTTATTTTATTTTGAAATTTTGTCTTTCTTAATATAATTAACTAAAAAATTAATGTAGTCACCATTAATATTTTTATTTTATTATATTTAAGTTTATAACATCAAATATTAAACTATAATGCATAAAATAGAAATAGTTAAATACAATATACAGAATTAGTAATTTCTCCTTATATTCAAAATGATTTCCTTTTGACTAAATGTAAAATATAAAACACATCAAAAACATATATTCAAGATAATTTTTTCGTATATAATTAAGATTAATAAAAAAAATACTATATTAGTGAAATTTTAAACAACAACCAATAATACAATATTAGAACTTATATTTGAGAATTATATATACAATAAGTTTTAATTTTTAAAAATTAAAATCATTAAAAATAAAATCCACGTAACAGAAAAAAAATCATGACAAATAGGAGATATAACCTATGTAACAAAAAAAAATGGTTGGTGAGTTGTGTAAATTTAAAAAAGAAAATATATAAAAACTTAAAATATATGAACAAATAGAATATAATTGAAAAACATAAATAATAATAATAATATAAATGTAAAAAATTAAATAAAAACTTTACTTTTTTATAATTTCACAATACAAGAACATAAAAGAAAAAAGGAAAAGATAGGTAGAGAAACTTAAAAATTCAAAAAAAAAGAAAAACTTTGAGTAAAATTGAAAAGAGTTTGTAAAGTCATTTTAGTATTTTTTTAATTATATTAATTATTTAATAAAAAATTATTAAAAAATATATAATATAAAAAAAATTTAAAAATTTTGGAAGACCATTACAAAGGGGCGCTCCGCCCCTGCCCCTCATTTACCTCTTATTGCAATCTCATCATAGAAAGTACTACACCATACTCACCAAGTTTAGAATAATTTGCTATAAGGTTGGACTTGATTGTGTAGATGTCAACGTATGTGGCATTCAAATCTGTACACTGGCCCTGCAATTTTTTGCAAAGGGCATGAAGCTGCAGATTGAAGACTTTAGCAGCTTGGTTATGCTTGCTGACGCACCCTAGCTCATCAAGGCTAGATGGATCAGTTCCAAATTTGGCAACATTTTGAGTTAAGCATCCAAGAGGTCCAGTGTTATGAATCCAAAAATTTCTAGCCCCTTGATCATATAGTTTCTACAATGGAAACCAAAGAATTTCAAGGATTAGGATGCTCATCATGATAATGAAATGCGCCCCTCAACGCAGAGGATTGCATAGAAACCTTGAAGATGTTAAACAAATAACTAAATAAAGTCCTGACGTAAGAGGTAGTTTAGTGTTCTTGAAGCTGACCTTTACTCCAGTTTCAAATTCTGTCAACACTGAAGGAATTAGGGCAAGTATTTGATCGTACGTTTTAGAATAAAAGGCACCAGCAAGATCATTCTGGCCTATGTCGATCATGTACAGCCCCTTCTGGAAAAAATCTTCTGTTGGAAGGTACTTCTCAAGTTTTTTACCTGCAATTAAATGGAAAAAGCGGGTGTATCTATTAAGATTTCTTAACTGCTATTAATGAAAAATGCTCTCAATTAAAAATAAATGCAGTAGTGCCAATAAAGATGACTGCATTTCTCTGGAAGATGATCTATGTGTGCACCTGTAGCTAGCAATTCCAGAACCCGAGCTTTGAACCGGAAAAACTGAGCCACTTGAACTCCCAAAGAAAACGGACTGACAGCATTTGCAGTAGGTGGTAGTATAGTTGATCCTGCAGCTGCAAAATTGCACCCTTTGCGGAAACTCGGTGTGCCAATTGAATCCAGGTAAGCATTTAGAAATGGCAGATCCATTGCATCCACTGCAACACATATATCAATAAGCAAAGAAAACTATATCAAAAAGATCAAAAGAAGGGCCATAAAGTATGGGAAAGAGCAAGAAACCCTCTAGTTTCTCCCAGGAAAAACAGAGGAAACAGAGAAGCCAGGTGATATACAAATTTGCAGGGGGTGAAGCGGAGTCATGATGAACAAAACTGCATATGCAACAGAAAGTCTAAATGCCGATGCAATTTGTGAAAATGGTCAGAAGGTTTAACTGAGAAAATCAATAATGAGGCGGCCATCGCAGTATCTCCCAGACGGTGTTTGGAAGTAACTTTGGCCGTGAGGTGGTTCAAGGCTTTCGATTCCGGCAGCAACCAGCTCACCCGTATCAGAATTAGAATCACCAAAGTTGAAAATAGCAGGGTATTTGAAGGTAATGGAATTGGTTAGAGGCAAGAAGATGAACAGCAAGGCACAAAAGATTTGGAGAATGTAAGCCTTGGAAGCCATGGTTGCCAGCACCACAGCAGGATCACAAGGGCTTGTAGCGTACACTTTTGTCATGTTTGTTGCCAACTATAAATAATAATTGGTTTGGTGGCTCGTATGTGTCCCAGCCGGTGGGAGTTTGCTTTCAATTGTGGTAAGCACAAAAGTTGCCAAAACGAGCACCAAAAGCAAAACGCACTTCTTTTTGTATTCTAGTAAACTAGAGAGTTGGAATGCCCCATTCTCACATGCTCCCATACTTTTCAACTTTTTGCCCAATAATCACCATAAATGAATGATAATGCAATTATTGTTAAGATTTTGATGGATAATAGTTTTATTTATTAAAAAAATTTATTTATAAAATTTTAAAGTTAAAGAGTTAAAATTAATTACATATATTTATAAATTAAAAAACTATATGACTTTGATAATTTAAATATGACTTCAAGTAAACAAATCAATTAGTTATTAAATATTATATTACTAGTTTTTAGGCATTATGCTATTAATTTTTAGATATTGCAAGACTAGTTTTTAGATATTGCATAACTTAATCATTGCATTTCTGGTTTTTAATTATCTAAAAATCAATCATGTAATACTTTATTAACTAGTCATGCAATACTTAAAAATCAATCACGCAATACGTAAAAGTTAATAATGTAATATCTAAAACTAATCACGTAATGCATAAAAACCAGTTATATAATGCTTAAAAACTATCAAAACTATTGAATTTTATTAACAAAATCAACAATTTCAAACAATACACCATATTCTATTTAACAATATAATCAAATATGTCTATTTGAAAAAAAATACTCAAAATGCTCAAACGTTTTTCTTCATTTATCAAAAACCACTCCACAAAATTTAAATATGTTTAAAACACTCAAAAGTTTTGCTTCGTGTATCAAAAACTATTTTAAAATGTTCAAAATGTTTAAAAGTTTTTTTTCTAATAAGAAATAATGTTCCGACAAGAAAAATTCAAAAGATATGAATCGATTTAAAGCACAAATCTACATATATTGATCAATTTTATTAAAAATAATTTTATATAGCATTAATTTTTCTTGATTAAAAATAATTAAAATTATAAAAAAAATTATTTTCAAAAACACGGGAAAAACTCAAAAAAAAAAAGCTAACAAACTTTTGAAGAATGTGTATAGCATAAGAGATCCGCTTTGCTCCCATAAATCTTTACCCAAAAGCATCAACTCCATTTACCAGTTACCATGTGAGTAGGCTGATTAATTTGTATTAAAGAATTACCCAAAAACAGTTAAAAGTATGCCACAGACATGGAAATTGAACCCCATATTTGGAAAGGGTACTTTAGAACTTCTTCCAGGATGTTAAAAATGCTCCCGTTTTTTTTTCTTGGTTAGGACCACATGACCATGGGACTAATTGAATATATATGAAAGGTACAGCCTCCATGAACATGGAAATCTAAATGCAATGCAAAGCATAATTTATATATGAATATAGCTTAAAAAGTTGGGATGAGAGCATTTACTTAGGAAATCAATGATGAGCCGGCCATCACAAAATCTCCCTGTTGGAGCCTTGAAGTAAGTCTGGCCATTGGGAAGTTCCAGGAAGTCCCCAAGCGCAGCAACAAGTTCACCCGTGTCAGAGTTTGAATCACCAAAGTTGAAAACAGCCGGGAAATTGAAGTCAACAGAGCTTGCTGTAGAGAAAAGGATGGCAAACAACGTTATGATTTGGATAACAGAGGTGATGTAAGCCATGGCTCGGGAGTGATAGCCTTGTTGGCTAAAAACTAACAAGCACCGAGAAAAGGTTTATAATGATGAGGAGAGAACTTTTTTTTGATTGTTTATATGGGCAATGGGGAGAGTTTGCTTTGAAGCCAAGTGGGGGGCGACAGTCAAAAAGCTAAGCTTTTTCTGCCCTGGTTTTGCTTTCATTCCTGTAATCCTGCTGTCGTATGTCAAGTAAAGGACAAAAAAGCATTGTCCTAAAACAGACCCCCGTGAGCACTTGGAAACATACAAAGTATTGGGCTAATTGTGCTTTAAGACTATAATTTTAATTTCAGTGCAAAGCATGAGAATCCTGAGGTTGTTTTGGGGAAAGCATGTGGCAGGGAATGAGCACCATTCTGCAAGCAAAAGTGATGAATTTCCCTTCCACGGGTGGCATAAAGCATTTTTACTTGGACTCCCTGTTTTATCCACGTTTGTACTCCATTACTTTTCTTGTATCTCTAGCTCCAATATTCTTGATCAGCAAAACAACTTTGTTTTGCTTTTGGGGCAATCGAGGGGTCATCCTCCTCTCATACCCTCTTACAAAAAAGGTGGGACCCCAGATTTGTTCCACGGGTTTGCCGAGTTCTTTTTCCCTCTCGAAGATGTACACGACCATCTAGCCCGAGACTTACCAACCCAAACAACATCACCCATTGCACAATTCGACAGATATTGAAAAACCTTTTGACAACTTTAACCCCCACCGTGGGCCTTCTTCACACCTTTCAAAGCTGGGCCCCGTTGGCTGACTCAAAACAAAATGTTGGGAGTTTCACAGCAGCTATGATTTCGCGGGTCGTGATCTTATCTTATCACAGGAATTCCAAGAGGAGGATTTCACTTATCTTAGCCCCTGCCAGGAGTTCCAACGCAGCCATAGAGAACCATGCAGAAATGAATTATTCTGTATAGAGACGCACCAATTCAATAGCATATTAGCATGACAATTCAATTTCAACAACTAATGGAGCAACAGTAAGATTTTAGTATGCAATGCCCATCAGTCGTCGTACACATGCAATAATTGTACTTAATATAGGCAGTGAAATTGTCTTATAATGCAATCCACAAGCGCATTAGGATCCTACGAGAAGTTTTAGCATAGGATATGAAGTATGGCATTAAATCCTGATGCTGTTATACCAAAAACTTACAACCCAAGAAATCAGCGACCAAGGAAAAGGGTTCACGTATCGGTTCTTAAGTAAGTCCTAGATGCTAATAGCTAAATCATACAACTCCTTGGAAAAAAAGGAGCCGAGAAAGCCTAGAATCTTATGAAGAAAACCTGCATTTTCTCCACGCAAAGCATCAAACTGTTCAGCAGCTGCAAATCTTTCCTTGAGAGCCTTGTTCTCTCCCTGAAGCTGCAAAGATGGTAGGCTCAGCTATTGCATGAGAAACGACGTCAAAGCTAAACAAATGCAAGTCTTTCCTTGATCATATTATCAGTGTCGTATTCAGATTGTTCTAATACTTTGGGCAAGAACTAGAGCATAACTAACTGAAAGTTGCAATCAAATGCAAAAGTGATTTAGATTTTTCTTTCCTTTTTCATTTTAGAGCCAGATGCTATCATCACGAGAGTTAAAAGAGGGGATATAAATTTAATAAAGAACACCATCCCACTTTAATACCCTTTTCATTTTTTTCCCTTATTCTCCAGTAGAAGACAATAAATATTTAGTGAAAATTATTACCATCTCAACAGTAAATTTGAGGTCTTCCACAGCTTGAATTAACGAAGAAATGGTTTGTTGAGCAACATCTTGATAGGCTGATTCCAAGTCTTCTGTTGAACCAAAATCGACAAATAGTCCTGCCTGAATGAATAATTCCTCAAGCAACTCCACATCTTCAGCATCGAGTCTCTCACTCATCTAAACAAGTAGAAACCATCTTAGAAAGTGACATGAATATTTCATCTACAGGATGTCAGAACATAAAACTAACCTTTTTTAGAATTATATCAAACGACTCATCTCTAGTTGCAGAACAAGCTCCATTCTTCTTAAGATATTTCTCTTCATTGCCCTTAACAAGTGCTGAGGCCTTTATATGCTTTGCCCTGCCATGAAAGTTAAACCCATGAAGTCAAATGAAAGGATTGGCTGATGCCAACATTTCAAATTTCAAGAATATCAATTATTAGATAGTCATCTTCTATCCATATAACTAATGGTATTCATCTTGAAGTTTGTGGTTTTTAAACAAAGGTTGAATCCTTTTCTTTTTGCTTTAAAAAAGTACTTTTCTACAAAGAGAACTGAAGTCAGCATTTTCATTGACAAGATAATAATGCCCTTTTCTCTTTGCAACGTTGAAAAGGATGAAATTAGGCTTTCCCCAATGCTTAAACCTTGGGTTAAAATATGTATAAAAGCATGTTTCATCAGAGGTTAGATTTCAGGCTCATGAACCTTGCACCAAAACGAAGAGTAGACAGGCTTTCTGATGCATTTAAAGAACTTGGTGAGCAACAACAAAGTAATGCAGTGCGGGAGCTTCCCCCCTGCAAATTTAGTGTGAAAACCAATAGATCGGCAAACTGATTGGATGAAAATACAGAGAGGTGGACTTAGGAGTTAGAGAACTAACAAGAGCATCTTGCAAGATTCGAGTGAGCTTGGAATCACGATAAGGGATATGGTTTGCTTTGGCTGGTGAACCACATGTCAGTGCATTTATCACGTTACCTAATGCTGAGAGGGACTTATTGATGGTTTTGGCTTCTTCAAGAACTCTTCCTTCAGCCCCAGTTTTTTCTACTTTCTCTGACCCCGCCAGGTCCACAAGAATTAATTTTCCAGATTTCACCCTGACCACATTGCGAAATTTAAAGATAAACTAATTCAAGGCCTTGAACGTAGTAAGGGATAAGCTATACCTGTTCTCAGTAGTTGATTCTTGGTTGAGCGTAAACATGTAAACACAATGACTCCTGCTGCTTGCCATGTTCATTTCTATCTATGTTTAAGTTCTACAACAAATTCTGAAGACAAGTTTTCAAAAGGAAAGGTGATGATTGTGCATTCTGTAACTGAAGTTTTACTTTTCTATGATTAAGAAATTAATAAAAAGATATAAAAACAGAAAATAAAAAAGGATACGGGTCTCTCCAATTGCTCTGTTAGCTATCCCACTCTAAAATTTCAGCCCAATATCAGAAACAATATTTGTATGAATGAAAAAGGTAAGAAAAAGCTCTAACAACTCTTCATCTTACAGATAGGCTTTGTAATGCTTCGGCAGGGTCCAACAGAGAGATCTGAGGAGACATTTATGTATAAATAAAAGCTTTCAGAACATGTGTAATTTGCAAAGTTTCAACATTTTAGTGATGCAACATTTAGTTCCAATATGATACACCTGTAATTTGCAGTACTGGAAAGGAAATTTAGCACCTTAGGTGATTCAATATTCATTGTGTTCTACTAATGTAATTAGAATTTCTGCAAGAAATAGCTTGCCTCTGTTGCTCCAGATAACAATATTCCCTGTGTTCTACTCTCCTTAATCTGAATATTGTCCTTTGACAAATCAAAAAGGTCCCTGAGGATAAGAAATGCATGTAGATTTCACACTAAAAGAGCTAGGAAAGCACATGTTATAATATTTCATTAACCTAAGCTTTTGAATATCATGTGTTACAAAAAGGCCAATCAGAAATATCTACAAGAGAATCACAATTCCCAATTCAACAACAAATAGCATTTAAGGTGATGCATACCTGACTTTCTCCATATAGATCTCTACCTATAGACGAGCAAAAAAATTTCATGAATTACACAGCATTTGTAGTTGAACAGCAAGAAGTGTTAGGCTCTAAACAAATATAATATGTTTCCATACCACTGACAACTTGATTGTGTACTTGACCGACTCATCAGAAGATCTAATACATGCAAACAATCCATCTACTACTCTTGGAAGTATCCCTTTCTTCTGTTCATCAGATTCCAAGATGTTTGGTCCCTGAAAATGAGGTAAATATCATCATCAATGAAATTCTATTTATTCATTACTTTAACTAACTGGACTAAATTTATGAATTCATCATATCACCTCCATACTGTATGTCTTCCCTGCCCCAGTCTGTCACCAAAAGAAAATGAAAGACAATCAAAGAGATAGAATTAAATCTATCCATAAATTAAATCAACAAGCAATCAAAAAGGTGAAGACAATGTGTTACATTAATACTATCTACTAGTATTTACAACAACGAAATGAAAATTAGTAACTTAAACTATCAATTTTAAAGGTCTTTTAGGCTAATGATTTGAAGGGATGTGCAAAGCATTTCTCACCATTAAGTTCTTTATTGATCATCAACAAAGGAGTCAATAATATTAAACAAAATTTAAAATAAAATAATCCAAACAAATCAACTATACAAAATCCTTAACCGCGGTATTTAGTGAACAGAGGGATCACCCAATTCGAATGTAGTAATCACACACATAAGCAAGATTCTTAGGATTGAATGTTAGTATGAGACGATCAACGAAATAGCTTACCTGTCCATACACAATGATTGTTCCATTTGTAGCATCGACAGCATCTGTTTCAAAAATGAAAAAAGACAAAGAAATAAATAAAAAACAGTTGATCGAATCATGAGAAATGCAGAAACTAATCAATAAACAGGTTTACCTCGAACGATAGGTAGAACAAGAAACTCATAAACATCAGCTTGCTTGGATTTCTCATAGAACACCTTATCAAAGCTAAACGTAAAGCCTTCTTCCTTCTCATCCTATCATATACAAACTCAAATCGCTAAACTGATAGCTTCTTAAGTTTTTGTCTTTTTTTTTTAAATATTTTTGATGAAATAATAAGTAATATAGTAAAAGCAACAAGAAATCAGAGTTTAAAATGAAATTAAGATAAATTCAAATACCTTGATGGTGAAGGTTTCGGAGTCCAAGCTTTCAATGCAGATGTCATCGCCGTGATCTCTTTTCTCCTTTGAGCTCAAAGGCCTGAAGCGCACGCAGACAGTTACATTCGACATTTCTCCTTGAAATTTGATTCCAATCTGTGACAAAATTAATCAATGGAAAGGTTTTAAAAGGTTTGTTTAAGCGTAATGGAGAGGATTTTAGTGTCTGTTCGGTCCGACTCCGAGAAATGAGAATTTTCTTTTTAACAGAGTTAAAACAGATTTTGAATGACAGTTTCTTTTTCAGGTTTCTCGGTATCCAAACAAGATTTCGAATTCTTTATGAAAAACTTTTAACAATAATCTTCCAAAACGAAACGAACAACAGCAAATAATTTGAGAAGAACTTTAAAATTTCTGGTCCGAGAGAGAAAGGAATTACTCAAAGTGCAAAAGCTAAAAGAATTTCACTAAGAAATCAACATTTCATTCAAAGAAGTTAATCCAAAATAAAACTGACTCTCAACAACATTTTCTTTCGTTTAATGGTTAACAAAGGAGAAAACAAAAATTTTCGAAATTCAAATATTTGAATTGTGTGTTATCTTCTTAAATTTTCTAGCCAGCCAAACAGGCAGAGGAAGAAAGATTAGAGAGACTAACCAATCTTTGTTTTTTTAGCTGAGAGAGGCAAACGTTTTCCGTTTTTCGCTTTTATAGTACGTGAAAACTCTTTGGCGGGAAAAAAGATAGTTCCCGAAACTTCCGCAGCAAAGTTTTCTACAATTGTATATTATTGGTCATCCAAAATAAGCTGGGAAATTACTGATTAGTAGACTGAGGAAATTTCGGCGGTAATTTATTTTTGGAAAGGCAGAGAGTGCATGGTAATTTGATAAAATAAATTTATTACAAAAAAGCATAAAACTTGTTAATTCAAGTAACTTTTATTTTTACAATCTCATCTGTTATATAATCAATAATTTTTAAAATATGATTGAAGAAGAGATCTTGAATTTTATATTTAATATTCTCGATTTAATTGGAAATATGTTTTACACTGGTTTCACTCGATATTAAACTTTTTTTTAAAATTGAGAGAACTGAATTTGAACTCTAATCTTAAAGTAGAGAAATTTTATACTAACTAATAAATTAAATACTTGAGTATGATATTAAATATTTTATATTATAGTAACAATATTTGTGAAATATTATTTTTTTAACTATAGGATAATTGGAATTAATTCAATTTTGTCTCTAGTTGTTCTAGAATTTAAGTTAAATTGAAGGTGTGGTTGATTTCGGGCTGGATTATTAATTATGTATATGTTAAAGTAGATAATAACAAATTGAGCTAAATGAAAGGTTTTGTGTCTAAAGTGAACCTCGAAGAAAAATTTAATACTACTAATTGTAAAAAAAAATGAATAAAAAGGTAAGCTAACCTCCTTTTTTTAAGAGTAATTAAATCAATAGTTACAATAATCTAATCATTGTTAGTTGACTAATCATTTTACAGGTTGACTGCTTAAGTCAAATTGCTTACAATTATATAAGCATAACATTTTACAAAATTTTTAAACTATTTAAAAAAATTCAAATAAATTTTTATTTTCTATTATATTTAATCAAATTTTTATATTTTTCTTTTGAATGTGAAAGATTAATAATAATTAGTTAACTATTAATCATATAAGTCTATTTAATTCAAAATAAAAACGTAAAAACTTGATTACATGTAATAAAAAAATAAATATTTATTTAAATTTTTTTAAATAATTTAAAAGTATTTAGAAAATTATATTTATATAAAAAAATTATTATTTTAAACGTTGTGGATAAAGTTTTTAAATTTGAGACTATAGTATATGATTAATCAGTATGTACACATAAATTTCACATGTTTATAAACTATTTTTTTTAAAGACATGGTAGGCACAGAATGCCAGAACAAGTCTTTAGCCTTAAGGAAAGAAGCAGAAGACTTGTAACGGCATGTCATGTCTAAGCACAAAATTGCAGCATACCAGACCCACATCAGTTACTGGCTTCAGCCCCAGATTACGTGCAGGCCAGGCTTTCAATTACTCGGTAACTAGACCTATCAAAATGGACCGAGCCCATAAGGTCGGTTCATTTTTATTAAATATGAAGTGGGTTGGATTGAAAATTTTTGATCTATATTTGAACCGGGTCTAAATGGGTCAACCCATCAAATCAGTGAGCTGATGTGGACTGGGGCAGGACCAGCCCATGGGCCAAAAAATAATTTTAATTAATTTAATAATTTTATATATTTAATTATGAAAAATCAATAATTTAGTTATCAATAGTATTGTTTATTTTATATATTTCAATGTCTTTAATCTTCACTTGTCAAATTAAAAATTTTAATTTAAATTAAAACTTATTATCTCTTTTTCTTTTATGGTAATGAATATTAGATGATAAATTGATAATAATTCAGACATTGAAACATCATTGCTGTCTAAATAAGATTTAAATGTTTTACTTGAGAATGAAGATTGAGGAGGATATAAATGAGTCTTGAAATTTTTATTATTTGGTTATATACTTATGTTTATAAGATAGTAGTTTGTGTTAAAGATTTAAACTTTATTATGTAATTTATTTATTTTTTTATATTTGGTGTAATTTATTTATTTGTAGCATGTTTTTATTATTCAATTTATGAATTAAATCATAGAATAATTTTATTAATAAAAAATTTATCAAGTAAAATTATAAAAATTATTTTTTATTTGAAAAAAATAAAAATGGGCTGGCCCAACCCAACCTATAGGCTAACAAGGGGTGGGTTAAATATTGAAAATTTGAAATTTTATTTATATTTGATGTAATGTATTTATTTATTTATTTTTGATGTAATTTATTTGTTTGTAATATGTTTTTATTATTTAATTTATGAACTAAATCATAGTATAGTTGCATACTTGTATTGATGAGTAGTAGAAATAATTTTTTTTGAAAAAATAAGCTAACGGGCCCGACCCATGGATTAGTAAGGGGTGGGCTGGGTTGAACATTTTGTAATTCATATAAAATATGAGCTGGTCCGGCCTACCCATATTTTTTCAGCCCTCAAGGTCTAGGGCCGGATTGGGCCGGCCGGCCCATATTGACAGGTCTATCGGTAACCTCACCTGCCGCAGCTTCAATCAGATGCGGTGTCATCAAAAGCACGACTCTGCACGCATGCCATTCCATTTCAGCAAATCCCATACAACACAGTGAACCGAATCACAAGCGTACACTCTTCCCATCAGCCTGACATAAAACCGTGACCAGCTGGATCCCCATTCCCAGCTTGCAGCCAAAACACATGGCTATCATCATGGCAGCCACCTCCCGTTCAGCCTTGCCTAGTACCTTTAACTACAACAAAAATCACTCAAAAGAGAAACAGCAACTGGCTACAATACCTGCATTTAACTATAAGCATAAAGGCTAGCCTAAACAAGTACAAAATTAGCTCAAAAATCTCTTAATCCAGCCACTCGTAGTTCACCAGGACCAGCTCGAGCAGTAAGCACTTTCATTTGCACGTAAAAGGTTTCCTGCGCAATTCACCAAGCAAAACTATACCAAGGAGCAAGCAAGTTCCACCTGGATTATCCCATTCCTTCATTGAATACCTTCAACAATCCTGATGTCTAATTAAGTACCCCAGCTTTAGCAAGTGCATCCGCCATATCCTTATCCTTCCAGGGAATATGATTTATCTTCCAGTTGCCACTTGAACAAACCTAGGCCAAAATGGTAACACAATTAGGACAGAATTTTTTATTACATCTCTTCAGCCAAGCTCTGATGCAACGATCATGGAAAACATGGGAGCAAGGCGTAGCACTAATATCCGAACCCACCAAGAACTCGCCCAAACAAATCGAACATAAATTCTGAGGGTGATTATCCTCAGCCACCACCACTTTCCTCAGCTTCCTGAACGCCCCCACTGTCTCCCAGAAATCATCCTCCTCGACGTCGATAGAGTAAACATCCTGATCTTCCTCAAAATTCATCAGCTGGTCATCATCATCAACCAACGTCTCGATCTCCACCCGCATTCTCAAAACCTTGCGGTTCTCGTAACATTCATTAGCCGCCATGGCGAGGGCACAGCCGACGATTTCGTCTAACACGGGACGTTGGATGGGGATTTGCATGGAGTCGAACACGTCCCAAATGTTGGTGCCGTGCCAGTCTTGACTTGCCACGTTGTTCAGCAACTGGCCAAGTATTAACCCGTGGGACTCTTCCTGCACGATGACCCTCCTCCCGCCTGACTCGACGTCGTCAAGCAGTTTCTTTCCTCCTCCTCCTTCCTGGGTTTTCTCACAGGCAACGAAAGTTGCCTTAACGTTAATCTCCAGCATCCTTGATGGCCAGAAGCTGTCTTCTGGGTACTGCAAGTCGGCATCCCAAGCCTGGCAAGAAGTTAAGTAACAAACGGGAGTTGATGACATATCTTCTGAGAAATTAGTGGGAAGCAATGGCGATATATCCAGAAGGTAATTTGAAGCATTTTGCAGCAAAGAAGCTCTTGATATATAGCGATAAATGCAGTCAAACATGGTTTACGGGAAAAAGGTCAAACATGTGACCAGACTACTGAGTGAGAATGTTTCCAAGATAGCCTATTATATCAGTCAAACATACAGTCTAGGGCAAAAACCAGCTCCTACTTTTCGTCTAGTCGTTTAACTGGGAATGCAAGCAAACACAAACATAGGCACAATGTTGACCTGTCTGCCTCAAAATTTTAGAAACAGTTGTTGTAACAAACAAGATCCGGTAAAATGGGAACTATAGCCTTCCCCTGCGGAAGGATGATAGGGACAAATCGAATTATGGTTCAAATTTTTGTGCGGTATGATGTCCTAGAGATTCAATTTTTTTTAATTATAAAAATTAAATTATTAAATTTTTATTTTGAATTAAATAAATTTTTAATTTTAATAAAAATTATTCATCATTTAATTTAATATTTAATTAATATTTTCTATTCATATGACAAAAGTAAAACGTAAAATTATTTTCCAACCGTCAATTGTCAAAATCATGAAAAATATCATTTCTTGATTGAGTCCTTTCAAAATTTTTTATTTTTTTTATTTTGGAGAAAAAGAAGAGAAATTTTGAAAAATCACTAAAGAGGATGAATAGAGATAAATTAAAAAATGATTTTCTTTTTTGTAATTTCGACGTCAATCCATGATTGGCATTTTGGATTTTGATTTTGTCACGAACCATCTTAGTTTTTATATCAATTTTAACTCAACACCATCGATTCAACAACTTTTCAAATCAAAATCACGTAACTCTAAAAAATTTAAGATCAATTCATTAGAAATAATTTATTTAAACTTTTATATATATTTATATATATATATGATAACAATCACATCCATATCTAATATAAAATTATGAATTAAAAATAAGAAATATGATATAAAAAAATTTCTTAATCTCATTATTGTATGAAAAGAAAATAGTCAATTTGTCATTAAATGTTCAACTCTTTTATTTTCATGAAAATTGAAATAAAATAATAAATTTGATATTAAATTTTGAAAATTTGTTTTTATAATATAGATGCTCAATATTTTTTATTATAAAAAAATTCAAGAAAAAAAAATTTATAATATAAAAAATTCAGAGTATATAAGGGTCTGAAAAATTAAAAAGATTTGGACGAAGTATTTACTTGGAAATAATGTAATAATTGAAACAAAGCAAGTAAAATAGTTCGATTTATTTGGGCCAAACTAGGCCTACCCTGACAAACCATTTAGAAAATTGGCCCAAATGAGTTGGGCCATCTGCTTCCTGGCTCTGAAACCTTAAACCTCCGAAAAACCCCAAGACCCAAAAGCGCGCGTCAATGATGGCGGAACGAGAGCCGGATCCGAAGGCTCCTCCGGGTCTCCATCTGCTTTCCGCTTTCCTGGCCATGGAAACCACCGATACTGTGCTCAGTTTAGCGAGGTTTGTTCTCCATAAACCCGGCCGCATTTAGCTTTTACCGCCGCAGCTGAGCTTAGTCTTTTCCTTTTCTTCTTGTTTATATTATGAATTTAATCAGCTTAGCTTTGATAGGGAATGTGGAGGAGGAAAGATTACAGATGAAGTGCAAACATTCATTTGTAATGAGTGTCTAGATTTCTCTGTGAGTTTTGTTTATTCTCTTGGATGATGGGAATTTTAGTTTAATAAACCTGGTTTAAGGGTTTTTTTTTTTTTGTGAATTTTACAGATTGGAAAAGGCAATGAATACATGAAGAAGTTTTTGAAGAAGATTATTACAGAGGTTGAGTCAAGAAATGGGTATGTGTTGGATGATTTATATGAAGAATATGTTCCCTACATGACTTCTTCCAAGGTAAAGATTTTGGCCCAATGGGGTTTTACATTGCTTTTCGAACTTTCTTATTAGTGGAACTTTCATTGTTCTTGATGGAATTTCATGTTTTCTAGGATTTTAATTTGTTCAAAGAAACTGGGAGGGTCCTCAAACGCATTTCTTTTCTTTTTCTTGCTGGTAACAGATACTACTAGTTTCTTGCTGGTTGTCTGGTCTTTTTTTTAGCTTTAATTGCATTGACTCATATTTGATTACTGACTGAATGCATATAGATTGTGTTGAACTCTCGAGTTGTCCAAGTTCAAGGACTCTAGTGGTCCAGCTGCAATGTTCACTCAACATGCTTGAGGGAGATACAGGGTATGTTTAGTTAGTTCGTATTTGGTCTGTGATTTCCATCTGCATGTTGTATTTTCAAAACCACTGCAGTTTCCTCATCATAAACAAGAAAACTGTTTCTGTTTATGATATGTGATGATATGAAGTTTTTAGAACTGGTGAGGTTGAGGTGGGTCGTTTGCTTAGCACTTACGTTAGGTTTGATGTTGGTGGCTGTGGACAGGGAGAAATATCAATGCTTTTGATAGAGTATCAAGTGTTGTGCACAAGCTCAACTTAAGCTTTCAAAACTGTTGTTTTCTCAAATGGATGTGACTCCTCTTTCTTACTTTCTCATGATCTGCTGTGAACAGAATCCAATATCCCCACCCCACTGCAGAGTGATGAATGGCAATCAGTCATTGGAAAATGCCTTCAATCATTATTGCCCTCTTTAGATATTTCTTCTGCACATTAGCTCAGTTCCATTCCCAACTTTTCTGGAATTTCATCAATTTTTGGATGCTCAACAGTGATTAGGTGAATTGCTTCTTGAAAGAACTGATCAACTGCTCATAGAAAGTTTATAATTTGCTGTTTGTTAACTATTTGCATTTTGCATGTGCATTTGGTTTCAGTTATGCATATCATAATTACATTTTTTCTTCCACTTTCTTTGGTTTAGCATGTAAACTAAGATGAATTAGTTTATAATGGCTTTGGTTTATACAGGTGTTCGATTTGGCCCTCCAGTCTTTTCCTATCAGAGTTGATACTTTCTTTTCCACATATTTTCTCAGGGAAATCATGTTTTGAGGTAAGTTACTTGTTCATATATTCTGGTAGGCTGTGTATCATCTCAAATTTGATTTTCTATTTACTGTAGGTGTTTTATGATTAAAAACAGGTTGGATCGGGTGTTGGTTTGGTTGGAATTTGTCTTGCTCATGTAAAAGCCTCCAAGGTTTGTTATGTAATTGAGTAGTATATTAGAAAATTATCTCCACGTATTATAGCATTAGTTTTGCATAATTTTAAATGAACCACACATTTTCCTAATATTTATTGCTTGGTTGCGACTTGCAACTTATAAAGTTAAGTGTCTGCTTTGCCGAATGATAATTGAACTAGAAACCTTCTCAACGTGATCTAGGAAAGATCTAAATAATCTCTCTACTTGGGTTGTACTGCCATCAAACTAATATGCATTCTCCGACCTAAATGCAGTTTAGTAGTTGTTAGTGTTAGTTAATCTTTCATTTTCTTGGCTGTTATTTTGATGCCAATGCCACCGAAATTACTTTTTCTGCTTAACTGTTAATGGGATTAAAATTGTAGTTGGAATTAGCATGCTTTGTGTTCCTTGGTGATTTTTACCTGGTGCAGGTGATGTTAAGTGATGGCGACTTGTCAACTTTAGCTAACATGAAGTTTAATTTGGAGATGAACCACATCAATACAGAAACTGATTTGCTAGAAACAAGTACTGAAAATCCAAAATCGGTGAGTTTTCGTCATGAGTATTTCATACCTTGTCACGTTCCTTGTGCGAACATCAGATTATTGTGTTTTTTGTTGTTGATTCTATTTACAGTATTCCTGGATTTAGACCCTTAAGCTGAAGTGCTGATGAATCGTATCTATGAAAAGAAAGGAAGTGCCAATAAGTTTTATGTTATTCTCAGTGATAATGGAACTATAGTGGTCCATCTCAAAGATCCAACATGGATGGAAATTCATTCTCATATAAATAACCAGATGAATTGTTTGTTGAATCATTGTAGTTTGAATGTCATATTTTAGGGATCCAACGTCTTGAAACCTCGTCATTCTCAATGCATAATTTTCTTGGTGCTTCTTATTCATACTTTCCAGGCACATCAACCAGCTAAATCTTTGACTTGAACCCTGTAAGACCATTTATTCCTTTGGACTTTTTATCATGATAAATTGATGAAAGTAATTTAAAATTTGTGCATCAAATATAGGCATTTGAGGCTCTTTTTTGCTGGTTTTGTTACTGCACTGAACAGATTATTCTTTGCGTGGAAGCCTTAGCCGTTTAAAACTGTGTAATTAAACAAAAAGAGAATCATTGCAGCACAACCAAAGCTGAAATAAATTCTTTATCTTAGGTTAAATGCATTCATCTGCCTTGGGAATCAGCATCTGAAAAGGAACTCCAAGAATTCATACCAGAAATTATGTGAGTATGCTGTTTATCTTTTAATCTATACTTTTTTATTGATTGGAATGGCAAAGGTTGTGTCTGTATTCTACTATGAATACCGTTCACAATTTTAAGAACAGTATTGGTTAATAAACCTACATTATCTAATACAATTCCTGGTCAATTGTTAGTTAAAAAATGATGGTGTGAAAGTTGCAAGATCGAAGCAATCCTTGTTCCTTATCCTCTTTCCTTATCCAACACCATTTTATTCGTATTTCCTTCTACAGTCTAGGCGCTGATGTTATCTATGATCCATCTTGTCTTCCACATCTTATTCGACTACTGGCCATTCTTTTGAATAAAAAGAAGTCATGTGACAAGAATCAGGAAGGAAGTTCCCGGAACTCTTCAACCGAAGTCATATGTGCAGATGGTAAAGTAAACAGTGCCAGCCAAGGACAAGTTCTCAATGCCCATGATTCAGATTCATCTAGTTCTCATGCTTATGACATCCATATCACTGGAGTCAACAATGCTGCCAGTCTTGGATCAAGGACAGACCCAGTTGCTTACATTGCTTCTGTCATTCGGAACATCGATACATTCAATCATTTTCTTGCACTAGCAGACCAGGCTGATCTTACAATCACAGACCTAACAAGTACACTAAGGCCCCTTGATTTGCTTCCTTATATGAAGTCATACGATCGTTCAAGCATAAGGTTGTTTACTGTTACATCTAAATAACTAGATCCATATCTCTCTTGCTGATTGGCTCCCCTACAAATTCAACTTTTTTTTGGTTTTTTATATTGGGGGTGCAGAGAGAGAGTAGGTTTTGGCATGTTGTAATGTTCAACTGCTTTGGAAGTTGGGCAAATCTTGTAATGAAGTGAAAGATTGATGCTATACTAGACTCCTCTCTCTCCCCGTAATATAAATATAAAGTATTAACAGTTATATAGATAATTATGAACACAAAATGTTTACATAATTAGTCAATGAGTGCCAACGATCTAAATGTTTATTAAACTGTGTTGCATGACACAATACAATTAACATGTTTATTGAGTAAACCAAATTATATTTGTAAGATATGATATGATGGAAAATTTGTCTAATGATCTATTTGAACACTATTACCATGACTAATTTATTTAAATTTGTATTAAATATGTTTGTAAATGAATTACATAAATTTTATAATCGACACCATAACTTGATTAATTAAACGATTAAATAATTATTAAGTAGATTAAGTAAATTTAACCTGTACAAAACACACAATTGTTGTACCCAAAATTACCTAGTGTAATATATGCCTTGTTGAAACCAATGAATATGCTTATCCAAATTTCATAGTTATCTTGAAATGCCCTTTTTTTCCCTTCGAAAGATTACTTTAGAATTCAACAATTTGCGGGTTCCACTTTCAGGAAACTACACCTACAAAACAAGGTGGTGGCATGATGTTATTGATTCTCAGTAGCTTTCATGCGCAATCTTAATACTAAAGTTGTTCATAGTTAGTAACAGAGAAGGGGGAATATTGATTTCTCAAAGTTGAAATTTGACAACAAAACTTAACAATAACTTCCAGAAATGGAAAACCTCCCTATTAATTGCTCAAATTTACTTAATGGGTTCCAACGTTTACTCTTCTCCAGCTTTTCATGCACTGGCTTTTTCTGTTTTCACCTAAACGAGGTTGGTTTCTACTTAGGCCATCATTGCAGTTTAGCTGCGGTATCTATTCCCAAGACAGCTGCCACTCAGCAACTATAAAGAAGGATTCTTTTCTCTGCTGATTATCCTCAACTTCTGTAGAATCATTTCTGTACACAAAGTAGACCATTGTCCTTAGCCATAACTAACAGAAATGGGAGACCAAAAGCAAGAAGAAATTGAGGTTATCCACTCATGGTCTGCTCCGAGATCACTCAGTACTAGTCTGATGTACTCTTTTGCTCAGGTAACACCAGTGTTTTTTTTTAAAAAAAATTTTCTGGGTTCGATGATTGGCTGGTGAGAAAGTTGAGAGGAAAAAGTGAAGAAAATGAAATTAAATTCTGAATCTTTCTTGTGATATAATATATGGGTTGGTTTGAAATTGGAACTTTTGATTGAATTATAAGTACCCGATGACATGGCTGAGAAACTTGGGAAAGAATGAAGAAGATGAGAGTAAAATTTGAAACTTGCTTTTTATTTAACATGTGGGTTATTGAGAGGATGCAACCTTGATGAAATCGTTCTGGTGGTGTTCTACTTCTGGTAATCTGATTTGTTGCCGATAAATTTTACGAAGAATGAGGAAGATGAGGGTAAAGTTTGAATCAATCTTGTTTTCTAATATGGGGTTGCTGACAAAATGGAACTATTGATCCCTTTGTAATTAACCCATTAGTTTTGTTGTGTTCTGATTTCTAATTATTTCATTGCTTATGAAGAAGTTGAAAGAATAGTGAAATGGATTATTTTTATTAGGGATGAAATAATTTAGTTATCTAGACTCTGCAAATCTCACTGTTTGGTGGGTTATGGTAATTGATCATGATTTTTACTTCTGGATTACTGGTATCTTCAAGTTTTTGAAGCAAGTTACTGTGCTCTGCTTGTCAGTTTGATCAGAATTCAACTGAATAATGATCCTACTGGTTCTTGGGTTTTCATTCTTGTGCTTTGATGTGGGAATGGGATTTGGTTAGATTTTGGCTATTAGTTTGCTTTGTGAATATGAAAAATAGAGGTGTTCTTCTAAAATCTAACAAACTAGTTGTGATATGTTTGGGTAAACTTGTATTTAGTTGAACTAGATGGTGTCCTATCTTATGGTCTGAGCTATAATTTTTCAGAAACTTATGGAGCATTGAAAGGTTTGTATTGTTTCAGTAACTATAAAATATTAATATGAATCTCAAAACTGGGTTAAGTCTGTGAGTCTACTCTAGGGACAATGCTCGATGGTGAAGCCATAATTTTGTAAACAAGTTTCTCAGTTTGCTAAAAGGTAGATGTTTGCCTCGTTCTTTGGTGATATGCACTTATTAATGGTTTCATTTTCTGCAATTCTTAGAGGGATGACATAGAAGTGCTGGATGAGCCACTCTATGGAACTTTTCTAAATGCGACCGGTGTTGAAAGGCCCTACCGTGAAGAGCTTCTATCTAAGATGGTATGTCACATAAGCTTAACCAATGTTTTCTAGTTGGTGCTTCTTTCCTTGCTTTTTAAGATGGAAAAAAAAGGTTTAGATCTTAAGATTTTCACTTTATTGGAGCATTTTTTTTTATTTTCCTTAAAACAGAGATGTTGTGCCTTATGTGATTAAAGTTCCCAGGAGATGTTGACTTTAATTATGTTTGAAAGACCAAATATCTTTTAATTTTACTTCTCTGAATAATTTTATTGACATTATTATGGGACAAGCTGTAAACCATATGGATGAAAAGGTGAAAGTCCACATGAGATTTATGTTGCATCACCTTAGGAAGGTGCCCAACATTAACCCAATCAAACTGATCGACCTTTAACTTTCTAGAGAAGTCAGATGACCAACTCTAGTACCACAGAAATTACCCTTTTTAAAATAGGGGATGCTGTCCCCAATTGAAATCACTGTTTCATCTCTATTTAGATCGGAAATAAAAAATGGCAACTGGAAGGTCTGAATGGGAGTTGTTATTTTCTACAGCATAATATGTTAGAAATGGGTTATGTGCTTTGCTCCAATTACTCTGTAATCGTGCGGAATGCTACTTTCTTTTTATCTTTGCTCTGGGAAACATATTGCATTCTGTTTCTTATGTCTGATCCTTTCAATATAAACAATGTCTTTTCTGTTTCTGGTTCCCCTCTATGTATGCTTTCTTTCACTTGCTCTTATCATCTCCCTCTTATATATATTTTTTGGAATAGGAATGCAATGGTAATAGAGTTGTGAAAGAGATAATTTACGGTCCAGGAGGAAAGAAGTATCGTTTTTGTAAGGTAAACTATAAGTTTTTCCATCTAGCAAGCGTAAGTCCACTCCGAGAATTTTTATTTCCAAGTAAATTCTGCTAAGAACTTATTCTAATCTGAAAATTGATTGCTGCTAATTTTTCTTTTTTCAAATATTTATGTTGAATTGTATGGCTTTGCTTAAGAAAGCTAGAATTTTTTTTGGTCCTTTGGGAATCAAAGGAGTTAATTTTTTAAGTTATTTTAATTTGTTCTGGTCTAATTAATGTTTCAACTGTGCATGTTAGATTAAAAGTCTGACTCTATTCTAAGTATGTTTTACATACAAAAGTGTGTTGACTTTCAATGAAAGAAAGTTTCATGGGTTTTATAGGTCGACTTTGGCTTTTTCCTTAAATATTCAAACTCCAGTAAAATTGAGAGAAATGTATAGTGGAAAGCATCAGCAGATTCTGCTATCTAACTCTTGGTTGTCATAGCTAGAAAATTTAATCTTTGAGTTGATATTTTATAAATTAATTTCCCTCTCTTTGCAAACAGCATATAGCAAAGCAACGGGTTCCTGGTTTGCCAAGTGACTTGCTGCAGAAAGGGAAACACTTTATACTGATAAGAAATCCCCTTGCTGTACTGGTAAGATGTTTGAGAACATTTATCTCAATTCACTTAGATAAAGAAACCATATAAGTAAACTAAAAGAATAATGCATGTAAATAGTAAATTCTATTTTTTTAGAAATGAACTTCATGTGTTAATAAAGGCATTGGAAATATTATTCTCTTGAGAGCTCATACTAAACCAAGATTGATAATTTAAGGCTTAGTGCTTAATGTACTAACTTTTGTTATCTCTGCCGTTATTCATTGATTTTTTTATGTTTTGTTTATTGTCTTGTCAGCCATCCTTTGACAAGGTAGTGCCTCCATCCATTCTTGAGTTAGGTTTGGGAGAACTAGTTTCCATATACAGTGAGCTTTGTGCATTGGGAAAGCCCCCACCTGTCATTGATGCGGCAGACCTTCAACAAAATCCCGAGGTTATATATTTTTTCAATAAGTTAACCTGCTGAAAGCTTATTATCATACTGCATATGAATCTTACAGTGCATTGAGCTATTTATGTTCTCAAACCTTGAAATCTCATGCTTGTTCTCTCCTAGATTATTCTTATATATATTTAATATCCAACGGGTATGTTAAATTTACAATTGCTGCATATATTTTTTGTATTTATTCATCTTATTGATGTGCAGGCTACTTTACGTGGTCTTTGTGAAGATTTAAATATTCCTTTTCAAACTGCAATGCTCAGGCACGTGGAAATTTATTTTAATCTAAAACTTTTAAATCCATTTACTGGCTCTTCCTGCAGCGCAAGTTACTTAACTCCCTCATTCATGGCAGTCTTGATGAGCTGGTCAAATGATGGCTTAGTTTAGGTCAATAAATCTTATGCTGACTGACCAGGATTGTTTAGTCAAATAGTTAATAATCACTGTGCCATCTCATGACATTTGATATATCTCTTTCTTATAGACCATATCTTTCTCTTGCATGTGTCCCCTTTTTAAATTTCTTTGGAAACACCTCCACTTCTACTAGAATAACTGTTTGATGCTGTCGTATCTCATACTTAATGCTCAAAGTTATTATTTTATACTTGGTTTTTCTACTAAAATAATAATTTCATCATCATGGTGGTCAAAACTTGATCAGATGGGAAGCTGGTCCAAAACCGATAGATGGTCTTTGGGCTCCGTGGTGGTATAAAAGTGTGCATAACTCGACATGCTTCACACCCACAAGAAAGTACCCTAGGGTATGTGACCTATTCATTCTTTTCATGTTGAATTTTGAATTGTAAATCAGTTGCTGTCTTAACTAAATCTATAAAGTCATCTTATATTTCAAGTCTTGATGCGCTGAAAATAGTTATTTTATGAAAGAAACAACTATCAAAGCTCGTTTTAAAGGCTTAGAAAAACAGATTGGTGCTTTTTTGACAGTATTGTTGGCCCTTGTCCTTGGATTAGAAGCTATAACATGAATCTTTTTGCTTTTCGTCTGGTAAACTAATCTATCTATCATCTAGATAATGAAAGTTCATGCTTTTTTACTTCAAAAAATTTATATCTTGGAATTAATTACAAGCAGAAGTATTGGAATAATTGATGAAGTGTTGATATAGTTATGTCTAATCTTGCATCTGTTTTCAGGCATTTCCTTTCTCATTTTATGACTTGTTGGAGCAAAGTCTACCTTTCTATAACATGCTTAGGCGCCATGTGAGGCATACATCATCCCTTCTAAAATCCCCCTTACCTGTTCCTGATCTTCCGGTTCCTGAAAATGAGAAGCTGCTGGCTTGGGTTGGTGATGAGATTGTACCTCGTGAGAGTGCAAAGGTTCTTAATCATAGAACCATTATAGATCTGTTGTTCATTGACTTTCCTTTATGAGCGTTAATGCATAGGTACATTAGGTTTCTCATTCTTAACTTGTGAGATGTATACCAGGTTTCAGTGTTTGATTCAGTTGTTCAAGGTGGTGATGCTGTGTGGGAAGGACTTCGAGTTTACAGTGGAAAGATATTTAAGCTTGAAGAGCATTTAGATAGGTTGGTGAAACTAAATGCTTAAAAGATGACAAAAGCTGTATTTGGTTTTGTTGCTGAGTGCTGTCATATGATTTGTGCAACTTAGTTGGTCAAAATATCCTTGCATGATGTGCCAGTGATGCTTCTATGTTTTCTGAGTTGACTAGTTATACTAATTGATGAGTGTATATTTTAAATTCCACAGCTTTTATAAACAACTTTTAGAAATGCATGGTATAGCATGCTGTATTTTTTTTGGCATGCTATTTCTAGGTTTATTTCTCTGAATTTTCTGCGGCTGATGCTAAGAGATGTGGACATTAGTCTTGAGTGCTTTGTGAAACACGGAAGTAATGCTCACTTGGTTTCTTTTTACTCTTTTCTTTTATATTTTTTCTTTAAATAATTAGCAGATAATATTTCCCCTTCTTGTGGCTAATAACTTCTTTACTTTTATGGGATGTTGCCAGGAACCATGAGATTATGAATTTCCTTTAGTAGGACTTGCAGTAGTATACTAGTTAATTAGCACATTTTCAAACAAAAAAAAATCTGCCTATTTGTGGCCCCATTCTTTTATCCTATGTGTGATCATATGGCAAAAGATGAATAAATGACACACATGTGATCTTCAGAACTATATGAGTCCTCACTGATACTTTTGGTTCATTTCACAAGGATGTTTGATTCTGCAAAGGCTCTGGCTTTCAACAATGTTCCAACTCGTGATGAGGTGAGGATCCGCAGATGAATTTGAATTCACTTTCTGTGAAAATATCAGCACTTCATGGTACTGGGCATTGGTTGACGGCCGTGGTTTGTGCGAGCATGTATTGCTTCGGCACTTGCAAGGAAGTTCATTGGTTGATTTTATTAACATGAGGCATTATTGCAGATCAAAGAGGCTATCTTCAGAACTCTCAATGCCAATGGAATGTTTGATAATACACACATTCGACTAACACTTACTCGTGGGAAAAAGGTATGAAACATTTTTGCCTTCTCTCTGTCTCTCTATACGCTAGTAATGATTGAATTGCCTTAAGTACTGCACCTCTAAAAGACAAGATGGTGCAAAAAGTTGGATGTTGCTGTTCATAAATTCTTGTTAGGCCTAAGAATTTCTTCACTGATTTGCTGTAAACTCATCTTGTTCAGGTTACCTCTGGGATGAGCCCGGCATTTAATCTTTATGGCTGCACTTTGATTGGTAAAATGATTTTAAGTCCTTCATATACAAGAGACATATTCATAAATTCTTATTTCTATTCACACATGGATGTTAACTGTAAATTGATACAACACTAAGAATGTGCTATTGTAGTGCATCTGCATAATATTAGTTGAATTATTTTTGTCAAGTATAGAACTCGCTTCTATGATTTGTGGTTTTTCAGCTGATACGCTTATGTTTTCTGTGAAAAAAAATGCAGTGCTTCCTGAATGGAAACCCCCTGTTTATGACAATGTGAGTGGTATAACACTGGTTACTGCTACTACACGACGTAATTCTCCAAATGTAAGATTCCTGGTGTCTTTTCTTGCCACTATTTGTGACTTGCTAGAAAAGTTTAACAGAACATATTTATGTCTGGTCTCCCTGTGGCTTATGAGGGAAGAAATGCTGGGTGTTTTGTTTCTATTTAATAGTATTTGCCTTTAGGAAATTTTATCTTCCTATGACCCAGCTGACTTTGAGTCATTTTCATCCCCTTCAGAATTTGGACTCGAAGATTCACCACAATAATCTTTTGAATAATATACTAGCGAAGGTATTGTCCTACCCAGGACTTTGATATGATTAGATGACAAATCTGATAGTAGATAAAGCTTAGATCTAATTTGTGATTTGAATTGTTATTTTCATTCTCTCATGCAATACAGGCAAGTGTAGTTCTTGATTTGATAGCTTTCATATCATGAAATGCTCCGGTTCCTAATGTTAACTGATTTATGATATTTTGCATGATAATAACTGTGTTAAGTTGTGAGTTTTCTTATTAGAAAGTGGCAGTGGACCTTTTCAATCTCTGAAACGTAAAAGTTTCATCTGGGTTTGGTTATTGGTGGATTGTTCAGCTTAAGGATGTAAACCATGACCATGTGATATAGCCATTGTGTTGACTCTGTTAAGGTGGCGTGTTATGTTGGTACTGCTAATGCCAGATATGTATTTTGTTGAATTATGACTTGGCCTTAATTGATTTATGTGGTCTGGTGCAGGTAGAAGGGAACAATGCAAGTGCTGGTGATGCGATCATGCTTGACAAGGATGGTTATGTATCCGAAACAAATGCCACAAACATTGTAAGACTATGCTTTTGCTTCAATTTCTGATTTTAGGTCTATGTGTGAACCATGAAATTTAGTAACACAATGATGGAGTATTTATATTGGTATGCTACCTGTTGGCAGATAGCATTTTAGTTGTTAAAAAGACATTTTTTTCCTAAACACGCATGTGCTTTGCAAGTTGAAAATCTCTACCTGAGAAGCATTCTTCTGCTTCATGTTGCAGTTTTTGGTAAAGAAAGGCCGTGTTTTGACACCTCACGCTGATTATTGTCTTCCAGGGATTACTCGACAAACTGTAAGTTGCCTAAACTTTCATTTTAGCTGTAATTTATGTCCTGGCTGATGGAACTCCCAACTTCCTGATCTCAAGGAATCAAGTAGCCATATAGGTAGATGAAAAGTGGTTCAATATCTCATCGTTGAACATGGCTAAGTTTGAATACATATTGCCTACTTGATTTCTGTAGCAGAATAAGCAACAAAAAGTTTATTGATTAAGTGTGACCATAAATGATTGCTATCTCTCAATATATTGGTACAATTCAGGCTGTAGTGTATGATGATATGAATTGGCATCTCTAAAATCTACCCTGCAATTAAGGATGTGATAACGCAAATATGCAGAACAAGAACCTCTTCGCTTTTTGCTTTTGTTCAACATATTATATATCCATCATTTAAGTAAATACTTAAAAAGATCATCCAACAATGTTCTTTTTGTCAGGATATGTTCCTGTGTAAAAATTAAATGAACATATTAAAAATTTTCTTTCCTTTTAATGGATAAAATATGGTAAAATATTAAAACTATTTAGTCAGTACTTTGTATTATCTTTTTGGTGCTGATATGACCCTCCTGTCGTTGGCATTGCAGGTCATGCAGCTTGTTGTCAAGGAAAAATTTGTCCTAGAGGAGCGAAGAATTAGCTTATCTGAGTTCCATACAGCAGATGAGGTTTCCAGTTGTTTTTCTATAGAATACATTTCAAGAAATACGTCCAAAATTTTGAATGAACTGGTCCTCTGTTTTACAATGATATCTTTGATGAAGTTCCTTTGATCTATAGTAAAAGGCCTTAGTACCTGCAGAGTAATGACTGGTTGCTTCTATTCTAGGTCATATTATAAAGTTCAGTGGCAGTTTTTTGTTATAAGACAAGTGTTTATAATGATACCTTTATCCAGATACCTTCACATAGAAGCCATTCCGGTTGTTTCTATTAATTATATCCTTCCGCTCAGACTCCAATAGCTAGTTCTGTCTAGAGTAGTTATTATTTTGAGTGTTTGAAGATGCTGACTAAAATATGATAACTGCTGCCTATAAAGGCGTGTACATTTGTAAACAATTGAAACACACCCTTAATGTTAAATTTGTGAACACAGGATATTTTTGGCACAATATTCAAAATGACTTTAGATACATCTTCCTTGCTTGTAAATTTTTCTTTTACATGTGTTTGAAGCTATGATTAAAAAGGATTCCCTGCAGGTATGGACTACTGGAACAATGGGAGAACTCAGCCCGGTGAGTTCCTTCTTTCTAAATATTCAATTTAGAATCTTAGTGGACTGAGAGGGAGAGTATTCAATTTTGCTGTTTGCGTTTTCAACACAGGCTGGCTACTTTATTCCCTTGTTCAATCTAGATGATGAAATATCCTTTTAACAGGTTGTAAACATTGATGGGCGCATCATTGGTGATGGGAAAGTGGGGCCTGTTACTCGAAGATTGCAACATGCTTACAAAAAGCTGACAGAAGATTCAGGAGTGCCTATACCAACCAACAATGAATCATGAATAATATTATTTTGAAGAAGGTTCACTCTCTTTTGCATTATTTTCCACTTAAGATTTATTTTATCTGTCCTCTAGCTTCCCGATTGAGATGCATTTCCATACTTCTAGTGTAAGTAATGGAAATTCCTCATATATACCAGGTCATCGTTACCATTTACCAACGGGCAGCGCATCTCAAGATGAATATGAGTTAGGATTGCTTCCGGAGCCATCATTACTAGAGATTTTGGATGCATGACTCTTGTTCAGTATGAAAATGGGTGTTCTCTTGTTTGTTATTGGCAAGATACTTTTGGTGTGGAGCAACCTCCAGATAAATAATGCATTCAATAATTGTGAAAACCCCTTGTATCAGTCCTCTGTCATGAATTATATCATCAATTTCAATAATATGCTCTAAGATATCTATCTTCATGTCTTAGTCTTCAATTGCATTTGCCTGTTGAGTTTCTAGAGAAATGCTGGGTTGAGGAAAGCAACTTGGACAGCAAGGCAATATGTAATACTGATGTCTCAAGACTAATGTTAGTTGACAGCGGACACACCATATGTTTCAAGGCATTTTGATTTCAGTTCTGAGTACTGGAATATGCAATTAGCCTTTCTTGTTGCTGTTTCCTAACTTTGCCGCTACTTTGTGAAACAATTTACCTGATCCGATAGCTTCATTATCAAGCAAATTCTCTGTTTCATTTCTATTTTGCCACCTAATGGACAGATATCTTGTGCTATTAGAATTCAGAAGTATTTGGTCAATTGTTTCAAAGGCATACACACAAATGTTTGCTTGTAAAAGAGGCGGGAACTTCAATTTTTTTTATTTTCAATTCTTGTAAAGAAACAGATTCCAGACTAGCATGCTTAATAGTAATTTTGAATCAGACTGTCAAAACTAGAACTTCAGCATCCTTCTCAAAGGATGGCAAGTTCAACATAAACCCAAACTTTTTCCAGCAAAAAAGTGCTCATAAAAAACTTCAAGCCATCATTTGCTGTGATGCTCAATGAAGCATCTCTGCTTCAGTTGATTTGCATACCGAAGAGTTTAAAACCCGTGGTATTAACATCTTCTGTTGCATCTACTGCCATTAGTTCTTGCTCTTGCTTCAGCTGCTTTCCACCATCAAAGGTACAACAATGTCCCAGTCTAAGCCGCAAATCCACTTCTCTTTCAACCTGCAGGTTGGCTGCTGCAGCCCATGCATTATCGTTTCCATAGTTGTTCACATCTATCATGCAGAATCTCTGCACCTCTTGCTCCTTTCTGCTCTCACATACATAGAAAGAAATCAAATCATTAGCTTTCAGTTCTTTTTCCTTCAAAAACCGGTTCCAACCCCTGGTGAACACAAAGCTTTGGCTGCTATTCCAGTAGCAATAACGAAACTTCCATAGCCTCATAAACTTGTCATAGAAAATCAACTCAGCATCACTTCCTCTGCTACCACCGCCCTCAATTGGTGGAAAGTACTTGACAGCATATTTTTTGGGGATAACAAGTCTGTTCAGCTTGCCTACATCGCTTGGTGTTAGCTCCTTCTGAAACAGTTGTTTGCAGCTTAGCCCCTTTTCGCTATCCGTCCCTACAGAGCTGAGATCAATCTCTACTTTGCCATTTCTAGAGCTATGCTTGAGAAAGTCCATGAACTTGTATTGGTAGGAACCATCCCTTATCATGCCTAACACAGCTTCAGCACTGTAATTGCTCTGAAACTTTGGCTCCTCAACCGTGATGTCAGTCAATGGAAAGTTCCTATGAGTGTCTCCAGTACGAAACTTGATTGCTGCACTGTCATAGGCCATAGCCGCATCTGTTTCGGATTTGAAAGTTCCTAGCCAAATCCGGGTATGATTAGCATATAACTGAGCACCCCACTGCCCATTCTTCTGTCGGATAACGCCTTTGAATCTTGATGAGGTACCATTACTGGCGCTTCTTTGGCGTTTCTTTGCAGGGTGACTGGTGCTGATTGAATCTGAAACTTCTGAAGCTGCATTCCCTTCACCACTTGAAATCACACTTAACATCTCTTCGTCCATCGTCTCTAAGAAGTTAAACATATCAATGCGAAAGCAAGTACTGAGGTACTGAAGTAAAAAATATGAAGTTGTTGCTGACAATATATTGCAGAAAACAGAAATCATATCCTAGCTAAATATATTCAGCAAGCAGCTGCTCCATGGTGTCAAACTCCTCCATCGAACTAGTCAGTGCAACACAATAATTGCTAAAGTTTAAATTCAGGTTTCGACTAACAGGGAATAAAATGGAATTATATATATATTTATATATCAGTCAGCCTGAAAGACATTCAGAAAGATAAGATTTGCTAAAGTTTCCTCTAAATAGACAAATCTATTACTCTGGGTTGAAAACCACTAACAGTTAAAACTATACCATATTCATGTAAGATATCTAGCTGTGAACTTGAAACAGAAGATAAACAATGTTGCACATAAGTAACAAGTATCTATATTGTTTATGCCTTGATAACTATTCTGCTGAATCCAACCCTTGAACACTTCTTTAATAGTTATAAATCTTACTTATAAAGAAACTTGGATCCACATTCAAGCAAGAACAAATCTGGATTCTAATCTAAGACTGATTCCTTAGACCAATTTAATAAAATCAAAACAATCATGCCAGAAAAATGTTATCAGTAACTGAAACTAACATGGAAGAAAGTAATTGTTAAAAATCTAAGAGCAGGTACCTGAGTAATTAAGCAGCAGAAAACCAAAGCTGTGGGCTGTCTCTCAATGGCAAACAAGGTTTGTGCTATGAGAAAACAATCATAAGCGCTATTTACTACTTATATGTATTTGGAAGAAACTTGACAAAGAAGAAAGATGTTCCAAAAAGGGCAACAGAATAAGTATCAGAGAAAAATCAGCTCATTGAATTAATTCCAACCTCCATAAGGAACTTTATTTTTGGAAAGAATATAATCCATGTTTGCATTGGAGAGGAAACCCAAATTTCTTCCAAACTTTTAGCAACATGGCTGGTGAACCAACAACCACCAGCAAACAATGACAGAAAGTTCAGAATCCTGGAGAGCCAAAAATTGAGGTCAAAACCCAAAATGCTGAACCTTTTAGGAAACAAAATCAAATGTAAATGGTTTTTCAAAATAACAGAATCAGCATCAAATCACACATCTTATTTCCTTATAGTTCAAGCAGAAGATTTTCTTTTCAAAATTCCTCTAAATTAATGATTCCTAGGTTGCCATGTCCATCAATGTTTACTGAGATACATGAAGTTAATTCTCCAGAATGCTTCTCCAGGATTTTGGCTGTCTCTTAAATAAAAACCAGCAACAACATAAAGATTAGTCATTCACTAAAATATTTGCAGAATTGGGCTTTGATAGTGATTCATAAATCACATAAAAAATTCATCTGGCTGACTTCATGTCCTCTGTTAAAGTCCTGCTAAAGCATAATCACACAGAACACCCTAAAGATTCCCCATGGATGCAACTCCCTTTATTTGTTTTAATATCTCAAAATATCGTTTACTTGGAGACAAAGTCATTGTGCCCTCAGCTTTGCCAAGAACTCAAGAAATCCGAATTCCTACAAGTAAAATTCAATATTTTCCAATTCGAACAAGGCAGTCGTTTTCTTCCCTGTAACCAATCATCCTCGGTGAAAGACAATAAAAATCTCAAATCCTGGGTACAACCATCCATGATCTTCACACCACAACTTGATTTCAACATATATTTGCAGAATTGTTATCTGCAGAATCTGTAGTACAGCAGATGAAAGAACTTGCATTTTTTTTTTAACTTTTTGATAAGCCATGAATTAATTCATTGATAAAAAGTTACTTGAAGCTCATAACCCTCCATAGGTACTCCAAAAGTTTGTCCTGTATCCTCCCACCCTGTAACACTCCTACTAACCATAAGAGACAGATTACAACCTAAGCCCATTAATACTGCAGCCTTCAAATCCACATTCAGTAGCATTAACTAACATTCAACGGCTGAAACATGGGTTTTACCAGTCTCCCAGTAAAAGACAGCTCACTGCAACCAAAAGACACCATCCAGGATGGATCATCCTAGCTTTGAGCCATCAGGGAGCATGCATATTACTCAAGTCAGTATTGCAAGTCCTTTAAGCTTTTCCGATGGTTTCCAATCTACCACCATGTCCCAGTGAAAATGCTCTCATCCAACTTTGTACCCAGACATGCTGTAGGACCAGACAGATGTCGTTTCACATCTTCCCCTTTATTTCCTTTAGGCCATACTGCAGGCCATACTTCTTTATCTAATATGATTGTTATCTGAAGTTTCTTTTTCATTTTCCTGTTTCTGGGTAATTGTCAACTATTTTTCTCAGTGACTTTACCTCTCTTTTGCTTTATTCTATTTGACAAAAAGGAAATCACTATCTAACTATCTGTTTCATACTGTTCTCCATTGCACCTACCATTTTCAGACATGTTGCTTTCGAAAGCTTCATCACCACCTTACATGAGCTGAATTAGGACACACCAATAATTTTGGTATCTTCTCCAATGTTTCCTCAAAAATCAAATTTTCCTTTGGCCTGTTAAATAAGCTTAGCACAAAATTAAGAGTCAATGATAATGTGAATGGAATGCTTATTTTTGAATTCATTCGCTTTCAATCCTACTCTTGTTGCATCTAGTTATAGAATATGTTTTTTATATTAAATTTAACATAAAAATATTTTTTTAATCAAATATCGAGTATCATATTATATGTAAAAAATTTATAAGTTAAATATAAATAATATGTTATATATGTAAAATTTTAAAAAAGTTTTAAAATATATTAATAAAATTGAGGATTAGATAGATAACAAATCGAAAATATGGTTATTTTTAATTTAAACTCTTAACATTTTACCTATTAATATATATTTTTAAATGTATTTTTCATATTAATTTAGTAACTAAAAACTAAAAACATTTATAAGAAAGAGAATTCAATTTTTGTAGTATCTTTTTGTCTAAAAATCTAAATATTAAACCAAAAAAATAAATAAATAACCAAAAATAAAATCTTATAATATATCAATTTGTATTATTTTTTTATTACTATCGTATATTGATAATTATAATTTGAAAATTTATTCAAGTTTCATTAGGAAAATTTGAAAAATAATCTTTCTTTGCAGACTAGATTGGAAAATGCAATGACTTCAAAAAAAAAAAAATCACTTCTCTAAATAGGTAAACATATATAAAGCTTGATCTTCTAAATGCTTACTCTGGATTGAAAACCACTAACAATTAACATTACAACATATTCTTCTACTCAGCTTAGGGGAGCCAGATTTGGATTTGCAGGCCAATTATATTGCTAATAGGTATTGCCATAGTTTAGTTATAACCTATTGTCACTGATCTTAGAGGGCGTTGAATTAATTAATTTAGACTATTAATTTTATCTTTAGGTAAGAAACCATACATTGTAAATAGAGGCGGAGCCGTCATTTTTTAATTTTTAATTTCTTTATTATTATAAGTATAAAACTTGATATATATATATATATAGTATGATTATTTTATAATTACTTTTTAACCACCCATCATTCAAAATTCTGAATTCATAATTGATTGCAAAAATCTTGAAATGATAATAATAATTAGAGATTTGCCAAGACAGTGGCAACAATCCTCTGTCAAGCCAGCAGCCTCTTGGAGAGTGTCTTTAGTGGAGGCTTTGGCCAGCAAAATACAACTCCCTCCTGCAGGACAATCCTCTATCGGGTTTATAAAGCAAGAGAGCAACATCTGCAGGATCCACATGGCAAGTGAAGATTCTAATCCAAGACTTATTGCCAAGACCAATCACTGCAGAAAATTTTATCAGTAGCTGAGAATGCAATGGCCATATATCTTCACAATATCACCTTGCGCCATTATTTATGGTTGGGTGCAAATTAGGAAGGAGTTTAATTGCTATTGATCAATGCCTCTGGCCAAGTTGAACTCATCAAATGCTAGATTACATAGTTCTGCAAAACCTGTGGTAACTAGAATTCCTGTATGCTTTGGACTAAGGGCAGAGCTGCAAAGCCTGGATTGACCTTGGATACCAATTTTCATTATTGGATGATCAATTAATCCCTGATGAACCAAAGACTAATGCTTGAACTTCCTGGTTAATTATAAATCAATAGCAAAAGGCTCAGCTCTGTAATTTCCAGCTGCCAAGTTCTTGGTCTAAAAAAAGACCATGGAATTGCTTCCACATGCTTCTTCATTTTGAAAAATTTAGCTCTTCTTGAGTCACTCAAATATCCCAAGAACCCCATAGTTTCCAATGTAGATATTTGTCAAGTGAGAATGGGTTTTGTCAATTCTTTTTCAGACCAAATATATTGATGATGCCTACTAAGAAAAGATCAGTAAATAAACGATCAATTAACTTGTTTTTTTTCCCAATGAAAAATTTTCTCATTGAATTTGGTTTCTGTGCCCTCTGGTGAAAATCAAGATACCATACCGTAGGACCAATCAATGCCGCCTAAAATCTTCTCTTCTTTATTTCTTTCAGCCATCCATCCTTATTCAAGATCATTGGTATATAAAGTTTCCTTTTTAGTGGCATTGAATGTCCCTTTTGCTTCATTCTACATATATATATATATATATATATATATATATAGTCTTTTTTTTCTTATCTTTTATAACTCTATTTGCTTCCATTGAATTAATAGTATATATGTTGTTAAAAAGCTTAATTTTAATCTCTTTCTGTATTTTTCTTTTTTCTTTCTATATATATATATATATATATATGCTTTGTTTTTCTCACTCTCTTTTATTTGGCAATAAAATATATATAAGAAACAACACACTGAGAGAAGAGAGGGAGAAAGGGTGTTGGGTTGGGGAAGCTTGGAATCATTTAAAGCCCATGTCTCCCCCACTAGAAAACAAGAAGATAAAACAGATGAAAGGGGAGAAAAAGAAGGAAAGAAAGAGAAAGTGAGAGACAGAAATAGTGTAGGGGTTAGAATCTTCTAAAAATAAAACCCTAGATGGCATAAAGAAAACATGATTTTGTTGTTCACCTATGGGGGGCTTAGACTCTCCTACAATGCATGTGAAAAGTGACACATATTTATTTTTAAAAAAAATTAATTTAAATTCCAAAGGAAAAACCAACCACAACATATAACTCTCCTAAGCATACTTTTGTTAATATGTTAATTTATTGGCCATGTGTAAAGTTGTACAGTGCCAAAGCATCCTCTTTAGTTCATTTTCCATTCATTCATTAACAGTGCTTCATATTTATCACAATTTATATCTGTCTTTGCTGCAGTACCATTGATTAATACCTCAAACCACCACTTTTGCATTCACACTTGCCTTTAAAATATTGGTCATCCAAACCCCAACACCATTAAAATTCTTCTGTTACTGATCCTCTTTATATAATAATAATAATAATATATATATATATATATATACACACACACAAAATATTACAGTGATTCATATTTAAAATATTGTCCATCCAAATCTTAACATTGTTAAAATTTTTCTGTTACCGATCTTTTTTTTTTTTATAATATACAAAGTACCATTTTGAACTCAAACCATTTAATTAAAGGTACCAAGCAATCCAAATTGATTATCTGCTCAAGGCATAGCATTGCAAAGGAATAACAAAAGGAAAACTTGCAGCAAAAAATCAAAGGACCATCTACCCCCTAAATGTATAGCTAGCTAGTGGTAAAGGGGATCACATAATTTTATTTTGTCTCTTCATATGATTTTACAACAACGATCAAACTTTAACACTAATCTCTGTTCCTCTGCTCTCTTAAGGACAAGCAAAACCCCACCAACATATCAACTTTTTTTTCGCCTTGGGATTCGACCATGAACATCGTACAAAATTTCATGGGGCCATGATTATCTTCAATGCACAAATGATTTTGATTTGAAGTTATACGGGAGGAAAAAAAAAAAAAGAAAGAAAGAAACCCATCATAGCTATTTTGGTACAAAATTTTTTCATGATATCATGCTTAAGGAAATTTTAACAGAAAGAGAGGTTTTTTAAAGCCTTTCTAAAGCTGCTTGTATGGCAGCCTTTATCCAAGTACTTCACCTTCATAAGTGGTCATAGTTTCAGCTTCCTGTGAGAGGAAAATTCTTGAAGCAGGCTTTCTGATAAATATTAAAATATTCATGGATATCAGCATGTGATCAATCACATATTTCTGCTACTCCTGACAGTGTAAACTTGTTTGAATGGTTCATATATAACTTAAAACATAGTCTAAGTTGTCAATAGGTCATTTTCTTCAGCTACTAATTCTGATTTTTGACTTCATTTAGGATGGATTTGCAGCCAAATTTTGGATTATGAATCATAATCTTGAAGACTTTTATGAAGAAGAAACATCAGCAGAGCAACATTGATAGACTATATGTAATGAAATGGTAAGCACTTTAGTACATAGTTAGTCAACTACATGCTTCTTAAGGGGTTGAGAGTTTGAGGGTTTCA
>NW_018397259.1:9693296-9693414 GCF_002168275.2 Theobroma umbraticum | reverse complement strand
TTTTCCAACCCAAAGTCATAGCTCCAATTCCCTCCCAACAAGCTGTACAGATCTTTGCTGTTGTAACCAAACAAGTCCTGCTGAAACACCACAGCTTCGAGTGCCATTCTCTCTCTCT
>NW_018397259.1:9688335-9693058 GCF_002168275.2 Theobroma umbraticum | reverse complement strand
AAAAAAAAAAAAAAAAAAGAAAATTTGTACAGCAGAATTGCACGTGAAATAGTATGGAATTATATTGTAAAAGAGAGCAAAGCAAAGCGCAGGGTACAAAAATATGATTTCCCTTTGAATATATGGTAGAAGAGGACCTGTGCTGGGGTATTAAGGCAACATACTCTCCTCTTGTGAGCCACACCTTGTCTCCTCACTTAATGAAATATTGAGAAAGAAAAAATCTTTTTTTTCTATTCAAAGTATGTGGAAAAGAAAGGACACTTTGAAAATAAATGAAAATGATGCAAGATATTTATGTGCTTTTAATTAATTTTTTTTGGATAAAAGTGTTGTACACTATATGAGATTTGATAGGATTATAATATTTTTTTTCTTTCTTTATACTATTTATAATCAACATGGGACATAGCAAAAATGATTTTCCCAAAAATAATTCTGTTATTAAAAATTTTTCAACGATTGTGTCAAAAGATTCCGAGATCAAAATCTTGTTTTTTTTTTTAATTTGAGAAGTGAAAATGAGAAAAAAAATATTTTTGTTACGCGTTGTATCTTATATTTATATTAATGCTTATGTTATCATCCGTTATGGCGAGAGTATTGATATGATCTTATAATTAAGAGTGTTATTCAATATAAGTTGTATAACTTAGGTTAATTATTATTTCTTTCATTTGTTTAAGAAAATATATGGTCAAAATTATTGCTTATTCCAATACAAACAATGGCTTAAACTTGATCAATTTTCTTTTTCTCATTGGAATTAAGACTATACAACCTACTGCAATGAATAAAAAAAAAAAGAAAAAAACCAGTTTTTTTTGTTACATGTTTAACCATAATTTAGACAAATACAAAAAAATTCAATCTTATTTTCTTCCTCAATTTTAGGAATGTTTCTTGGCTAACTCATGTCTTGTTTTTTTTTTTTTTCTTTTTCCCTTTCTTTTAAGAATGCACGGCTATACTCAGAGGCTAATACTTCCCAATAGAAGCGTGCCGGCCACGGAGCCAATGAGTGCCACAAGTCAGCCAAATTAGGCAGCGCGTGGAGCACACGCACATGGAAAAAGCTTGAAATCATCCAACCGTAAGAAGAGAGGGTTCGTCATTTGGTAATAATACGGTCGGTCGTACAAATCATGCATATTGATACAAAGATAAAAAAAAATAAAAAAAGGAAAAGAGGAAGGCTGCCATTGCAGAGATTCTTGCAATGCTATGAAAGATCGAAGAGGGGTGAGAGAAACAACAAACAAAGGGCTTATAAGACATACAAGAGCTCGAGAGTTTATTGGGTTTTTTTCTTTTTTTCTTTGGTAAAGACCTAGAAAGGTAGATGACTTTGGGTGTCAGAGATGACATGTGAAACCACAAAAACAAAAAGACACTATATGAGGGATGTTACTCCTTTAATGGATGTATAAATTATATAAGTTATTGGTGTAGTGGTAGTACTACTACATACTAGCTAGTATCAAAGCAAAAGGCTTTTCAAGTTTCCATCTACCTTTCTCCAAAATAAAGGGCATGGAAACCAAGCTTTTACATATATGTAAAAGATGCTTTTAAGTGCCCTTTTCCTCAATGAAACATCCTATTCCTACTTACTATATATATGCTATCCTTCTTTTCAACTCATCCTACTTTCCCATGTTAATGTCATTTGTTTTGAGCTCTTTTTTTTTTTCTGATAGAAGATCGATGGAAATAGTAATAAAGATTTTATATCCGAATTTTAGTACCTTAAGATAGAAAGTTTGTATTTAGAAAAAGTAAAATGAACGGGGTAAAAAGTATGAAAATAATCACAAGTATCATTATTAACTCGATTCACACATGTCGATTTACCCAAAATTGACCAATCACTACAAGTAGTACAATTATTATAAACTTAATTTGAAATTTTATTTTCTGAGCATGGTAGTAATTGAATAGTTGGTATTTTTGGAGTTTTGTTAGGTCTAGTCATTGGGCAATCTCTTTGGGGGGAGGGGTTGGTCACTATTATGAAGATGACCATACACCAACAACCATTAAAATAAAAAATAATAATGTCAAAAAAAGGGTTTAATTAAAATAAAAAATAAAGTCAACCCCCCAAACCAAAAGGAAAAAGAGCATGGGGTTTTAATTGAGTTTAAGCCAAAGCCAGCTAGGTATGAAAGAATAATCCAAAAAAGATTACCCAAAAAAAAATCCAAAAAATATTGTTGTTGGCCACAAGAATTTAATCAAAATTTCTAAGTTCATTAGTCAATTTTTGGTGGACTATCTGAAAAATAATTTGAAAAAAAAAAAAAAAGAGGCAAGGTAGCCATCATTGGGTTAATATGGCTGCTATTGCAAATGGGCATATAAAGGAGGCAACTTTCAAAGGTCTCCTGGTCAAACTTTTTTTTATTGATGGCAATGTATGCTTATAGCAACTTGTCATTCTTTGCCCCTTTTCTAAGGGTGTGCATATATATCTTTTAATTCTCTCCATTCTCTCTCTTTCTCTCCTTTTCTTCTAGTTTCTCTTATCGGCGGCTATTAAAATTAAGTATAATTATGAATTTAACTTCTCTGGAGAATTTATTGACTTTTTTAAAATTTAATTTCAAAACTTTAATATATTCAAATACTTTTAGCTCGAGAAACTGATATCATTACTAATTACTCCATTTAACTCGTTTTTTTACTCTTTTCGTTTCGAAATTTAATATAATATATATCAAAAATTAAATATAAACAAATATTTAGAGATGCGAGAATAATATCAAGTAATCATTTGCAATTAGTTCTTCTGCATTCAAGAAACTTCAAAAAGAAAAATTATTCTCTATAAGCTCATAGGACAATTCAAACTTTCATTTCTTTTTAGTAAAATATAAAACAATTGCAAGAAAAATGTCACGGTCATATCATTAAAGAGTAAATATTATATGTATAAAAACTTATGGGGGGTCATGTCTAATGATAGGAACCCAGATTTTCCAGTCTCTACCTCAACTTGGAAAATTGAATAAAAAGCCAACACAAACTCAAAACCCTAATCAAAACAATCCAGAATCAATCAATTTTCTTCTTAAATCTTTGTCTATCTTTGCATATATCTGCAACACTTGAAATAGAAGTCACTCCTACTCCATTGCCAGCTCTATTCTTTCTTATCCAAATCCAATCTAATCTGCAATTCTTCATGTTATACCTATAAGTCCTATATAATCTTAGGTAAAATCATTTCATTTTTTTAACCCCCAAAATTTAAAAAAAAAATTAAAAAATTCAAAACCCATTTCACATTTTCACCAACTGATCTAAACCCACTAAATAAAACATTAGACCCAACTGGCACTAGTTTGAATGAATCAAAAATATTGTTTTTTAATGAGATACGTTGACAATCCAATCTTTTAAAGAAGATTACAGCTTAATTTGGATTATTAACCTTAATTTTTCAATTAGTTTTGCTCCAAATCTTGTGAAGATAAAAAACAAAAGAAAGCATCTTGTCGTGAATGCTAATTATAGCAATTCATTATTTGATTAGATTAGATGCTAATTAACAAATTAAGATTTACTGTAGCTAACGACATATTATGCCTTCGTGCATTCACTTAAGCGGTCCTATTTAAATTAAACTAGTTTTTTCATATGGATTCCACTAGCTATACTAGCACTCTGACTTGTATTTGGCTCTTTGCATAAATTTAATTAACCTAGATTCTCTTGCCTTCCTCTTCCTTATTATTCATTTCTATGTCTAATATAATGAGAGTAATATATTATAAATTTTGATATAGTACACACACATATATATATATATACATATATATATAATGGTACCAACAGCTTCGATTTTATAGTCTTATGAATACTTCAAAAGAAAATTTGATTATTTTCCGCTATTAGGTTAAACTTTTGAAATAATAAACAGGTTTTTAATTTTAACCGGATGGAAGAAAATTGAAATTCAAAAATTCGAAAATTTTATTCTTGGGGTAGAAAAATTTGCAGGGAGAGTACATTGCTTGAAGGCTATGCACCCTTTCTTGAATATAGAAACGAAGTGCATTGTAATTTTCAAGTTAACCCAAAAACAAATATGAATCTATCATATCATTGCAAAAGGACAATAATGTACTATAACACCATTATTTTTTTTTTCTCCTGTGGATCAGAACAATTTTTATATCTTTTTTTTTTGTATTTTCATGAAATTATGCGGCTAATACTTATATGATTAGGCTCACCCAACTTGTTTGCATGCATGGGTTTCTCTTTAAATTTCGGGTAGTAATTTATTTGTTATTTATAGATCAATTTGTTGTCTTTATTACCGGGCAATGCAGAGACAAGTTTCCCAAAATAAAGTGGTTGAGAACAATATTGAAAAGGAACTGATCAGCTGTAAATAGAATATTAGTCCATGCTGCCCAAACACGCCAAATACCTTTGTTTAACTCTTAAGAGCTAGTATAATTTTATGGTGTAGGTAACTTGACTTAAAGTAAGGTAAGATGGAATATTTGAAAATTATACATGACGAGAAGATGACAAAATTCGATTCATGATTATCAATAATTATCAATAAAGTATTCAAAATTTATATTTATAACGAACTTGAAAGACAGAGATCATAATTCATACAAAATTTGATCGTTTAATAAGATTTAAAGCCCGTGTTGTGTATTAATAAGTCGAGGAAGTATTGTATTACTAAAGTTTTAATACT